>NW_027465908.1:6355133-6657758 GCF_049634645.1 Pelodiscus sinensis
AAAGAAACAACAGAAGAAACAGCAGCAGCAGAAGAAGAAAAACCAGCAGCAACAGAAGAAAAGAAACAGATGAACAAGAAGCAGAAGCAGAAGAAGCAGACACAGTGGAAGAAGCAGCAGCAGAAGTACCATGAGCATCAGAAGAAGAGCAGCAGCAGGAGAAGAAGGCAGAGCAGCGGAAGGAGCAAAGAAGCAGCAGCAGAAGAATCGAAAGAGGAAGAAGCAGAACGGCTGTGTCTAGACTGCATCCCTTTTTCGTAAAAGGGATGCAAATTAGACATATCGCAATTGCAAATGAAACAGGGATTTAAATCTCCCCCGCTTCATTAGCATAAAAATGGCTGCTGCTTTTTTCCGGCTCGGAGCTTTGCCGGAAAAAAGCGCCAGTCTAGACGCGGATCTTTCGGAAAATAAAGCCTTTTCCGAAAGATCCTTTATCCCTCTTCTCCATTTTCTGGCAAAGCTCCGAGGGAGAAGGGATCTTTCAGTGTCTTCTTTATGACTCGGCCGTGGCACAATCTAGTTATTTCACGGGGAGGGGCAGGTATCTCACAATATCGCAAGCCCCAGGCCCCCCGCCACTCTGGGTCCCAGTCCAGGCTATTGGATTCTGCACCTGCTGCCTAACTCTCTTCTCCATTATTAAGGGCAAAGCAGCAGAGACAACACCAACAGCTGCCCTTCATAGCTCAGCTGGCAGCGTGGAGAGCGGTAGTGGGGTCACAGCAAGTTATCCTGACGTGGCTGGTTCAGCTTGAAGGAGAGTTTCTTTCCCCTCCCCTGGCTGAGGCAGGGCAGGGGAAGGAAGGCAGGGCATGCTGGGCCCTAGGGGGAGCAGCAGGGCAGGCAAGGTGCATCCAGAGAGCTGCTGAAGGGCAGGAATTCTCAGCAGGCCAGGGGCACAGCTGTGATGCTGTAAAGAGCCCAGCCCTAGAGGGTCAGGGGAGAAAGAGCCCAGCCAAGCCCTGGGACTTAAGCAGGGGCCTTTTGCTCTTCTAACATGGGCCCAACTGAGCTACCTCAGCAGGAGCTTCCCAGGTGCTTTGGTCACCACCTCAGGTGACTGGGGGAGTCTCTCCACCGTAGCACACAAGGAAGAAGCTGTTGCAAGGGGCCCTGTGAGGCAAGATGAGTTTTGCCTGCTTCCCTCAGCTTGACTCGCTTCCTGCCTCATTCCTGCCTGGGGTCACCGGACCTGGAGATCATGGGTTTAATTCCACCTGGAGTAAAGACCTGCATTTCCCCCTGTCTACGGCAAAGTAAAGTGACGATTGAAGTGTGTGAAGCATGTTCCCCGAAAAGCAGAGAGTCCGGAGCCCACAGCAGCCAGCTTAGCAAAAATCACCCCCCCCCCCCCACCTCTGTGGATTTCTGTTGTCACCCGCTGGTACCCAGCACGCATGGAGGAGAAGGGACAGAGCTAGGTCAAGGGAAGGTTCTGCCTCCTGCCTCCCTTCCCAGTAGCTTTCCAGTATGAACCAGCTGTGGGTGTTAGCGCTGCCCCCTGCCTGGCTGTGCGATGGGATGAGTTACCTGGGCGGGGGGTGTCTCTGTGTGGAGGCCTGAGTGTATTGTGATGTCATGTGTGACAACAACAAAGAATGTGGCTGCAGCATTCTTGTCCTGCCTCCAGTCCAACTGGTTGGCAACGGCTGGTGCCCAAGGATCTGAGAGACGTGAACTGAGCCTCTGTCAAGAACCTCAGGAAGCCGCTGTCCCCGCGGGCGTGAGAGAGGATGAGTCTGTACAGAAGGTAATTCCCGGAGTCTTTCCCTGCCCCCGAGAGCCCACCTTGGAGATTGGAGCCTCCTCGGCCTAGGACGGGTGGGGGCAGAGGCTGCAACAGTCAGTTCCCAACACTCCGTTTTGATTTGACTCGGGGCATCTTCCCCTCTCCTTCTGCTTCAGCCTTTCCCGTGCTCCTGAGGCAGATGGGGATGATTTTCCCTCCCTGCCAACCAGTGGGGGTGAATTTCCATGTTTCTTACTTAAAGGGAACGTAGCAAAACTTGAGTAGAATTTGTGTTTATTTCTCCATGGAGCTTATTCCTCTTGGAGGTGCCCCTAAGGCATCCCCTGCCTTCAGGATGGGTAGAGAAATGTTTGGTGTCAAGTAATGATTGTCCAATATCGATGTGTTCAGACAACATCCAGCTCAGAATGTACAGAATTAGAATAACAAAGTGCTATTTGAATTATATTGAAAGTGCTACAGCTCCATAGCCAGTCCCAAGCTCTCATGTGGGTGCTTCTCTCAGAAACTCAAAGCCCCATAGGAATTCTCCTGTACCCCCTCCAGCCTATAAAATATCTGTGTAAATTCCCTCTGACATTCCATTCCAGGTAACGGGTTGAAATAAACTGCTACCTCATTTTGTCACGAGTCTCGGTGTGTTTTCTTTGTAATTTTTTGGTGACCTCAGTTCTGATTCGATCTTCTAAATAGTGTGTAAAACTCTTCATTGAATGCTCACTGGTTCTTTTCCCCCTGCTAGCAAAATCCAGATTTTGAAATACTTGACAGGAATTAAACACATTTGCAGCTGATACTCTGTCCTTCCAGTGCTTCAACCCCACTACTTAACAATCTTTTATTCCTTTTACTGGGTTTGATGGGAACAGAGGGTTCCTCATTTTCAGCTTGGCCCCTATCTGTAGCCAGAGTCCCAACATTCTGAGCACAAAGCTGTGGGGTTTGAGAGAAGGCCCAGCTGAGAATCATAGAAAATAGATGGGACCAGTGATCCCTCTTAAGATTCTCCATCCACGAGTTTTGTCTTGTGCACCAAGAATGAGGTCGTGTGCGCTTATTGACTCATAGACTTTAAGGTCAGAAGGGACCATTATGATCATCTAGTCTGACCCCCTGCACAGTGCAGACCACAGAATCTCACCCACCCCTCTTAGAATAATCCTCTCACCTATGTCTCAGATATTGAAGCTTGTTTGGATTTGTGCCACTGTGGCACCAGCAGTTACTAACAAATACCTTAGAGCAGGCATGTCCAAAGTCCGGCCCGCGGGCCAATTGCGGCCCGTGTTCCGGTTTAATACGGCCCCACAGGTAATTTGGCAATATCTATCTTTTATGGCCCCCAACGAATCCATATGTATTGAGATGAACACATTGTAAAATCTCAGTTAATGTCAGTTGGTCTAAATCAGTTATAAATATATTTGGACACAACATGTATACTTGGTGTTATGTTCCTGTTCATATTTTTTGAACTTAAAAGTTGACAGACAACCTTTATTACCAATAATATGTAATGTACTTTACAATGTTCCTGACATATATTTCAGCTTCTTGGATTTTTTTTTCATCTGGCCTTCAGATATGAAAGGCAGAGTGATTTAACACCTGTTTAGATTTGTCATCCATGTGACGAAATGAAAAGTATGCTCTTTGCATAAAATATTTAATTTGCATTTAATTTTAATGGTTCAAAGAATGTCAGGCAAAATGGTCGGCCCTCACGCATGTTCACTTCATCAAATCTGGCCCTCTTTGAAAAAAGTTTGGACACCCCTGCCTTAGATATATTTAAAATGTTATGGAAGAAAGAATACTACAACAAGGGATCGTTGGCAAGGTGCCTGACTTTAAATGTTTGTTTACTATGAAATCAAATACGTTGTTTTCAGCAGCCATTTGGTATCTTACAGGTGTCCTGTTCCTCTGAGGCATAACGCAAAACTGCTATTTCTTGGCATAGCAAACAAAATCTGTTATCATTTGTACTGACATATTAAATGAAAAATGTGTTACAGTTTATGCTTGAAATTAAAGATTATGTCTCTTGGCTTGATGCACATGAAAAAAACTTTCTACAGGCAAAAGTGTTAGAGAGTCTCTGTTGTTGTGACTTGTGAAACAAAAACTAAATCATTTGGTTTTAACACAAAAAATCACTTCATTTATTTGCTGTATGTAGAAGAGCACTAATCACAGTTCTTGTCTGTCTGTCACATGATTTTCAATTGGACCCTCATGAGCACGTGCCGACCGCCCCCACCAGCTCCTGCAGCAGCTCCTGCAGGCATGTGCATGTGTGTGTGTGTATATGTGTGTGTGTGAGAGAGAGAGAGAGAGAGAGAGAGAGAGCTCACCGTGAGTTCTGGGTGTGTGAGTGACACCACTGTGGCCTGCAGAGTGTGTGTGTTGGGGGGCTGCCCTAGACTAACTGCCACCAACTGGCGCCCTAGGCGATCAATGCAGTAGGCGCCCCCCCCCCACCCCAAAGGCAGATATTGACTGAGGGTTTTGGTTCTGTGCTGGGGAGAGGGGGGTTGGGGATGGAGTTCTGTGGCTGGGGGCCTGGAGGTTGGGGTTGGGGGGTTGGGGATGGAGTTGGAGTGCTGGGGCTGGTGGCTGCAGGCCTGGGGATGGAGTTTGGGACCTGGGGGCCGGGGAGAAGGAACAGGGTGCCAGCCGGGGGACAGAGTCCCCTGCACTCGCCTCCTCCCAAGATCCCACCCCCCCCAGAGAGAAACCCCCCATGTTCCTCCTCCCCCGGGACCGACCCCCCCGCATCCCTTCTCCCCTGGGGATGACCCTTTCTGCGGCACAGGGGAACCCCCCGCCCCCACGCGTTCCTCCTCCTCCTCCACCCTTCCACGGCACAGGGGAAACACCCCCACCCCACCCGTGCACTCCCACTCCCAGGACTTTCCCCTCCTGGCCGCAGGGCAGCCATGCTCCAGGTAAGGCACAGCAAAGGGAATGGGAAATGGAAGGGGCAGAGTTTAGAATTTGGCGCTCCATGCAACTTGGCACCCTAGGCAGCTGCCTAGTATGCCTATAGGCACGGGCTGTGTGTGTGTATGTGTGAGTGAGTGAGTGAGAGAGAGAGATCATGGTGTCCTGCAATGTGTGTGTATGTCAGTATGCTTGTGAGATCACTGTGGCTTGTAGAGAATGTGTGTATGTGATCACTGTGTGTGTGTGACAGATATCGATCCCTGTGCGGGGTGTGGGTGTGTGTGTAAGTGATCACCGAGGCACACTTAAGACCAAAATGACAAAAGTTTATGCAGAGATAGTTTGGATATTCTAGAGAAGACTAAAGCCAGGCTCACAGACAACACTGGAAGTTTGAAATGTTGCCCGTGTATCCACTAGTTGTGACACTGCATTGCATTGTGTGACGTAGTGGGGGTACCTGGCTGGTTTCTATGCTGCTGGCTCTGGGGTAACCCCCATTGGCTGCCGTGGGTACCACGACCCAGCAAAACAGGATGAGTCACTATGCAAACCAGTGGCCAGACACCCCCCATTGAGAGGAACAAAGGAAGGTGGAATGCTGCCCTGGCTGGGGGGCAGGGCTGGAAGGGAGTTAGCTGCTGGCTGGCTGGGAGCATGGAGGAGACAGCCTAGGGAAAGGGGCTGGAGTTTAGGGGCCCAGTCTCCCCCATCTCAAGGGGGCCTGAGGCATCCTAGCCCAGCTCTGTGACCAGATTCCATCTGTGCTGTGCTGTATCCTGGAGAGGCAATAAACTTCCTCTATTCCACCGGCTGGTGCAGTCTGTTTGTGCCATTTCGGGGTGCAGGAGACGGGGGACCCCCAACGCGCCATCACACATTGTCCTACATTCTGTCACCATAAAGTCCCCATTTCCTGCAAATTTGTCATGAGCTTTGCGTCATTATGTCTCTGCAATGATTTATTTGTAACCCTTGTTCTGATTTGCAATGATCTTCTCCTCCTCTGTGGTCTTTCGGCTGATGATTTCACTTGACTACTGCCCCAAATTGTTCTGTATTTGTTAGCTCGCTTGCTAATGATTTCAGTGCCAAATTCATCCCTGAATTGATGTGTGGAAAGTGAGGCAAAGCTGCCCGTTCATTTAGTCCATTCTCTGGAAACCTCTTATGCAGAGGCTTACACAGCAGGGAGATGAAACATAGAACAGGTTCACTGCTGAATGTTCATGGGTTGTGCTTGATTTGGTTCGATTTTTCACACTGTTGCTCCAAGAGACTGTTTTACCGAGATCCTGCCCTCTCATCCTGTGGATCTGAGCCCTTGCTAATTTTACAGCTTCACTTGTTGTTAAAGCTTCACTTCTGCCAGCGTCTGGTCAGTTCTGCTAATTTGCATGAGACATCATTTAATACAGCTGCAGTGACGTGGCAATTAGTGTCAGAGATCTTATTCAGGCAGCACTTTGTTAATGGGTCATTATTTTCTCAGATTTCTTGTTCCAAATATTTAAGAAGGGGCTCATAATTACACAGCAAAATGTCTAGATAGCCACCGAACTTCAGTTAGAGGTTTCAACGATGCAGTCTCATTTTCTGTGACATTTGCTCTTTCCTCAAATTGTCCTCTGGACTGAGGAGCTGCAAAAGACCCTATAAACGGTCTTAAAAAGGGTCTCTCCTTTCTTCAGCATTGGCACTTGGTTCCACGCATCCGCTAAAGCCAGGTCTTCTCGATGTGCCACGCAGGGTTGTGCTGTTAAATATGGGATGCCCTGCTTGAGTTGTGTGGCAACACCATTGTTTTTCCCTAGTATGACTGAAGTGAACATCACCGATTTCATCAGATCCCGCTTATTCAGGCTGTCAGAGGCTTAGACAGCAGCTGTAACAGCTTGTGCATTACAAGCAGATCATTGACTAATTCCACCAAACACAGTCTTCTGCCCTGCCCATGCTACACCTCTGAACTTGAAGCAAATGATAAGCAAGTTGGTGACAGGAATCGCTGCGCTTTCATCAGTAATAAGCGTATGGTAGGAAGACAGGTGAATAGCTGTCACGATTCTGAATGGACAATGATGTCAATTGACTCCAAAACCTCAAAAGCAGAGTTTTTTCTGTGCCAGCTTGTACATGCTGGTGCGTTCCCATGTGGAGCTGTTCATTTGTATTGGAAGCAGAAAATTATCCATGAGAATTTTTATTTCTTCTGGCTTTAAATGTTTTCTTTCCTTCAGTTAGAGCAGGGGTCTCCAAACTACGGCCCGCGGGCCGGATGCGGCCCGCGAGGCCCTCTCATCCGGCCCGTGGAGACCGTCCCTGGGGCGCCGCCGAACGGGCCCTTCTTGCCGTGGGGGGGGGCCCCTGTCAGGGGTGTGCGGCGTGTACTCACGCCGCGCCGGGGCAGGAGAAGCGGGCCGCTCTGCTGACAAGCGGCCGCGCGGCGGCAAATGGCGCAGGGGGCGGGGGTTAGCACGGGCGGCGTTCCCCCTCCCAGACTGACAGGGCAGCCGGCCAATCAGGGGGCAGGATGGACGGTGGTGGTAACGCCCGCCCGGCGACGTGCGGGGGAACGTGAACCCCGGCGGGAACTTTAAAAAGGTGACCCCTTCCGCCCGGGGGGGGGAAGGAGTGAGCGGTGGCAAGCAGGAGGGGAGGACAGCGTGCAGAGGAAGGGGAGAGCAGGGGGAAAAGCCCCCCCCCCCTTCCGGGAGAAACGGATTCGCAAAGCCAGAAATGTCTGCTATTTTGGCATCCAGGAAACAATTTCACCATTCACACTAATACAGGTGTTCATGTGTAGTGTATCAATGTGTTATTAAATAATAACTGAATAAAATAATATTAAATAAATAATTTAAAACAACATCCATGTTTTGATTGTTTTTTATTTGGACCTCAAGTGTGTAGTCGGCCCCCGAACTGCTGTTTGATAGTTAATGCGGCCCTCGGGCTGAAAAGTTTGGAGACCCCTGAGTTAGAGTCTCTTCTGTTTCTCATTCGAGGTTTCTAAGAGCATACTTCACAGGTCAAATCCCAGGGGATGAGAATTTCTGCTCCTAATAATATGTACAGCAGATTCACGACTTTGGCTTGCAAAATCCTCCTCTTGTAGTTCAACGGCCTCTCCATTCCCATTTGTGGCCTGGGGAGAAGAAGCTGGATATTGTAGCCTTAGCACAAGTTTAGAAGGTCAAGTCCACATCAGCACTGTACAGGAACATGTCTCTCCTCTGTACACAGATCTTGCCTTTAGATCATTGAGATTCTGCTTCATCTCTTTCATTCAGCCATTCTCCTTTGAGTGTGGGGCAGCATTTCTTAGGGTTTCCCGCTGTGTTGGTTGATGCTCTTTGTGTGGCGGGTTTTACGGGTGCGAGCTCCGCACCCCCAAATCCCCCGGGCTGGGCCAGCGGGGTGGGGTGGGGCTCCGCGAACCCACCGCCTTTCGAACGCCCAGTTACCCTGTCCTCCGGGGTTCACGGGCGAGTCCGGCCCCAGGTGCGATCACCCCTCGCCCCGAGTAGGGCCGAGGGGGCTCGGCGGACCCGGACCTGTAACCTTCCAGGCGGTCCCCGGCCGGGGGCCCGACCGGGGCTCTTGAGCCGTCCCTCTAAGTTTTGCCCCCTTGTCCCTCTCCGCGGGGAAGGGGAGGGGGGGGTGTGCGACCGTCGCCGCCTTGTGGACCTACGCTGAGGTCGGGGCATGGGGGAGTGGGGGACCCGGGCCCGCCCTCACCACCGGGTCCCAGCCCGAGGCCCTAAGTGAGGTGGGTGCTTTAAAGCGCTCCCCTCACGGCAGGCGGGGCAGCCGCCCGAAACTCGCCTGCCCACGGGTGCCAGAATGGCCCCGCCTCGGGCTCCTTCCACTCCCGCTGCGCCGGCCCCCCGGGCCGGTGCAGAGTCAAGTCACTTACCCCGTCGCAGACGCCGGGCTCGTCCCAGGGCGAGCCTCCAGTTGCCGGGGTCGTCTCCCTTGGTCGCCCGGAAAGCCGGGTGCTTGGGGTGCCGGGAAGCCAGGGTGGCTGCCCGCTCGCTTCCCCCGGCCTGGGCGTCCCGGCGCCCCTGTTATGGGCGCGGATGGGTGACGTCAGGGGCGTCAGCCCCGCCCCCTCCAGGGGGTTCCCGCGCGGCCCCTGCCGAAGCGCGCCCGCAGTTTCCGCCCTGGGCGCAAACTGGGGTGCCCTTGCCGGACGCCTCCCGGGCTCCCGGGGTCTCCCCCGTCTCCTCTGGCGTGCGCCCGCCCCCGCCTTTGGCCACGGCGGAGCCGGCGGCGCCGCGCCGAGCGGCTTCTGGCCGTCCCTGGCCGCCGCTTCCCGCTGGGGAGGGGGGGCCTCCCCCGCTCCTAGTGCGGACCCTGCTGGGTCCGTCACACACTTCCCCCCTTTAAAAGGGTCACCGTCCGGGGGGGGTCCTCCTATTCGGGAAAAGAAGTCTGCGTTAAGGTGGGTGGCCCCGGGTCGGTGCACTATTTTGAAGCAATAGGGCTGTAGGGCCAGGTACCACCGCATGATACGCGCATTGGTCTCTTTCATTGAGTTAAGCCAGACCAGCGGGGCGTGGTCCGTCACCAATTTGAATTTATTCCCCCACAAATAGTAACGTAAGGAGTCCACCGCCCATTTTACCGCCAATGCCTCCTTCTCAATAGTTGCGTAGGCTTGCTCCCGGGGCAGCAACTTGCGGCTAAGGTATAAGATGGGGTGGTCCCCATCTGGTCCCTCCTGCGTCAATACGGCGCCAAGTCCCACCTCGGAGGCATCTGTATAAAGAATGAAGGGTTCATCAAAGTTTGGCTGCCTTAACACGGGGGCGGAGGCTAGTTTTTCTTTTACCGTATAAAAAGCCCGCTCCGCCTGCGGGTTCCAACGTACCTTGGTGGGCTCTGAATTTCGTATCAGTTCAGTTAGGGGGGTCGCCACCGACGCGAACTGAGGTACGAACTTCCTGTAATACCCCGCCAGTCCCAAGAACTGGCGGACCTGTTTCTTGGTCGCCGGGATGGGGTATTCCCGCAACGCCTGCACTTTGCTGAAAATAGGTTTTAGCCTCCCCCGCCCCACCGCGTACCCCAAGTAAGAAACCTCATGCTGCGCAAAGCGGCATTTTTTTGGGTTGGCGGTGAGGCCGGCCTTCTGTAAGGCTGATAATACCGTTCGTAGATGTTCCAGGTGCTCTTCCCATGTCCGGCTATAGATGACGATATCGTCGATGTAGGCGGCGGTGAAGTCGGCGTAGGGGGCCAACACCCGGTCCATCACTCTTTGGAAGGTCGCCGCCGCCCCATGGAGTCCGAACGGCATAGTTCGGAACTGGAACAAGCCGAACGCCGTTGAAAAGGCGGTCTTCTCTTGGGCCTGGGGGTCTAACGGTATTTGCCAATACCCCTTGGACAAGTCCAATGTCGATTTGTAGACCGCTTGTCCCAGCCGTTCCAATAGTTCGTCCACCCTTGGCATGGGGTATGCGTCGAACCGGGATATAGCGTTGACCTTCCGGAAGTCTATGCAGAAGCGTGTGGAGCCATCCGCCTTGGGGACTAGTACAATGGGGCTGCGCCATTCGCTCACTGATTCCTCTATAACCCCCCATTGCCGCATTAGCTGAATTTCCCGCCTCACGGTGTCCCATGCTTTCCGGGGGAGGGGACGCAGAGGTTCCCGCACGGTTCGGCCCACCTCCGTGACGATCTGATGTATCCCCATCGTGGTTCGGCCCGGGCGTGACGTGAGTGTCTCCTGGTACTGGTGGAGGAGGCCCCGCAGTTGCCCCTGCTGGACAGGAGTCAGGTCGGGGTTCAGGCTGGCCTCGACGGGCCCCGTCTCTGTTCCTCCCCATGGTCCTAGGTCCTCCTCCTCGGACGGGGGTGCAATCAGCAGGGTGTCACGGGGTACCCATTTCTTCAATAAGTTAACGTGAAAGAGTTGGGTCCCCTGGCGTCGGCCCGACAGCCTGATCTCGTAATCGACCTCCCCTACCTTCTTGATAACCTTGAAGGCTCCTTGCCATTGCGCCAAGAGCTTCAACTCTTTTGTGGGTAGGAGTAGCATAACCCGGTCGCCCGGTTGGAACTCCCGACGTCGCGCGTTAGCGTCGTAGTACCTGGCTTGGCGATGTTGGGCGTCTTCAAGGTTCCGCCGGGCGTACGCCCCCAGTTGGCTCAGCTTCTCCCGGAGCTGCGTGATGTACTGCACTGTCCCTCGTCCGGTAGAAGCCTGGCTCTCCCATCCTTCCTTCAGGAGGTCAAGAATCCCACGGCACCGGCGGCCGTACAGCAGTTCAAAGGGGGAGAAACCCGTGGAGGCTTGTGGGACCTCTCGCACTGCAAACATAAGGCTAGGTAGCATCAAGTCCCACCCCCGGGGGTCCTCCAGCATGAATCGTCGCAACATCCCCTTGAGCGTTTTGTTGAACCACTCAACTAATCCGTCCGTTTGGGGGTGGTAGACTGAGGTTCGCAGCCGCTGGATCTTTAACATTTTACACAATTCCTTAATGACCCTTGAGGTTACGTTCGGGCCCTGATCCGTAAGGATTGCCTGGGGTAGCCCTACCCTAGAGAAGATCCGAAGCAGCTCCCGCGCTAGCGTCGGGGCTTTTGTGTTCCTTAACGGGATCGCCTCCGGGTACCGGGTGGCATAATCGACGACTACCATGATGTAGCGGTGCCCCCGCCCCGAGGGTTCCAGCGGGCCTACCAGGTCCATGGCAATCCGTTCAAACGGTACCGCCACTATTGGCATGGGGACCAGGGGGGCTTTTGGTACTCTGGCTGGGGCCGTCCTCTGGCATTCCGGGCATGAGTCACAAAAGTCTCGCACGGCCCTGAAAACGCTGGGCCAGAAAAACCGCTGCAGGACCTGGTCTAAGGTTTTCTCCCGGCCGAGGTGCCCTGCCTAGGGGACGGCGTGCCCCAGCTCCAGGACTTCCCGACGGAAGCGGGTGGGGACCACGAGTTGTTTCCGTACCCCCCCTTCTGCCTCCCTCGTGACCCTGTATAGGCGGTCGCCCCATACCTGGAACTGCGGTCCCTGCGGTGCTCTCTCTTCGCCCTGCCTTTGCTCGTCAGGGGTGCCCGCTTGGTCCCAGGCATGTTGGAGGGTGGGGTCCATCCTCTGCTCGGTCAGGAAGTCCGGCGCCATCTCGAGCTCCAGGCAGATCGCTCTCTCGTTCCCTGCTCCTGCCGGCGTCGGGTCGCCAGCCACCCCCCCTCGGCCTCCTTCGTCCGCCGGAGGGTCCTGTCCTTTCAGGAACAGCTCGAATCCGGGCCAGTCACGGCCGATGAGGACGGCATACGGCAAGGTTTTGGCCTTCCCTATCGGCCAGACCCGGTCCTGTCCCCCTCTGGTCAGGCGGAGTTGGACCGTGGGGTATGCCTTCACGTCCCCGTGGATGCACCTTATCCACACGGGTTCGCCTTCTGGGTGCCCGGGTGGGACGAGGTCAGCCCTCACGAGGGTGACCGTGGAGCCCGAATCCACCAATGCCTGAACGGGCGGCCCTCGAGCCATACTCGATGAACCAAGGGGCCCCCTCTGGTTCCCCCGTCCTCCCAGGGCCCGGCTGTCGCCCCTTGGCTTAGAGTGCAGTCCATTAAGGGGCAGTCCCGCTTAAAATGCCCCTCCTGCCCGCACTGGAAGCAGGGCCCTCTTCCTCCCTGACGGATCTCCCGTGGCCCCCCTTCGGGTCGTCGCTCGGCGTCTGCCTTCTCGGGCGTGGGCCGGGACCAGACCGGGGCCAACCGGGGAGGGGGGTGTCACGCCCCCTGCGCCCCCCTGTCGAGGGTTCTCCCCCCGGAGGCTTCCCCTCGGGTCGGGGCCCCCCTACCTTCGGGGCGGGTGGGGCGGCTCTTCCGCCGCCGCCCTCCTCCCTCTCCGCGAGGAGGTGGGCTTCCATCAACGTCACAGCTTCGTTGAGTGTTGTGGGTTGGTTCCGGCGGACCCACCTTTGCCCGTCCCTCGGTAG
The DNA here is from genome assembly GCF_049634645.1 of Pelodiscus sinensis. NCBI lineage: Eukaryota > Metazoa > Chordata > Testudines > Trionychidae > Pelodiscus > Pelodiscus sinensis. Next base: position 6,367,803 of record NW_027465908.1, read on the forward strand.
AATGTGGATGAACTGCTCCATCACCACCATTTCCGATACCTGGCTGCCCGTCTTGTGCTTGGGCTCTAGCCATCGGTTGGCCCACTCTTTTAGTCGCTGGGCTACCGCCCGAGGCCGGTCGCCCCCTCTGAACACTTCCTGCCGAAACTTCTGCCTGCAAATCTCGGGGGAGTGCCCCACCTGGTCTAGAATCGCCTCGCGGACCTTCTGGTAATTCAAGGCATCCGCTACTGCCAGGCTGCGGTAGGCGAGTTGGGAGGGTCCGCTTAAGTAGGGGGCCAACAGTGTCGGCCATTGGTCCGGCGGCCACCGGGCAGCCGTCGCCACCCTTTCGAAAGTCGTTAAAAACGCCTCTGGGTCGTCCTGGGGTCCCAGCTTCGTCAGGCGCAGGGGTAGGTTGGGTCCTTCGCCCGACGTCCCGGGTGCTCCGACCGGGGTTCCCCATCGCCTCTCCACTGTCTGCCGCCACCGCTCCTGTTGGGCTGCTAATTCTTGGATCAGCAGCCTCTGATGTTCCTGGAACTGTGTGGTCAGCTGTTGGACTAGTTGGGCCTGTTGCTCTTGCTGGACCTGGCGTTGCTGCTGCTGGTTCTCGCTGAACCACTCGAGGAACGATCGGGGTTCCATCGGGTCGCCCGTTCCTTCTGCGCCCACCGCGGGCTCTATCGGCCGGTTGGCCTGTTCACGTTCGTCTATGGGGAGGGAACTATCTCGTCACCCACATTCTCCACCAGTGTGGCGGGTTTTACGGGTGTGAGCTCCGCACCCCCAAATCCCCCGGGCTGGGCCAGCGGGGTGGGGTGGGGCTCCGCGAACCCACCGCCTTTCGAACACCCAGTTACCCTGTCCTCCTGGGGTTCACGGGCGAGTCCAGCCCCAGGTGCGATCACCCCTCGCCCCGAGTAGGGCCGAGGGGGCTCGGCGGACCCGGACCTGTAACCTCCCAGGCGGCCCCCGGCCGGGGGCCCGACCGGGGCTCTTGAGCCGTCCCTCTAAGTTTTGCCCCCTTGTCCCTCTCCGCGGGGAAGGGGAGGGGGGGTGTGCGACCGTCGCCGCCTTGTGGACCTATGCTGAGGTCGGGGCGTGGGGGAGTGGGGGACCCGGGCCCGCCCTCACCACCGGGTCCCAGCCCGAGGCCCTAAGTGAGGTGGGTGCTTTAAAGCGCTCCCCTCACGGCAGGCGGGGCAGCCGCCCGAAACTCGCCTGCCCACGGGCGCCAGAACGGCCCCGCCTCGGGCTCCTTCCACTCCCGCTGCGCCGGCCCCCCGGGCCGGTGCAGAGTCAAGTCACTTACCCCGTCGCAGATGCCGGGCTCGTCCCAGGGCGAGCCTCCAGTTGCCGGGGTCGTCTCCCTTGGTCGCCCGGAAAGCCGGGTGCTTGGGGTGCCGGGAAGCCAGGGTGGCTGCCCGCTCGCTTCCCCCGGCCTGGGCGTCCCGGCGCCCCTGTTATGGGTGCGGACGGGTGACGTCAGGGGCGTCAGCCCCGCCCCCTCCAGGGGGTTCCCGCGCGGCCCCTGCCGAAGCGCGCCCGCGGCTTCCGCCCTGGGCGCGAACCGGGGCACCCTCGCCGGACGCCTCCCGGGCTCCCGGGGTCTCCCCCGTCTCCTCTGGCGCGCGCCCGCCCCCGCCTTTGGCCGCGGCGGAGCCGGCGGCGCCGCGCCGAGTGGCTTCTGGCCGTCCCTGGCCGCCGCTTCCCGCTGGGGAGGGGGGGCCTCCCCCGCTCCTAGTGCGGACCCTGCTGGGTCCGTCACACTTTGCCTTCATTTACAAATGACTGTTATATGCTCCATTATATTTCCTGGCATAGAAGTTAAGCCGAGTGGTCTCCACTTTCTTGGGTTGTTCCTATTTCCCCTTTTATAGATAGACACTGTATTTGCCCATTTCCAGTCTTCTGGTATCTCTCCCAACCTTAATGACCTTTCAAAGACGATAGCTAAAGGCTCAGATACCTCCTCTATCAACTCCTTGAGCATTCTAGGATGCGTTTCATCCATCCCTGGTTACCTGAAGACATTTAATTTTTCTTACTAATTTTTCATTTCTAATGTTTTGTAGTTTAACTTCTAAACCTCCCCCATTCCCACTAGCATCCACTACCTTAGGCATCTCGTGGTCATCACACTTGTTGGTGAAAACTGAAACAAAGTGTCAGTAAGCACCTCTGCCATTTCCAGGTTTCCTGTTATTGTTTCTCCCTCCTCACTGAGCAATGGGCCTACCCTGACCTTTGTCTTCCTCTTGCTTCTCACATATTTGTAAAATCTCTTTTTGTTACCCTGTATGTCTCTATCAGAGGGGTAGCCGTGTTAGTCTGAATCTGCAAAAGCGACGAGGAGTCCTGTGGCACCTTATAGACTAACTGAAGTGTAGGAGCATAAGCTTTCGTGGGCAAAGACCCACTTCGTCAGATGCATGTGCCACAGGACTCCTCGTCGCTTTTGCAGATTCAGACTAACACGGCTACCCCTCTGATACTTGACACCATGCAAGGCACTGCATTTAGCCGTATGGAGTGGAAATCTATCAACCTCATGAAGAAACTTGCACAAGTACAAACAGATATCATCTTTCTCTCCAAATGCAAACGGATCGACATTATACCAAATGGACTGAAGGTGAAAAATCCATTGCAATCAACATACTGCACAGACTACAGTGAGAGATTATGCCATATACTATCCAAAAAACTGAGGAACCACCTGATCAGCATCCTGTACAGCAAACAGGAAAACATCAAAAACGAGCTCTCAAATCTGGAGTCTCTCATAAAACACCAACCTTCTGCACAAGTGGACTTTACTAAAATAAGACAGGAGATCTACATTACACACTTCACTTCTCTACAGAGGAAAAAGGACTGTAAGCTGTCTAAAATCCTACCCGCCACATGGGGCCACAACAATGGTACCCCTAACTCACCCAGCAATTGACCTTGGTGAAGTAGTTTGGGATCTTGGGGGGATGTTCTCCAAGAGCAAAGGAGTGACCCAACCCTCCAAGGCCTGGCAGCAAGGGGCAGACACAAGCCAGGGAGATGGTCAATCTCAGTGCTGGCCCCAGAGGTCCTGGTTTGAGATCAGCAAGGAACTTAGATCTGGTGGCACCCTTCTAGAAGAGCAGCACAAGCCATTAGTCTACCCTCCTGCTAGTGGGCTATGCTGTTATGCTTAAACGAAGCACACGAGATCTTTTATGGGGGGAATACAACAGTTGCTTATGCTTTTCAAACACACACCTACACACAAAACATCATGCATACACAGTTCTGCCAGATGATATAGTTACCAGTCCAGAGTCTGTGTCCATCTACATTACACACTTCACTTCTCTACAGAGGAAAAAGGACTGTAAGCTGTCTAAAATCCTACCTGCCACATGGAGCCACAACAATGGTACCCCTAACTCACCCAGCAATATCGTCAATCTCTCCAACTACACACTCAGCTCGGCAGAAGAATCTGTTCTATCTCGGGGACTCTCTTTTTGCCCCACCACACCCACTAACATGATTCAGTTCTGCGGTGATCTGGAAGCCTACTTTCTCCGTCTCCGTCTCAAGGAATACTTCCAACACGACACTGAACTGTGCACTGACACACAGATACCTTCCCACCAACAGCACAAGAAGAAGAACTCCACATGGACTCCTCCTGAGGGCCGAAATGGCAGTCTGGACCTCTACATAGAATGCTTCCGCCGACGTGCACAGGCAGAAATTGTGGAAAAACAGCATCGCTTGCCTGGTAACCTCAGTCGTGCAGAATGCAATGCCATCCACAGCCTCCGGAACAGCTCTGACATTATAATCAAAGAGGCTGACAAAGGAGGTGCTGTTGTCATCATGAACAGGCCTGACTACCTAAAGGAGGCTGCCAGACAACTCTCCAATACCAAATTCTACAGGCCTCTTTCCTCAGATCCCACTAAGGAATACACTAAGAAACTGCACCATCTGCTCAGGACACTCCCTAAACAAACACAGGAACAAATCGACACACCTTTAGAGCCCCGACCAGGGTTGTTCTATCTATTACCCAAGATCCACAAACCTGGAAATCCCGGACGCCCCATCATCTCGGGCATTGGCACTCTTACTGAAGGATTGTCTGGCTATGTGGACTCTCTGCTCAGACCCTACGCCACCAGCACTCCCAGTTACCTTCGTGACACTACGGATTTCCTGAGAAAACTACAATGCATAGGTGATCTTCCAGAAAACACCATCCTAGCCACCATGGATGTAGAGGCTCTCTACACAAACATCCCACATGCAGATGGAGTACAAGCTGTCAGGAACAGTATTCCTGATGATGCCACAGCACAACTGGTGGCTGAACTCTGTGAATTTATCCTCACACACAACTATTTCAGATTTGGTGACAACATATACCTCCAGACCAGTGGCACTGCTATGGGCACCCGCATGGCCCCACAATACGCCAACATTTTTATGGCTGACCTGGAACAACGCTTCCTCAGCTCTCGTCCACTTACACCCCTTCTCTACCTACGCTACATCGATGACATCTTCATCATCTGGACCCATGGGAAGGAGACTCTGGAAGAATTTCACCATGATTTCAACAGCTTCCACCCCACCATCAACCTCAGCATGGACCACATGCATCTGACGAAGTGGGTCTTTGCCCACGAAAGCTTATGCTCCTACACTTCAGTTAGTCTATAAGGTGCCACAGGACTCCTCGTCGTTTATGTCTCTAGTTAGACTGAGTTAGTTTTGTGCATTCGCCTTTCTCATGTGGCTCCTGCCTAGCTGTGTTGTTTTCTTGTATTCGTCCTTTGTTATTTGACCTAGTTTCTACTTTTTATACAACTCCTTTTTAATTTTTGGATCGTGTAAGAGCTCCTGGTGAAGCCAAGGTGGACTCTTCCTGTACTTTCCATCTTTCCTGCTCAGTGGAATAGTTTGCTTTTGGGCCCTAATAATGTCCCTTGGACAAACTGCCAGTTGTCTTCCGCTCTTTTTCCTCTTCATCTTGCTTCCCATGCGAAACTTACATACCAGCTCTCCGAGATTACTAAAATCTGCCTTCCTGAAATCCACTGTCTCTATTTTGCTTTTCTCTCTTCTACCTTAGAATCGGGACCTCTATGATTTCATGATCTCTATCACCCAAGCTGCCTTCCACTTTCAAATTTCAACCAGTTCCTCTCTATTTGTTGAAATCAAATCTAGAGCAGCTTTCTCAGCCTTCTGAAATAAAAAATTGTCTCCAATGCAGTCCAGGAATGTATTGGCTAATCTGTGCCTTGCTGTGTTAGTCTCCCAACATGTGTATGGATCGTTGAAGTCCCCCATCACCACCAAATCCTGTGCTTTGGGATGTTTTTGTGAATTCTTTTAAAACAGCCTCATCCACCTAGAATCATCGAATCCTAGGGCTGGAAGAGACTTTAGGAGGTTATTGAGTCCAGCCCCCTGCCCAATACAGGAGCAACCCCAACTCAATCATCTCAGCCAGGACTTTGTCAAACCAGGGCTTACAAAGCTCTAGGGATGGAGATTCCACCCCCTCCCGAGGTAACGGATTCCAGTGCTTCACAACTCTCCTAGTAAAATAGTTTTTCCTAATAGCCAACGTAGACCTGCCCCACTGTAACTTGAGACCATTGCTCCTTGTTCAGTCTTCCATCGCTACTGAGAACAGCCTCTCTCCATCCACTTTGGAATCTCTCTACAGGAAGTTGCAGGCTGCTACCAAATCCCCCCTCACTCTTCTCTTCTGTAGCCTAAATAAGCCCAAATCCCTCAGTCTCTCCTCATAGGCCATGTGCTCCAGCCCCCTCATCATTTTGGTTGCCCTTGGCTGGATCCTCTCCAATGTGTCCACATCCTTTCTGTAGTGGGTGGCACAGAACTGGATGCAATACTCCAGATGTGGCCTCACCAGGGTCGAATAAAGAGGAATACAGGCTCTCGCCCCAGAGCTCACAGGCGGCGGGACCGCCCAGAGCGCAGCGGTCCCGCCACCTCGACTTCCGGGGCAAGAAAAGCTGCTCCCGGTGCCCCTGGTCTGCTGGGGACCGTCTCCAGCAGACCAGGGCCACTGGGAGCGAAGCCGCAGCCACGGCGGGGTACAGCGCTTCTGAGGCTTTGCCAGAGCAAAGCCTCAGAAGCGCGGCAACCCGCCGCGGCTGCGGCTTCGCTCCCGGTGCCCCTGGTCTGCTGGGGACCGTCCCCAGCAGACCAGGGGCACCGGAAGCGAAGCGGCAGCCACGGCGGGGTACTGGGCTTCTGGGGCAGAGCAGCTGGGGCGCTGCTGGTTGGTCCCGCATCGCCGCTCTGGGCACTGCGGGACCAACCCGGCAGCACCCCAGCTGCTCTGCCCCAGGCGTCCTGATTCAGCTACTGCTGGTCAGTTTCAGCAGCAGCTGAATCAGGACGCCTGGGGCAGAGCAGCTGGGGTGCTGCTGGGTTTGTCCAGTAACGCCGAGGAGTGGCGCTACTGGAGCAACCCAGCAGAACCCCAGCTGCTTTTCCCCAGGCGTCCCCAAGTCAGCCGCTGCTGAAACTGACCAGCACTGACTACAGGAAGCCCAAGGCAGAGTTGCTCTGCCCCAGGCTTCCTGGAATCAGCCGCTGATCAGTTTCAGCAGCAGCTGACTTGGGGACACTTGGGGTTCTTAAGTTGAATCTGTATGTAAGTCAGAAATGGCGGTCAGTTTCAGCAGCAGCTGAATCTGGACGCCAGTTCCGACTTACATACAGATTCAACTTAAGAACAAACCTACAGTCCCTATCTTGTACGTAACCCGGGGACTGCCTGTAATCGCTTCTCTAGATCTGCTGGCAATGCTCCTCCTAATGCTCCCTAAGAGGCCATTAGCCTCTTGGCTCCAAGAGCAAATTGTTAACTCATACGCAGCTTCTCATCCACTGTAATGCCCAGGTCCTTTTCTGCCAAACTGCTACTTAGCCAGTCGGTCCCCAGCCTGTAACAGTGCTCTGGATTCTTCCTTCCCAAGTGAAGGACTCTACAGTCGTCCTTGTTGAACCTCATTAGATTTGTTTTGGCCCAATCTTCCAATTTGTGTAGGTCAGTCTGGACCCTATCCCTGTCCTCTAGTGTATCTACCTCTCCTCCTAGCTTAGTGTCATCTGCAAACTTGCAATCCATCCCCACATCCAAGTCATTAATAAGGATGTTGAAAAAATCCGGCTCTAGAACCAATGCTTGGGGCTTTCCTCTTGAAATTTATCGCCATCCAGACATCAAGCAATTTATCACTAGCTATTGGGCCCGACAATCTAGCTCACTTTATATCCACATTACAGTCCATATGTTCAATCCATACTTCCTTAACTGCTGGCAAGAATATTGTGGGAGATCAAATGAAAAGTTTTGGTAAGTCAAGGTATATCACATCCACTGACTTCCCCATGTCCACGGAGCCAGTTACCTCATCATAGAAGCTAATCAGATTGGTGACGCACGACTTGCCCTTCGGGAATCCATGTTGACTATTCCTGATCACTTTCCTCTTTTTTAAGTACTTCAAAATGGATTCCTTGAGGATGCCTGCCATGCTTTTTCTGGGGACTGAGATAAGGCAAACAGGTCTGTAGTTCACTGGATTGTCCTTTTCCCCTTTTAAAAGATAGACACTGCATTTGCTTTTTTCCATTCATCCAGGATCACTTCAAATCTCTATGAGTTTTCAAAAATAATGGCCAGTTCTGCAATGACATTTGCCAACTCCCTCAGTATCCTCGGATGTGTTAAATCCAGATCCATCAATTTGTGTATGTTTAGCTTTTCTAAATATTTCTTAACCTGTTCATTTTCCACGGAGGGCTGCCCATCTCCTTTCCATACTGTCTTGCCTAGTGCAATAATCTATGAGCTGACTTTCTTTGGAAAGACAGAGGCAAAGAAAGCATTGAGTACTTCAGCTTTTCCCACATCACCTGTCATTAGGTTACCTCCCTCATCCAGTAAGTGCCCCACGCCATCTCTGAGCACCTTCTAATTGCTAACATGCTGTGACGGACTGGGCCATGTCTGGGCACAGCTGAAGGCATCTGCTCAGGGTGAATTGCTCAAATTCGGTGCTCCTTACAGCCCCCAGACTGGAGACCTTCCCAAACAGTCCACAAACCAGTCCCACAGAGCGCTTCAGCAGCCTGCCAGAAGCCTCACGAGCAAAACTCCTCCGACACCCCAGCAATATCCGTGCCCCACATGGCCCCGGGCCTCGTACACAGGTGAGGGGTCTTAGAACCCAATCCCACCTACCCTGAACAAGTTCTGTCCAGTTCCAATAAACCAGCCACAGATCCCTGGTCAATTTATCCTCTGGACCTTACCCACAAATCACACTGAGCCAAACCTTTAGCATCTAACATCTAAAGGTTTATTGCTACCAGAAAGAAAAGCATGAGAGTGAGGTTGCTAAAGTATCATACGTTCCATGCATCGAATCTCCCAGTTTTCGATGCAGGCTCTAGCAGAGATTAGAAGTCCTTGTTGCACATCATAGGTTAGGACGGGTCCACATTTCTCTCCGGCTCTTCAATCCCTGCACTGCTGCCTCTGGGATGAAGTGCTGAGCTGAGTACCAAGATGGAGTGGACCACATGTCATATTTATATACCTCCTTCCTGGGCTCTTCTTGGCTGCAGCAGCTCACCTGGCACAGTGTCCCTGTTGTGTTCTCTGCTGGCAGCCCTTAGGTGTCAGGCCTCATTCCTGAGGTGTATCCTTGGCCTATTGAGTGCCATTGTTCCACACAGCCTCGCTAATTAGCATGTCCATAGGCCAGGCTCTGCCCAATGCTCAAGCACATTCAGAGAAATAGTCAGTATCCATACAAAGTACAGTAAAACTCCATTGGTCCGGCATTTGATGGTCCGGCACTCCTGATGGTCCGGCACCATCAGGAACCCGGAAGTGCTCCGGGCAGCCGGACCATTGGAACTGGTCTGCCCCCGGCTTCCCTGATTCAGACGCTGCTGAAACTGACAAGCGGCTGAATCGGGGAAGCTGGGGGCAGAGCAGTTGGAGTGCTGCCCGGTAGGTCCCATAGCGCTGCCCCTTGGGGCTGCGGGACCAACCGGCAGCACCCCAGCTGCTCTGCCCCAGGCATCCCCCAGAGCAGCTGGGGTGCTGCCGGGTTGGTCTCGCAGCGCCAAGGGGCAGCGCTACCCGACCAACCCGGCAGCACCCCGGCTGCTCTGCTGCAGGGGTCCCAATTCAGCAGCTGCTGAAACTGACCAGCAGTGGCTGAATCGGGGATGCCTGGAGCAGAGCCGGACCATGGGAAGGGGGGGCTAAGACGGGTCTGGGGTGGCATTTCCCCCCATCCGACCCCTCATAGCCCCCCCTTCCAATAGTCCGGTATAGCTGATAATCCGGCATCCCCTGGGTCCTAAAGGTACCGTATTATCAGAAGTTTACTGTACATGCTTATAATTTCACACAAAGACATTGTACAATCACATGAATAGCGTACATAGGATTAGCAGACAGTAAGCTTCTATTCAACACCTCACATGGCCCCCTTTATACCACTTTTGGGGCAAACACACCCCCATGGGTGCAGCAGTGATCTGGCTGCTCCCCTCAAAATCCAGGAACGTGACACATGCCTGTAGAAACCTTTCTAGTTACCCGTCACATCCCTTGCTAGCTACAAATCCAATTGTGCTTTTTCCTTCAGGACGACTCCCTTGTATTCTCAAGTATATTTAGACTCCTCCCAAGTCATCTCTCCAAGTTTCCACTTCTTATAAACTTCCTGTTTGTGTTTAAGATCACGAAGGATTTCCCTGCTAAGCCCATCTGGTTGTCCACCATATTTGCTTTTGTTACTGTGCATCGGGATGCTTTGGTCTTGTGCCTTCATTAAGGCTTCTTTAAAATCCTGCCAGCTCTCCTGGACTCCTTTCCCCTTCATGTTAGCACCTCAGGGAATCCTGCCCATCACTTCCCTGAGGGAGCCAAGTCTGCTTTTCTGAAGGCCAGTCCCCTCTTCTGCCTGGGTTGGTGGGCTGGAGTGGACCCCTAGCATGACATCACCCTTCTTTTTACCTCTTTTAACCTAACCCAGACACTCTTAACAAGTCTGTCTTCTACGCCTATCTCCACCTCAGCCCCGTGTACATTCTTAATAGATACGGCAACACCTCCTCCCTTTTATCCCTGCCTGTCAGTCCTGGGCAAGCTGTACCCTTCGGTATCAATATTCCAATTGTGTGTATTATCCCACCAAGTCTCTGGGATACCAACTGGGTCATCCTTGTGTTTCTTTATTAGCACTTCAAGTGCTTCCTGCCTATTCCCCGTCCTCCTTGCCTTTGTACACCGGCATCTAAGATACCGATTGGATTTTGCCCCCCTCACTTCTGCCTTGTCCCTCCTTTCTCTCTGCTGTTAAAGCCCATGCTCCCTCCCATTTCCAACCCATCTCCCAGGTCTCCATGTTTTTCACTTGCCTATGGGCTTTGGCCACCTGTCCCCATCAAAACTAGTTTAAAGCCCTTCTCACTAGGTTAGCCACTTTGTGACCAAATACTCTCTTCCCCTTCTTCGAAAGGTGAACCCCATCTCTGCTTAGCAGTCCTTCTTCTTGGAACAGCGTTCTGTGGTCAAGGAGGCCAAAGCCCTCTTGGTGGCACCATCTTTACTGCCAGGCACTCACCTCCAGGATGTACCTGTCTCTACCTGGGCCCCGAAAATTGACAGGAAAGACTAAGGAGAACGCCACCTGTGCACCAAACTCCTTCACCTGTGCTCCCACAGCCCCGTAATCACCCTAGCTCCTCTCAAGGTCACACCTTGCAGTGTCATTAGGGCCCACATGGATGAGAAGCAGGGGGTAGTAGTCAGGAGGTTGGATATTCCTCAGCAATGTCTCTGTAATGTCTGGGATATGGGCCCCTGGAAGGCGGCATACCTCCCCAGATGACATGTCAGGGCAACAGATGGGTGCCTCAGGGGTGATTCCTTCTCTCCCTTATTCAAAACAACATAACATTTCTCTGGAGTGATAGTGGAAGGGTTAGTAGCACATGATGCAAAACACCAGCCTGAAAAGGAGGAAATAGCTCATTGAGTTTTGCCACCAAAGGCAAATCAAGTATAAAACACTCCGGAGGATTTCACAAAAGCGTGTTGCAAGACTGTACAAAGCAAAATTGACTCCAAATGGATCAGTTTCTGAGGCCCAGTGAGATTCAGAACTGCTTAAGAACAATCTATAATACATCTGATTTCACTGAACAATTACTATTTGCTGTGGTAGCTTCTAAAAGATAGTAACTATCTGGATTCCATCTGCTGAAGCCCAGAAAGGCACTACCCAGTGAATCACAGCTAGAATCCTAAATAATTCCAGTTAGATAAGCACGTTTCTTCTGCCTCTTTGTCAACTTCCCAAAATAAGAAATACAAATCCTGTACAGTTTAGAGTAGGAATAATGTTAATTTAGTTAACCCACATGGCCCCTCCCTGGGAGCAGCTCAGAAGCCACCATGCCACCCGGGCCCCACAACCAGCACTGGGGACAGCAGAGAGATGCCAGGCTCAGTCTCCTACCCCCACTGAACCCACAACTAGCAACAGCTTCCCTTCCACCAGTAGGACGGCGACTGCAGGCCCAAAGCCGTTAAGAGCAAATGGAGGATGAACTTCAGCCACTTCTATAGCTTGAGGGTCATCAGCCCCTAGAGTCCCAGGCTGTAAGGCCAGAAGGCACAGCCCTGCTCCCCGAGTCTGAGCTCCTGCACCACACAGGCCCTAGAAATTCCCCATAAGAATTCCTGTCACCCACAGCCCCATGTGTCTTCACCTTTGACTGGGTTCTATGGACCAGTTCTGGCTGTTAGAGAAGCGGATGGTTTCAATAGAGCGCTCTTGTATCTGAATCCTGGCAGATTAATGTCTTGCCTTTCCAGGGCAGAAAAACCCATTGGCTCCTTCTTTTTCTTCCAGGCTGTGTTCCTTCTTTGAAAGACTCACCTCAAGGGAGCACAGACACAGCCGAGTGCTCCGGGTGGTGGTCCAACCTGCAGCAGCCGAGGCATGCGCCGGCCTCAGCCAGCAGGAGCAGGCCTTGCCAGAGGAGCCCAAGAGAACCAGAGGCTCCTGGAAGATCCTGTCAGGCATAAGAAGACTCTGTGCCTGCAGCCAGTGTGGCAGCTCCCTGGCAGAGGCTGAGGAGGAGAGAAGAGCTTCCTCTCCCAGGCGGTGGACACACTTCTCCCTGAAGAAGAGGATGAAGAGGAAGAAGAACTCAGCAGAGAAGCAGGAGGAGCCAGAGGAGGAGAAGCCACCGGAGAGCCCAGACAAAGACCAACTGGATCTCACAGGTGAGGATACAAACCACCCGGTGAGAGGGGAGCATGTGAGGGACACTGACCCCAGTCACTGTACAAGCCTTGAGCGTTAGGGCCGTCTCCTGGGACAGCGATGGGCTCCTCAGAGGCTGGAATCCATTGAGTGCCAGACGCTCTGGTACAGGGGGGCAGGTTCCTCCCTGAAGTGGGAAGAACAGACAATGGCAGGGCACAGCTCTCTGGGGGTCTGGCATCCCCAACCTAATCCGGCACCTCCCTCCCTTCCAGGTACCCTACCCCAGCCGGCTCCTGCACCTTCCCTCCTGTTCAGACCTCACCGCCTCCAGCACCCAAAGTCCCAGGCCACTCCAGCACCCTACCCCCCACCCACACTCCCACCCTTACTCCCTCCTGCGCCACTATCCTTATCCCATGCCCTGGCAGCCACCTCCCGCACACCGAACCCCTCATCTTGGCCTCACCCCAAAAGCTAGGGCAGGTCATACAAATCTACTGTACGGAAATCTGGCCCTTAGGAATTCTTGAACTCTGGTCCTCTCTTGTCTCCCTCTGCTCTCCATGCAGCTGGAGCAGCGGAGGGGTGAATCCTAACACCAAATCCCCCCCCAGCCGCTTTGCTTAATTATTTTGATTTTGACTAATAATGTTTCCTTTCTTACTGATTATACACCTCCCAGCCCCGTGTTATAGCTCCAGTCATCTTTCTCTGCCTGGATCCTCTATTTTGGGAGCTGGGCCCAGCAGGCTCAAGCAAATCCCCACCCCGCCCTTCGATCTCCCCAGAAGGCCACCCAGCCTCTCCTGGAAATGGCTTGGGGAGCCACAATACAAATTTTGACTCAGGCATAGTCTGTGGGTGTGGAAGAAAATATATTGGGTGTGAATTGTGGAGAGCAGGGGCAAAGGAGCAGGCAGAGAATAAACAGAACTGAATGATCATCTGGGGAGTGTAACGGGAGAAAACAGGATCCCTGCTGGGCCAATTCCCCAGCGGGAGGCAGGGGAGGAGGAGGATGCGAGGGAGGCTGCTGCCCTGTTCGCAGTTCACCAGGCAGGGAAGCAAAGTAGAGAAGTTGGCCTGATCTAAAGGCGCCTGTAACCTCCCCAGCTTTCCCATGTGGGCGGTGGCAGCCAATGCAGCACAATTGATCCCTCCTCCCCTTCAGCATGGTCTGGGTCACATGATCACCCAAGTACGTCCTGGCTCCCTGATTTGCTCCCCCAGCCAGTACGGACCCTGCAGGGGGCTGGGAGGGACCGGGGTGGAGGCAGGAGGCAGGACACCCTCCTCCACCACAAGGGTATGTCTACACTAGAAAGTTAGTTCGAACTAACTTTCCTAGGCGCTACACTAGCGCTCCGTTAGTTCGAACTTCATTCGAACTAACGGAGCGCTTAGTTCGAACTAGGTAAACCTCATTTTACGAGGACTAACGCCTAGTTCGAACTAGCTAGTTCGAACTAAGGGCTGTGTAGCCCTTTAGTTCGAACTAGTGGGAGGCTAAGGCTTCCCAGGTTTCCCTGGTGGCCACTCTGGCCAACACCAGGGAAACTCTATTGCCCCCCTCCCGGCCCCGGAGCCCTTAAAGGGCCACAGGCTGGCTACTCACTTTGTGCCAGTTGCAAGGCTGCAAGCACCCGTGCCTGCACAGCCTGCACCTGCCACAGGATGAGCCAGCCATCCGAGGGCTCCCAGCCCTCCACTGCTCCCCACGACCAGCCTGGCGGCTCCCGGGAGCCTGCCCGGGGGCGCAAAAGGCGGGCGCCCGCCTGGTCAAGTGCGGAGATCGTGGACCTCATCGAGGTTTGGGGGGAAGCCTCCAATGTCCACGATCTCCGCACTAGCCACCGGAACGTGGCCGTCTACGGACACATGGCTGCCAGCCTGGCCGCCAGGGGCCACCAGCGCAGCCGGGAGCAGGTGCGCTGCAAAATAAAGGACTTGCGGCAGTCCTACTCCCGGGCCTGCCTGCCAGGGGCCGACCCGCAGGCCTGCCCCCACTTCCATGCCCTGGACCTCATCCTGGGGCCTCATGCCGTCCCTACCCCCCGGGACGTGATTGACCCCGGGGCAGAGGGACCGCTCCTGGACACCGAGGAGGAGGAAGAGGGCTCTGAGAGCCAGGAGCCTGCCGCCAGCCTGCCCAGGACCCGGGACCCCCGAGGCACGCCACAGAGCCGCTCGCCTGCATCGTCAGAGGCCGGGGAGGCATCCACCTGTGAGTACCCTCGTGTTCCCCTTATGTGTACGGGGAGCTGGGGTGAGAGGGAGCCCCGGGACCGTGCGCCTGGGCCTTGCCCACCACGGAGCAGCAGCTGGGGATCCTGCAGGGGCCCTGGCCTTGCAGAGGGGAGCTGGGTTTCACACACCTGGGCCCCTGGGGAAATTGACAGCTGGTCTTCTTGCACCACAGCTGCAGCACCGGGGCCTGCAGGGCGCACCACACCGCCTGCAGCAGCCGCCCGCGCCCGGGCAAGCAGGACAGCCAGGAACCAGGAGGAATACCAGAGGCGGCATCTCCGGTTCCTGGACCGACAGCTCCGTCTCCAGGACCACTGGGCCCAGGAGGACCTCAGGCTGCGCCGGAGGAGTCTGGAGGCCCTGGAGGAGCAGGGCCATGCCCTGCGAGGCCACCTCCAGAGCCTGCTGGACCGCTTTCCATTTCCTCCTCCCCCTGCTCCCACTCTTGCTCCCCCTGCTCCCCCTGCTCCCCCTGCTCCTCCTGCTTCCGCTCCTGCTTCCTCCACACCCCCTGTCCCCTGTGCCCCCCCCTCCACAACCATTCCCCACCGAAGCCCCCGGACCCGCAGTGTGGCGAGACGGGAGAGGCAGCCGGACTCCCACCCCTGAGCTTTCCTTTCCCTTCCTCCCTTCCCTCCCCTCCCCTTCCAGCTCCCTCGTCCCAGGTTTCCCCCTCCCTTCTCCCACCTTCATTCCTCCCTCCCCCCACCCCAGTTCTGTGAAATAAACAGACGTTTTTGTTTGAAAAACAGGTGTCTTTATTTGACAGTAGGTAGGGAGGGGAAAGGGGAAGGGGGGGGGTAGGGTGGAAGAAGGCCCCAGTGGGGCATGCAGGGAGAGGTCAGTCCTCCTCCTCCTCCACCTGGAAGCTCTCCCGCAGGGCTTCCCGGATCCGGATGGTCCCCCGCTGGGCTTCCCGGATGGCGGCGGTGCGGGGCTGACCGTAGTGTCCAGCCATGCGGTCAGCCTCAGCCATCCAGGCTGGCAGGAAAGCCTCCCCCTTCCGCTCACACAAATTCTGGAGCACACAACATGTCGCCACCACGGGAGGGATATTGTGCTCAGCCAGGTCCAGACGGGTGAGGAGGCATCGAAAGCGGGCTTTCAGTCGCCCGAAGGCCCCCTCCACCACGATGCGGGCCCTGGTCAACCTGGCATTGAAGGCCTGGCGGGAGGGATTGAGGTGCCCCGTGTAGGGCTTCATGAGCCACGGCTGCAGTGGGTAGGCAGCATCCCCCACCAGGCAGACGGGCATGTCCACGTCCCCGACCCTGATGTGGCGGTCGGGGAAGAAGGTCCCGTCCTGCAGCCGCTGGCACACGGAGGAGTTCTGGTACACCCGTATGTCGTGTGCTTTGCCGGACCAGCCCACATTTATGTCGGCCTGCAGGATGACGGAGAAGTACCCCTTGCGGTTCACGTAACGGGACGCCTGGTGTTCCGGGGCACGGATGGGGATGTGCGTCCCGTCGATGGCCCCCCCGCAGTTGGGGAAGCTGAGGGCGCCGAATCCCCGGATGACGGCGTCTGGGTCGGCGAGGCGGACCACCCTGCAGAGCAGCACCCGGTTGATGGCCTTGACCACCTGCAGAGAGAGACACAGCAAAGCGCCAATCAGTGGGGCGCCCGGGTGGCTGGGAGCGTGCATGTCCTGGAAGTGCCCCGCACCCCACTCCCGGAAGCAACCCCCCTGGCGGCGTGTAGTACGGCCGGGACAGCCCGACCCCTCCGGGGCGGGGCGCTTTCGCCTCCTCCCGCCCCCCCTTTGTCCCTGGGGCGGCCCATCCCCTCCTCGCAGCCCCCCTCCCCCCCGGCTCGGTGGCCGACAAGCGCCGTACCTGCATGAGCACCGCTCCGACGGTGGATCTCCCCACGCCGAACTGGTTCCCGACGGATCGGTAGCTGTCCGGCGTGGAGAGCTTCCATAGGGTGATGGCCACCCGCTTCTGGAGGGGGATGGCGGGTCTCATGTGAGTGTCCCTTCTTTGCAGGGCAGGGGCGAGCCACTCGCAGAGCTCCAGGAAGGTGTCCCTCCTCATCCTAAAGTTCTGGGTCCACTGTCGGTCGTCCCAGCGCTCCAGGACGATGCGGTCCCACCAGTCGCTGCTGGTGTCCAGATGCCAGACGCGGCGGGGCACGCCAGTGCCAGGGCTCCGCCGCGGCTCCTCCACGGCCCCCAGGGCGGCCAGGTGGAGAGGCAGGGGGCTGACGTTCCCCAGGTGGTGCCAGGCAGCCTCGAGCCATTGCTGGCAGGCTTGCAGCAGCAAGTCCAGAACATGCACCAGAAGGTGCAGGGCGAGCCGTGGCTCCATGTTGCCACCAGCTGCGGTCCCCCCCGAAGGGAAGCACCGACACAGACGGGCACAGAGACCGACGCGTTGCTGTCCCTCGGCGAGGTTGGCAAGCAAGCAGGAAAAGCTGAGAACCGGCTGTCCAGGGGGGGTCCCTTTAAGCACGAGCCTCAGATAGCCTCAGACAGCAGCCACACAAAGCAACTGCTGACCTGATGCCCTGCCAGAACCGGTTTCAGCTGCCCTTAAATGCCCCCCTGCGTCCAATCAGTGTGGACGCGCTAGTTCGAACTAGCAAAACGCTAATTCGAACTAGTTTTTAGTTCTAGATGCGTTAGTTCGAACTAGCGTAGTTTGAATTAACTAATTCGAACTAAGTTAGTTCGAACTAGCGCTGTAGTGTAGACGTACCCCAAGAGAGCGAGTGCCCCATTGTCCTTCCCCAGCCAATCAGGAAAGGGATTCGCGCGCAGCTTCCAGGGAACCTTGGATGGGAGCCGAGGGGCAGCTCCAACCCCCTGCGCCAGCAGCAGCTGCTGGAGAGGAGGGAACAGAACCGTTAAAAAGGGACCAGGGGTCACCCCGTCCAAAGGTCACAGCAGCTCTCAACTGAGAACTGGGCTGGGCTGGGCCATCACTTCCTGGGGTGTCACACGGGAAACGAGGCCTGTTCCCATCACTGCAGGAAGGGGGCGAGGGCCGGGGAGAGGAGAATGCACCGTGGGAGAGACTCTGCCCCTAGGGGAGAGAAGCCCAGTGGGGAGAGCCCCCAGCTGAGAGTCATGGGAGCGGCGCTCTCTGCTCGGCCCTGCAAGCACCTTGCTGTGTGACCCTGGGCAAGTCACGTCAGGGCTCTGGGCCCCGTGTCCTGCTGTCGCCCAGGGTAACACATTCAAACCAGCGCGTCTCCTCTGCTCCAGGGGTGGAGAACGAGCTCTCCCATAAGACACCCAACGGGGCAGAAGGGAGCGAAGAGGAGGAGGAACCAGACCGCCGGCCCACCCCATTAGCACAGAGCAGCGCCCACATGACTATGGTAATGAGGCTTGTGACTGAGCCAATGGGAAGCATCCCCTGCGGGGCGCGTGACTATGTGCCGGAGCCGGTGTCTCAGAGGAGAACGCCCCCCCCCCCCCCCCCTCCGGCTCAGGGACCAAAGGAAACACTCCTACGTGTGACCAGCTCCCTGGAGCAAAGCCGTGTAATATGGGGGCTTTCTGGGAGCACCACGCCGAGGGTGGAAGCAGGGCTCTGCAAGAGCTCTCCAAACCCTTGCCTGGCACCGGGCGAGGCTGCTCAATCAAAGGTCTCAGCAGGCTCCTCCATGCTCACTAGGCCCTGCCAGCCCCCAGGGAGCGAGTGTCCCAGGGCAGCTGCCCAGTGGAAATGCTCAGTCCCTACAGGCTCTGCCCCTGTTCATTGCAGACCCTCGGGGAGCCCCCTGCCTCAGCCCAGCCCACAGCCCTGCTGCTGGCAGCCGTGAAGGCTCTGACGGCCCCCGCCCTGGAGAGCTTTCGGGCGGCGGAGGAGGCGCTGAGAGCCACCGTGTCCCAGCACAGCGCCCGCATGGAGCGAGTAAGAGACGCCCGGCGAGGGGCAGAGGCGTGTGGGGAGAGGGGCTGGGAGAACTGGCTCTGAGGAAACCGGCCCTGGGGCACAGGGTCCCGGTCTGGCAGGTCGGCTCAGCCCCTTTCCATTCGGTGCTGGGGTGGGCAGGTGTTTCCAGAGCTCTGCGCGCTGGAGCTCGGACATGTCCCTGGGGCCAGCCCAGCCCCACAGCAGGTGGGTCACAGCCCCACCCTGGAGCGCGGCACTGACAGAGTCTGCCGAGGGGCCGCCACGCTGGGCTCCCGGAGCGGACGGGGTTTCCTCACGTGCCCTGCAGGGCCCTCGTGTGACCCACCGGTGCAGCAGGAACCATTTGGCTTTGCACTTTGCCCTGGTGCCTGTGACGTGTGATCCTGCTGCCCGGCCCCACCGGCTCCGGTGCCCCCCCCAGAAATTAGACTTGTGCAGGGAGGGCTCTGCCCGAGTCCATTTCTACAGCCCCTTCCTAGGAGGTGTGAGCATCAGTCACTGCCCTGATCAGTTGAGCTCCATCGCCCTCTGGGGAGGCAGGAATTCTACCCGCGTGACACGGGGACCTGGGACCAAGAGCGGCTCATTGACTTGGTGACGTTCCTGCCCTTCTCCGAGCGCCGTCTGCCAGGAGGGGTGACCTGGCAGGAGGCCGCTCTTGAGCAATCCCCCCCCTCAGCTTTCTGGCTGCCTCCAGGTGGGAGACGTCGTGGGAGAGATTTTCACCTGGCTGGACGACGTCGAGGACCCCAGAGCCAGAAGAGCCGCGCTGGGAACCATCGCCCTGCTGGCTCGCGCCCACCCCCGGGACGTGGTTCCAGCCTGTGTGGCCCACGCGCTGCCATGGGAGAGGTAGGGAGAGGCTGTTATCACCTCAGCCTGATTTCCCCTCCCCTCCTCCTCCAGGGCAGAGCGCGGGAAAGGCCTGGCAGGCCACAGCGATGGAGCAAGCTCCCTGCTGGGCACGGGGCTGTCCCTGCCTCCTGAGAGGAGATGCCCAGGCCCAGCCCCTTGGAAACCAGCCCCTCCCCCTTCCCTGCCCAGAGTGCAGACGTGACAGGTCCCTGGAGAGTTCCAGCAGGCTCCTGATTTCTGTGGTCACCCCCCTTCCCGCCAGCTCCACCAGAGGGGCAGGACCAGGCTCTGGGGAGCATCCCTGGGCCGTGACTCCAGCGTAAATGCAGTGCAGCCCGCCTGAGTCTGCAGCCAGCCGGCAATAGGAGCTCTGAGCAGAGCGAGCACCTCTTGTCATCTCACTGAGCTGTTAACGCTGTGTCCAGCTGGGTATTACTGAGTACTGGGGAGAGCCGCCCAGCTGAGGCGTTTGTAGCACGAACCCCACGGCTGCGTCTAGACTGGGATGATTTTCCACAAATGTTTTTCCATTAAAAGCATTTGCAGAAAAGAGCTTCTAGATTGGCACGGATGGTTTTGCGCACAAGTGCTTTTGCACAAAAGCATCCATGGCCAGTTTAGACGCGATTTTGCGCAAGAAAGCTCCGGTGGCCATTTTCGCCATCGGGCCTTTTTTCAGCAAAAAATGAAGTGCAAGGGGGCTTATCCCAGAGTGGGAGCGTCAAAGTATTTGCGCAAGAAGCACTGATTTGTACATTACAACGTCAGTGCTCTTGCGCAAATTGAAGCGGCCAGTGTAGACTTGCCAGTCTAGACGCAGCCCACATGCCTGGGCACCCAATGGAGCCCTCGCCAGGTGTCAAATCTTCCACCTCCCCCACCCTGGGCAGCACAATCTCCAGGGCCAAGCTCCTGAACCTCCCGCTTTGGTCCCATTCGGTGTCTTACCCGCTCTCTGCACTGCAGGAGGAGCAGAGCCTCAGCACGGAGCTGCTACAAGACACTGGGCCCAAGCTGGGCTCGTCCAGGCAGAGGGACTCCACTGGCGTCAGGCAGATTCCTCTGAGCCTGGTGTCACCGAGCAGCCTTTGGTGCAGGCTGGGCTGGGTGGTGTCACGCTGTGCGCAGCCCCAGGGCAGTTACTGGAAGCAGCGGCACAGGCTGCAGGAGCAATGAGGTCTCTGGGGAAGGGAATAAATGAAGAGCTCGCGGAAGGGACTCACCTGCCTCAGCCTCCCAGCCCCCGGGGGTCTCCTCTAAGGCCCCCTTTCCCGCCGGCCTTCCCAGCCTCTCCCTGGGGAGACAAGGGGGGGCAAGCAGAAAATGATTTCAGTTTCTGACCTTGCAGAGGTGCCAGGGAGCTGTGGAAGGCCTTGGGGGAAGAAGCACAGCTCTCCCGGCACGTGCTGCACCAGCTGCTGGACAAGCTCCGGAAGAGCCACCGGGAGGAGAGGAGCCGCAGCGTGTCTCTGGCCGTAAGTGAGACTGGCGCTGTCACGTAGCGAACTCGCCACCGAACACGGAGGCCCCTCACTTGGAGCTCAACCCCGTGTGCGTCCCAATGCTCCAAATCAACCCTGCAGCTCCCTGCACACAGGGCTTAACTCCCTGTGCTCCAAATCAACAGGGCAGCTCCCTTCACACAGGCCTAGCAGCCAGAGGTGTGTTAGAACTCCTGGTGGGATTGGTGTGGAGGGGCAGGGGGACCCAGGCCACCCTCTCCACCGGGTCCCAGTGCACCCTGTCAGCGTTGGAGTGGGGCACCACTAGCTGGGTGGGGAATCCAGCCGAAAGACGCCAAGCACCCGGGGTTCAACTACCCGCCCTGGGCTGCTTCCTGCCAGCTTCTCTCCCATCCTGAGCGCCGTCTCTTTCCTCCAAACCGGGGCTTCTGCTGAGGTTCCCTGCTGACTGGTGACGGCGTCCGGGTGCACATGCGCTTCTCCTCGGGAGCCCCAGCGGCACCTCTGCCCCCGTAGGCGTCTGCCCTTTCTGAGCTGCTCCACCGGCCTTTCTAGCTACCTCCAGCTGGAGCCCGCCCAGCACGCTTGTGGGGGTGCGACCTTCTCTGCTAGGCAGCCAGGCTTCACCTCTGCAGCCCCAGTGCAGGGTCGGGACACCATGTGTCAGGGCTGATCTCCACCCTGAGCACAGAACGTTAGGGTAAGGGTTAGGGTTAGTGTTAGGGTTAGGGTTACAAATTTACTAACTTTGCGGGGAGCTTCCTCCGTCAAATGACTTATTCTTAAACACGGAGGAGGGCACTTGAATTCTCCCCGGGGGTACCCCAAGCTCTGTTAGCACAATAGAGCTTGGAAAACAAGAGAAGAGAAAAACAAACTGCAGTCTCTGGTAGCTGACTTCTTAGTCTGAGGCTTGCAGACAGAGGCAGATAGACCCGCTGACCTTCCAGGACACAAGAATCGAATCATCACCTTCAAAAAGTGATTTTCATTACAAAACAAAAGCTCTACTTGATAAAGCATACGTGGCTGCTAGCTGTGACAGAGCAACTAAAGAAAACAAATTCAATCACAGAAACAATCTCAGGGAACAATGTTTAGATGGTGCATGGTGGAGAGGAAGCATAGACTCACACAGAGCAATTCAAACCAGCCGAAAAATAAAGAAAAATAGCCACCTGACGACTAGATTCCATTTCCCCCTTCATTTACTCATGATCCTTACTTACTTCATTTCGCTTCCATACCCAAAGTGCAAAGGGTGGTGTCTGAGCAGGCAATTTTCCATAGAAGGTGGAGAGAGTGTTCCAAGTTCCCATCCACAGTGATTTTTATGAACCCCAGCGAAGTGAGCTGCCCCTGTGTCTGTGCCTGGCATTGCACTCCCCGGAGAGAGAGCCAGAGACCCCAGGGAAAAGACCTGCCCTTGCTGGGAGGTTTAACCCAAATAAGAACAGTTGGAGGATGAGTTTGTAAGAGGCTCGAGTGTGTGTTAAAACTACGGATGCGTTTCTTCTTATTTGACATTTGTAATTCACTTTGCTCTGCCCTTTCTCACTTGCAAACACGTAAATCCCACAGCTTGTGCTTAATAAAATCACTTTTGTTTACTATCAAGCGTTGTGTAAACAGTTGTGACCTCAGACCAGAATAGACTCAATGTCTGTATAGCTCTGGGGGCGGGGGAGGGTCTCTGCTCTGTGCCTCGGCTGGGGGAGACCAGGAGACCTGGCCCAGCAGGACAGTGTAGCGAGAAGCTCTTGAGTGCCAAGAAGTAGTTTGGGATCTTGGGGGGATGTTCTCCAAGAGCAAAGGAGTGACCCAACCCTCCAAGGCCTGGCAGCAAGGGGCAGACACAAGCCAGGGAGATGGTCAACCTCAGTGCTGGCTCCAGGGTCCCGGTTTGAGATCAGCAAGGACCTTCTTAATCGCCAGGTCCAGCACCCACTGACCAAGACCGACATCTGCCAACTACTGCTCCTGTGACTGCTCTGCCAGGAGTTGTTGTGCCTGGGACGTGCAGTGCCCTGGGCCAGACCCTTCGGGAGAGAGAAAACTCTACAGAGAGTAGCCCGGCAGGTTTTCTGGCTGGGGAGGAAGCACGTGCCCCGAGTGCCAGAAAAGCAGCCCAATAGTGATCAATGCAGGACCACTGATGCCCTTATCCCTGGCAGGGACACCTTGTGAGAAGATTGGCTTAGATCTTGTAGGACCCTTCTAGAAGAGCAGCACAAGCCATTAGTCTACCCTCCTGCTAGTGGGCTATGCTGTTATGCTTAAACGAAGCACACGAGATCTTTTATGGGGGGAAGGCAGTACGCCGCATTGACTGAGAATACAACAGTTGCATATGCTTTTCAAACACACACCTACACACAAAACATCATGCATACACAGTTCTGCCAGATGATATAGTTACCAGTCCAGAGTCTGTGTCCATCTAGTGGCCAGGTAGATTGAACACAGGGGGGAGCAGGGCCTTGTCGGTCGATCGATCCGATACTCCTCTCCAGATAGTGTGGCAGACGAACTCAAAGTTCCATAGCAAAGCACCCTGCTTTATATATTCCTTCTTCTTGTTAAAATCCATGGATCTCGCTCTGTCCGCTTGTGACCGGAATGTTATCTTTTGATGTGAGTGTTCCCAGAACATCTCTCGAAGGTTCATCCTCTAGTCAGTCGTCCTTTCGGGGGGCTTGCTCCGCTCTAAGGCTCATCAATCTGCCAATTATCCCATCTTCTCATGAGTAGGGGTACTCATTGACAATTATGGATGACTCCTCTGCAGTCAGGTTGTCTCATCCTCTGTATCGAGCTTAAGCAATGGAGGGGAAGAAGCACACTTAGGGTATGTCTACACTAGAAAGTTAGTTCGAACTAACTTTCCTAGGCGCTACACTAGCACTCCGTTAGTTCGAACTTCATTCGAACTAACGGAGCGCTTAGTTCGAACTAGGTAAACCTCATTTTACGAGGACTAACGCCTAGTTCGAACTAGCTAGTTCGAACTAAGGGCTGTGTAGCCCTTTAGTTCGAACTAGTGGGAGGCTAAGGCTTCCCAGGTTTCCCTGGTGGCCACTCTGGCCAACACCAGGGAAACTCTATTGCCCCCCTCCCGGCCCCGGAGCCCTTAAAGGGCCACGGACTGGCTACTCACTTTGTGCCAGTTGCAAGGCTGCAAGCACCCGTGCCTGCACAGCCTGCACCTGCCACAGGATGAGCCAGCCATCCGAGGGCTCCCAGCCCTCCACTGCTCCCCACGACCAGCCTGGCGGCTCCCGGGAGCCTGCCCGGGGGCGCAAAAGGCGGGCGCCCGCCTGGTCAAGTGCGGAGATCGTGGACCTCATCGAGGTTTGGGGGGAAGCCTCCAATGTCCACGATCTCCGCACTAGCCACCGGAACGTGGCCGTCTACGGACGCATGGCTGCCAGCCTGGCCGCCAGGGGCCACCAGCGCAGCCGGGAGCAGGTGCGCTGCAAAATAAAGGACTTGCGGCAGTCCTACTCCCGGGCCTGCCTGCCAGGGGCCGACCCGCAGGCCTGCCCCCACTTCCATGCCCTGGACCTCATCCTGGGGCCTCATGCCGTCCCTACCCCCCGGGACGTGATTGACCCCGGGGCAGAGGGACCGCTCCTGGACACCGAGGAGGAGGAAGAGGGCTCTGAGAGCCAGGAGCCTGCCGCCAGCCTGTCCAGGACCCGGGACCCCCGAGGCACCCCACAGAGCCGCTCGCCTGCATCGTCAGAGGCCGGGGAGGCGTCCACCTGTGAGTACCCTCGTGTTCCCCTTATGTGTACGGGGGGCTGGGGCGAGAGGGAGCCCCGGGACCATGCGCCTGGGCCTTGCCCACCACGGAGCAGCAGCTGGGGATCCTGCAGGGGCCCTGGCCTTGCAGAGGGGAGCTGGGTTTCACACACCTGGGCCCCTGGGGAAATTGACCGCTGGTCTTCTTGCACCACAGCTGCAGCACCTGGGCCTGCAGGGCGCACCACACCGCCTGCAGCAGCCGCCCGCGCCCGGGCAAGCAGGACAGCCAGGAACCAGGAGGACTACCAGAGGCGGCATCTCCAGTTCCTGGACCGACAGCTCCGTCTCCAGGACCACTGGGTCCAGGAGGACCTCAGGCTGCACCGGAGGAGTCTGGAGGCCCTGGAGGAGCAGGGCCATGCCCTGCGAGGCCACCTCCAGAGCCTGCTGGACCGCTTTCCATTTCCTCCTCCCCCTGCTCCCCCTCTTGCTCCCCCTGCTCCCCCTGCTCCCCCTGCTCCCCCTGCTCCTCCTGCTTCCGCTCCTGCTTCCTCCACACCCCCTGTCCCCTGTGCCCCCCCTCCACAACCATTCCCCACCGACACCCCCAGACCCGCAGTGTGGCGAGACGGGAGAGGCAGCCAGACTCCCACCCCTGAGCTTTCCTTTCCCTTCCTTCCTTCCCTCCCCTCCCCTTCCAGCTCCCTCGTCCCAGGTTTCCCCCTCCCTTCTCCCACCTTCATTCCTCCCTCCCCCCACCCCAGTTCTGTGAAATAAACAGACGTTTTTGTTTGAAAAACAGGTGTCTTTATTTGACAGTAGGTAGGGAGGGGAAAGGGGAAGGGGGGGGGTAGGGTGGAAGAAGGCCCCAGTGGGGCATGCAGGGAGAGGTCAGTCCTCCTCCTCCTCCACCTGGAAGCTCTCTCGCAGGGCTTCCCGGATCCGGATGGCCCCCCGCTGGGCTTCCCGGACGGCGGCGGTGCGGGGCTGACCGTAGTGTCCAGCCATGCGGTCAGCCTCAGCCATCCAGGCTGGCAGGAAAGCCTCCCCCTTCCGCTCACACAAATTGTGGAGCACACAACATGCCGCCACCACGGGAGGGATGTTGTGCTCGGCCAGGTCCAGACGGGTGAGGAGGCATCGAAAGCAGGCTTTCAGTCACCCGAAGGCCCCCTCCACCATGATGCGGGCCCTGGTCAGCCTGGCATTGAAGGCCTGGCGGGAGGGATTGAGGTGCCCCGTGTAGGGCTTCATGAGCCACGGCTACAGTGGGTAGGCGGCATCCCCCACCAGGCAGACGGGCATGTCCACGTCCCCGACCCTGATGTGGCGGTCGGGGAAGAAGGTCCCGTCCTGCAGCCACTGGCACACGGAGGAGTTCCGGTACACCCGTGCGTCGTGTGCTTTGCCGGACCAGCCCACATTTATGTCCGTGAACTGTCCCCGGTGGTCACACACGGCCTGCAGGATGACGGAGAAGTACCCGTTGCGGTTCACGTAACGGGACGCCTGGTGTTCCGGGGCACGGATGGGGATGTGCGTCCCATCGATGGCCCCCCCGCAGTTGGGGAAGCCGAGGGCGCCGAATCCCCGGATGACGGCGTCCGGGTCGGCGAGGCGGACCACCCTGCAGAGCAGCACCCAGTTGATGGCCTTGACCACCTGCGGAGAGAGACACAGCAAAGCGCCAATCAGTGGGGCGCCCGGGTGGCTGGGAGCGTGCGTGTCCTGGCAGTGCCCCGCGCCCCACTCCCGGAAGCAACCCCCCTGGCGGCGTGTAGTACGGCCGGGACAGCCCGACCCCTCCGGTGCGGGGCGCTTTCGCTTCCTCCCACCCCCCCTTTGTCCCTGGGGCGGCCCATCCCCTCCTCGCAGCCCCCCTCCCCCCCGGCTCGGTGGCCGACGAGCGCCGTACCTGCATGAGCACCGCTCCGACGGTGGATCTCCCCACGCCGAACTGGTTCCCGACGGATCGGTAGCTGTCCGGCGTGGAGAGCTTCCATAGGGCGATGGCCACCCGCTTCTGGAGGGGGATGGCGGGTCTCATGCGAGTGTCCCTTCTTTGCAGGGCAGGGGCGAGCCACTCGCAGAGCTCCAGGAAGGTGTCCCTCCTCATCCTAAAGTTCTGGGTCCACTGTCGGTCGTCCCAGCGCTCCAGGACGATGCGGTCCCACCAGTCGCTGCTGGTGTCCAGACGCCAGACGCGGCGGGGCACGCCAGTGCCGGGGCGCCGCCGCGGCTCCTCCACGGCCCCCAGGGCGGCCAGGCGGAGAGGCAGGGGGCTGACGTTCCCCAGGTGGTGCCAGGCAGCCTCGAGCCATTGCTGGCAGGCTTGCAGCAGCAAGTCCAGAACGTGCACCAGAAGGTGCAGGGCGAGCCGTGGCTCCATGTTGCCACCTGCGGCGGTCCCCCCCGAAGGGAAGCACCGACACAGACGGGCACAGAGACCGACGCGTTGCTGTCCCTCGGTGAGGTTGGCAAGCAAGCAGGAAAAGCTGAGAACCGGCTGTCCAGGGGGGTCCCTTTAAATACGAGCCTCAGATAGCCTCAGACAGCAGCCACACAAAGCAACTGCTGACCTGATGCCCTGCCAGAACCGGTTTCAGCTGCCCTTAAATGCCCCCCTGCGTCCAATCAGTGTGGACGCGCTAGTTCGAACTAGCAAAACGCTAATTCGAACTAGTTTTTAGTTCTAGATGCTTTAGTTCGAACTAGCGCTGTAGTGTAGACATACCCCTAGTTTTTACTACAGGTCCAGAACACACAAGCAGCCCTGCACGAGGGGGGAGTGAAAACAAGGACCTGCAAACCATGAGCTGTTGGAAAGTCAGTCGCTGGGAGCAACGTGGGGTCTGGACTGAAACTGCATCGACCTCCCGGCTTCGCCCCGGCTCCCTGCTGCTTGTGGCACTGGAGTTACTCAGGCAGCAGAGGGATCGTGGGATGCCCTGTACATGCGCCTAGAAGTTTGGGTCTCCTCATGATGGTGTCGCCCCCTCCGGTCAGGCCTGGGAAGGCGAAGGGCGAGGGCTAGGCCATGGAGAGAGATAATGGGGAATAATGTCAGCTGGACTCTTCTGATCTTTCCAAGAGGTTCCCTTCTGTGCCCATTCTAGCAATGGAAGACAGGTCAGGGGCCATCACATCTCCCCTCCCCCCGAGGAACTAACCCTCCTTCCTCAGAAGCCACAAGGATGTGAGAAACGGCACCAGCATGACAGCAAAATGCCATGGGAGCGGATGGGAGGTGGGGTCAGCTCAGTGACTTTTCTGTCTCGTTCTGACTCCAGGCTATGGACACGCTCTATGAGATCTTTTTCATGTGGGGATACCGAAGAGCCATCTTGCAAATGTTTCCCCACTTGCTCCTCCTCTGCGTCAGGTAGGTGCAGCATGTGCTGGACCTGCGCCTGCCAGGGACCTGGACGGCCAGCCAGAAATCCAGCCCTGAGGGATCCAGCCGCCTCAGCCCCTTGAGGTAACGGCAGAAAGGAAGGGGAAGAACAGATTTGATCTGCTGCACCCGCAGGTCACACACGGCCCCTGCGGAGCCCAGGCGCAGTTCTGGGCAGGTCTGTCTGGGGGGAGCGGTGCTGGGCACCCGTGTGCTTGTGAGTCACGCTTGCTCCTCTGACCCTGCCTACAGGCCGGCTCCTTCCCAGCACAGGCAGGGACCACGTCGGTACCTCCCCATGCGCCACCTGCAGCACTGGGGCCCAGCCCAGCAGGGGGGCCGTGTCACAGGCAGGCAGGAGCAAGAGGGACCATGAAGCTGATTCTGTGTGGACTCCCCTGGGGGGAGCCGGGGAGCCCGAAGGCACCTCAGCTGCTGCAAACGGGCAGAGTTTTGCTCCCTCGCACCAACTAAGGATCTGGCCCATGTGCCCAGTGACCTGGTGCCGGCCCCAGCGAAGAGTCGGGTGTTGGACCATTGGGAGCGAGGGCACCGAGCATCTGCAGAAGCTGCAGTGTCGCCACCTGCCAAAACCTCAGTGAGCCCCGACAGGGTGCTGGGTCCATCCCGGGGAAAACCGGCTACTGCTGACCATGCCTTGTGCCCCAGGCCTTGAGTGGGTTGGGCTGCAGTAGATTTCTGACACCAGGATTTTTTTTTCTTTTTGAGTTTAGCACGTCCCTGGAGGCCGTGAAGACCCTCTTTTCCATGCCCAGATACTGGAAGGAATTTGCCAGTATCCAGTTACAGCAGGGCTGGGAAATGATCGCCTCCCGCCATCACTTCTCCCGAGGGGTGGGCTTGATCGCAAGGTAGGAGTCTCAAGTTTCCTCTTCCTGCGGCCTGTCTGGGCAATGGGAGTTGGGCGGGAGATCCTCCTCTGCCCCAGCCGGCCCTCTCAGCCCCGCAATGGGGGAGGGACTGTCTCTCCCTTTGGTAATCCCGGGGACTCTCCCTTTGCTCTTCCAGAACCATGGTCGAGCACCGGAACCCACAGGTCCCTGTGGTTCTCAGAGAGGCCATCGCCATCGTGCAGAGTCGGGAGGAGGAGGAGGCGCTGAGAGAAATCGCCCTGACTTTCTGCACCGAGGTGAGAGTCCGGAGCGGCCTGGCACATGTGGGCTTGTGCAGAGCAGCTCAGACCCCTCCTGGGCCAATAGGGGCTGGGGCCCATGGCCAGCGGTTCAGCAATCTCACAGCCAGCCAGCTCCTCTGCCCACGCAGATACTAGCGGGACTGGGCAGAGTGGAGGGGGGCAGGGTGAGATTGCTCCTGGCTGCATGCACCTCCCTGGGACCATGTGACAAGAGGAGATGTTTCTCCAGCACCCCAAGCCCGGGCCTCTCTCCTCGCCTTCCCCTGGGGTTTCTTTTTCCTCTGCCACAGCGCTCTGCCCAGGACGCTTAGCGGTCCCCAGAGAGTCCTCTGTCCCTGGAGTTCATTAGGCACTTGTGGATTAGTTGCCCTTCTAGGAATGGACCATTTCAAACACCAGCCACTGGCTCCTTCACTCCAGAGATTTTGTGCAGCAGAAAGTGGCCAGTTGGCAAAGATGATGGAGCAGGCACAGACCAAAGGCAGATTTCTGCTCCTTAGCCTGACGCTGATTTTCTCTTTCCAATTCTCCAGAGTCCTTCCATCCTCAGCACTGTCACCAAATCAGACCTCCAGGAACACCTGATGGAATGGACCCGAGACAACAACCCTGCGATACGGAGGCTCTGTCTGCGAGGCCTGGCCAGTGTTCTCTTCTGGCCGGGGAAGGTGAGGGGCCTGGCTTGCCCGGCTGGGGGATAACCGACACATCACTGTTGCAAGCCCTGCTTTATGTTTGCACCAAATCTTGGAGCACGTGGGCCATGTAAGATGTCGGTGCAAAGTTTCAGAGGGAGAGTCTCAGGGCTTGCTGGGGTGGCCAGTGTGGGGAACAGCAGAGCTCTGTGTGGCTGGTTTGGTGCCTCAGAGGGAGGGCCCCAGTCGTGGGCTGGAAGTCGCCCTGTCTCTGAGGAGTTTGCCTTTGACTTGCCTCTCAGCGGTGCCCCAGGGAGCCCCGATCTGACACCAGGGGACCGAGGAAGCCTGTGGTGCTCCCAGCGCCCAGTTCCTGGGGGTGCGTTACTGAGCAAACCAGGCACGAGGGGGTATCCCTGCTCCCGCGCGTTGGCAGAGCATGGTCAGTGGAGGCAGTGGGGAGGGGAAGGAGACTCAGGTCATCACTCAGGGAAGTGGGGGGTTGGGAGTCGGGCAACAAAGCCCAAACTTGGCAAGGGCAGAGGAGTCGGGGGGCGGGGTCAGAGCTCGGTGGGCGGGGCCTGGAGCGGCTCTCGGCAGGCGACAGGGCAGGCTCTGCTCAAGGGCCAGGGGTGCAAAGCACCTGGCGGAGCGGCAGGAGAAGGACTTTCTCCCCGGCTGGGGACTGGGCCGTCCCTGGGGTCTGGCCGATGGGGAGGGAGGGTCCAGCCCCTGCCCCAGGCTGCGTCCCAGGACAGTGGGGAGCTGCCTTCTGCATTCCCACAGGGGCAGTTGATACGGGCCCAGCTGCCCGGGACCATCGCCATGTTCTGCGCCACGGACGCAAGGACTGTCCTGGAGGCCATGACGGAGGCGGCAGATGCCATCTACCTGCTCGCCGGGGAGGGGCTTGGCTCCATCTCCCAGGACATGTCAGCCAGCCTGCGCCCGCTCATTGACCACGTAAGGCTGGGAACCCCGGAGAAGCACATTCCCCCTCCCTCCTCTCCCTGCCGCCCTGCTATGTCCCTGCCCAGCCCCTTCCCCCCTCAGGCCGGCTACGCAGCACCCAAGGGGGCCCCTGCCAAGGGTGGGGTGTCTCCGACGCAGCCCCCTCCCTGGCAGAGCCCTTCTGGGCCAACCTGAGCACCAAGCTCCTAGCCCTGCTGCAGCCTCCCCCCCGAACCTCCTGTGCCCAGATCCTCCCCCGCCTGCTGCTGCTCCCCAAGGGGGCAGGCGTGAGCGCCAGGCCCCAGGGCCCCGGGAGGGGAGCCCAGAGCAGCCTCTGTGGCTAGGGACACGGCCCGGCTCTCACCGGCTTCCCTGCCCCCGCGTGTCCTTGCCAGGAGAGGGGCAGTGTCCGCTCAGCCGCCATTTCCCTGCTGGGCACCATGCTGAGCGGGGTGAAGGACCCAGACAAACTGGCCATGCAGCAGGAACTCACCAGCTGCCTGCTCCCGCTGCTGCTCCACCTGGCAGACGAGGAGCAGAGCGTGATCCTGGTAAGTGCCGCGCTCGGTATTTCCAGAGAGCAAAGCGCCAGAGTCCCCTGGGCCCCACCCGTCTCCAGAGCCCCTGCCCAGCCAGGGACACTGGGGACGCGCAGGGGCCACAGGGGAGGGCCCCTGGGCTCAGACCCTTTGGGGTCCCAGAGCGGCCTGGCGCTGCCGTTGCCGTCTCTGCACAGAAGGGCTGAGCTGTGGAGATCCCGTCCGGCTCTCGCCAGCCAGTTCTCAGCCCCTCCCCTGAGCAGCCTCCCTTTGGGAACAAGGGGCAGGAACCTCCCCTGGCAGCGAGAGCAGGAGCCCAAGGAGCAGGGAGGAGGGGACGTGCCCCAGACGCTCCCTCTCTCAGCGAGGCCCCTCGCTCTCCCCTTGTGCTGCAGAGCTGCAAAGTGACCCTCTTCCGCTGCGCCGTGTTCCTCGGCTGGGCCAATCCGAAGAGTCTCTTCTGCAGCCTGGCCTGGGACGGCTCCTCGCAGCTCTTGCCGTGCGTCGGGAAGTGCCTGGTAGGTGTGTTCCTTGGGCCCGCAGAGCAGTGAGTGGGGAGCTCAGGGAGACCTTTCTAGCCCCACCCCCCGAGCACCCAGGGGGTTCTCCACCCCGCTCGTCACGCAGGGACATCAGAGGCAGCCCCTCCTAGAAGGGCTCCCGTGGGGTCCTGCCCCTTTTGCTTGTGGGGTGGGCACAGCGGCTGTGCACCCTGCTCCTGCCCTCCACTCCCCTGCTGCCCTGCAGGCCCTGTGGGGTTAGGACACTGGGACTGCTGGGCACCCTCTGCATCCGGCCCTTCCGAGAGGGGCAGCTCCATCGTCTGGGCTCCTACTGGCTCTTGCCCTGCCCTCCCTCTGAGCTTCAGCAGCCCTGGCCTGCCCGCTGTGGGCAGATCACGTCGTCTGCACTGAGCATTTCTCCCTGCTCTGTTCCTAGATGGAGAATAACGAGAGGAACATCCCCAGGCTCCTGTTCCAGGCTTTAAAGTATCTGGAAAGCTCCCAGCCGTCCATCCGACATTCTGCAGCCCTGTTCATCGGTAAGCAGAGCAAACCCACGTGAGCTTTTCCCGTGCTTCCTTCAAAGCTCTTTTTCCACTTCCCACTCCGTTCTCTGGGACCAGGGGGAATTTTCACTAGTTTCATTGAACAATCAGTTCAATAGGTTATGATGTTATCACAAACATGCGCTGCCCATCCCGACAGTCTCATCCAATCGCATTAATGGCTCTAGTCTCTCCAGCCTAACCAGCATCTCTTCCTCCTTGTCAGTTCTGGGCTTTCATTGTCTGTCATCCCGCTGAGACACATGGGCACAGACAGACATAGCCCGGATCCGATATGTTTTGTTCTCTGCTTGTGTGGTGGTGAGCCTGGGCCAGGCAGAACTCAGCTTTCCCAAAGGTCCCCCCTGCTATACGTCTTTCAGTGGGCTTACAGCCAAATTAAGTGTCTCCCAAGCACAATTTAGCTTTTTGGGTCACTTGGCTTAAGAGCTGCATCACAATGCCAGTGGGAGGGGGGAAGAGGAGAGCTCCCTGCAGAAGTCGTAAGGACACTGCACATTTAGCATTCTGGGGACACGTCTGTTTGAATTAATAAAAAATGAACATGAACCGAAAGGGGTTTCAGGACAAGAATCAGCCAGCAACTCAGGAGCCTCCTGCAACTGCAAATGTGTAACATGGATATAACATGGAAGAGTTAGTTGAATAAAATATCAGCCCTATTGTGTTTTTGTGTATGATTTAGTCCTTCCCATCCCTAACATGCTGCTTCAAGGTCTGCAGCTTAACACTGGTGATCATGTGCTATTTCCTAAATTAACAGAAGTCAGGTTATCTACCAGAATGACACACAGGGTGCTCTCTTAGCTGGTGTAAAATGCTACTCCCAGCTATAAATTACGATGTGTCACTGAGGAGATTTGCACTAGTGTTTGAAGAAATTTGAAAAGTAATACCAGTGGGAAACTTGATTTAAATCAACGCACCCTGCCTGACAAGCACCAGAATCCGACAGCGGGGATCTGCGTGTGCCAGAATTCACATTTACTGCAAGCTGGAGGGAGCCACTTTGCCATTTGGTCTCTTCCAACTTCTCCTGCCCACAACTTTTTGGCCACATCTCCAGGAAACCAGCAAGATGTAATTTCAGTCTCCTTTGCAATCGGCCTTTCAGTGACTT
Source organism: Pelodiscus sinensis (assembly GCF_049634645.1). NCBI lineage: Eukaryota > Metazoa > Chordata > Testudines > Trionychidae > Pelodiscus > Pelodiscus sinensis. The sequence continues at coordinate 6,401,165 of NW_027465908.1, forward strand.
CTGGGGTCGGATGCTTTCTCCCATGTGCTTCGTGCCACATCGAAGGGCCGGGTATTGAATTTCCCATGGCTGTCTTGTGGGAATGGCTGAATCTTTAGCAATTTTCAGGGATGATGTTGAAAAGTCCTGAGCTCCGGGGTATTCCTGGTCTGTTTAGGAGAGACCATCCACCATTTCGTCTACCTGTTGGCGGAGACAGTGAGTGCAGATGGCATCTTCCGCCTGTGTGAAGGTAAGGAAACAGCTCTGGGCGTTCGGGCATCTGTGGGCAGTATGAGGCCTGAACACAGCTGCCCCAGTGTCTGTCTCTGTCTGGGGACAGTGCTTAAGGGGGAAGAATGGTCTTGCTGGTCAATGTAAGAATGGGAGTCAGGAGATTTGAGCCACCAGGAGCAACTCTGTGCCTCACCTTCCCCACCTGTAAAATGGGGATAAGAACACAAAAGCTCTCAAGGGAGGCCGCCCAGAACTGAAGATGACTAGTCAGTAGGAGGAGGAGAAGGATTCTTACCCTCTGTCACAAAAAGTTCCACCACCTGCTCCCCTCCACTAGAGAGGCTGTAGGCCAGGGACCTTCACCCAGAGTTGGGTTCTTGGCTCCTAGGCTTCCACACCCAGAAGCCCGCAGAGCCAGCCCAGTCCTCCCCATCGTGGGCTCGTACCCCATTCCTCCCTCACCTCCTTCCACTTACCCTTCCCTAGCCCCCCTTCCTGATGTACAAAATAAAGAAAACGTGTGGTCAAAAATAGAATCTCTCTTTATTGAACAAAACTGGGGGAGACTGGGAAAAGGAGGTGGGAGAGGGAAAGAGAGAGGGTGGGAGAGAGGAGGGCAACTAAAATGATGAGGGGTTTGGAACAGGTCCCATATTAAGAGAGGCTAAAGAGACTGGGACTTCTCAGCTTAGAAAAGAGGAGACTGAGGGGGGATATGATAGAGGTCTATAAAAGCATGAGTGGTGTAGAGAGGGTGCATAAAGAAAAGTTCTGCATTAGTTCCCATAATAGAAGGACTAGAGGACACCAAAGGAAAGGAATGGGTATCAGGCTTCAAACTAGTAACAGAAAGCTGTTCTTCGCAAAGCAAAGAGTCAACCTGTGGAACTCCCTGCTGCAGGAGGCTGTGATGGCTAGAACTAGAACAGAGTTTAAAGAGAAGTGAGATATAGTGATGGAGGTTGGGTCCATGGAGTGGTGGTATTAGCCAGGGGGTAGGAGTTGTGTCCCTGCCCAAAGTTTTTGGAAGGCTGGAGAGGGATGGCACGAGACAAATGGCTTGGTCATTGTCTTCGGTCCATCCCCTCCGGGGTACCTAGTGTTGGCCACTGTCGGCAGACAGGCTACTGGGCTAGATGGACCTTTGGTCTGACACAGTACGGCCATTGTAAGTTCAGGGCTCAGGGTCAGGGGTCTCAGTAGATCACCTTGATTTTCATGCACACCTGCTCCTGGGTGGCCAGGCTGGCAGCTCTCCTGCCCTAGCTGGCCACTTTCCTGTGCCTAGTGCGGAGATCGTGGACAAGGTCCACGATGTCTGCACTAGCCCAGGCAGGTGCCCGCCTCTTGCGGTCCCGGGCATGCTCCCGGGAGCCGCCAGCCTGGTCCCGGGAAGAGGGGGAAGGCTGGGGGGCATCGGGTGGGTGGCTCGATCCGTGCCAGGTGCAGGGTCTGCTGGCTGGGTGCTGGCAGGCTTGCACCTGGCACGGGCACCGTAGCCAGCCCATGCCCCTTTAAGGGGTCCGGGGCCGGGATGGGGGCAATAGAGTTTCCCTGGCGTTGGCCAGAGTGGCCACCAGGGAAACCTGGGGAGGGCTAGCCTCCCACTAGTTTGAATTAAGGGTCTACACAGCCCTTAATTCGACCTAGTAAGTTCGAACTAGGCTTAATCCTCGTGGAATGAGGATTACCTAGTTCGAACTAAGCGCTCCGCTAGTTCGAATTAAATTCGAACTAACGGAGCGCTAGTGTAGCGCCTATGAAAGTTAATTCGAACTAACGTTAGTTCAAACTAACTTTGTAGTGTAGACATACCCATAGATAGTTGGGTTTGTGATGACCGGGAGACCCGTATGGTCACTTGCCTGCCTGGTGCGAAGGTTGCAGATCTCTCGAGGCATCTACATAGACTTATGTGTAGTGCTGGGGAGGAGCCGGTGGTTGTGGTACATGTAGGTACCAATGACATAGGAAAGGGTAGGAGAGATGTTCTGGATGCCAAATTTAGGCTGCTAGAAAAGAGACTGAAATCCAGGACCTCTATGGTGGGATTCTCGGAAATGCTTCCAGTTCCACGCGCAGGGCCAGGTAGGCAGGCAGAGCTTCAGAGTCTCAATGCGTGGATGAGACGATGGTGTAGGAAAGAGGGGTTTGGATTTATTAGGAACTGGGGACACTTTTGGGAGAGGGGGAGCCTATACAGGAAGGATGGGCTCCACCTAAACCAGGGTGGAACCAGACTGCTGGCACTAAACCTTAAAAAGGCCGTAGAGCACTTTTTAAACTAAGAGATGGGGGAAAGCCGATTGGTGCGGAGATGCACGTAAATCGGAGGGAGACTTCTCTTAGAGGAGAATCCATCGATAGAGATTCTTTAAGCTATAGTCAGAAAGGAGAGGAGGGGAGACGACAAACCATGGGCCAGAGCAGACAAACAACCGCATACAAAGGAATCCAATGCATCAGGGAAGGGCAGACAAATAAGCAGTGGCAAATTTTTAAAGTGCTTCTACACAAATGCTAGGAGTCTGACTAATAAGATGGGTGAACTAGAGTACCTCGTATTAAAGGAGGAGATTGACATAATAGGCATCACTGAAACCTGGTGGAATGAGGAAAATCTGTGGGACACAATCATACCGAGATATAAAATATATCGAAAGGATAGAGCAGGCCGGGTGGGTGGCGGAGTGGCACTGTATGTGAAAGATAATGTAGAATCAAATGAAATAAAATATTAAATGAATCAACATGTTCCGTAGAATCGCTATGGATAGTAATTCCATGCTCCAATAATAAGAAATTAGCAGTTGGGATATATTACCGACCACCTGACCAGGACAGCGATATTGACATTGAAATGCTGAGGGAGATTAGAGAGGCTACCAAAATAGAGAACTCTACAATAATGGGGGATTTTAATTATCCCCATGTTGACTGGATACATGTTACCTTAGGAAGAGAAGCAGAGAGAAAATTTCTCAATGGCTTAAATGACTGCTTCTTGGAGCAGCTGGTGCAGGAACCCACCAGGGGAGAGGCAATACAGGCAGTCCCCGACTTACGTGGATCCGACTTACGTCGGATCCCTAGATACGAACGGGGTGAGGCAACTCCCGCACATGCGCAGCAGCATTCCCGGGGCTCGCTCACCTGGGTCCTAGGATCCTCCTCCTCCTCGGGCCGGCTCCGACTGGGGTCCCGCAGAGCTGCCGGGCAGAGGAAAAGTGCCTCCCCACGCCCGCTGCCCCCTCCCCTGAGCAACAGGCTGCGGAACAGACAAAAGCAGCCTCTCTGCCCCTCCTCCCCTCTATACATGCCGGGCTCCCGGAGCGCAGCAGCGTCCCCGGGGCTCGCTCACCTGGGTCCTAGAATCCACCTTCTCCTCCTCTTCGGCCGGCTCCAACTGGCCTCTGCCTGCAGCAGCTGGCCACAGGGACAGGGATCCCGCAGAGCTGCGGGGAAGAGGAAAAGTGCCTCCCCACGCCCGCTGCCCCCCCCCCCCCGGCCTCGCATCCTGCACGCCTCCCCCCTCCCCCCCTGCCAGCAACAGGCTGCCCCCTCCCCTGAGCAACAGGCTGCCGAACAGCAGACAAAAGCAGCCTCTCCGCCCCTCCTCCCCCTATACATGCTGGGCTCCCTGGGCAAACAAAGACTCCACCAAAACAAACAAAGTGCTGGCCTCATTGTGTTAGCAATAAAAGGACCCTCCTCCTAGAACCCTGGGTGGTGTGTGGAAATAAAGCTATTAGCTCAAAGCATGGTGCAGAGCTGTTTGGTATTTGATGAGTTACTCCTTTAGTCCTGAGTTTGTCACAGGGACAGAAATAGATGTGAAATCTTCTGAACAGGGGAACAGACAGCAAAACAAACATTAGAGGGGAGTTAACCTTTCCCTATGCTATCCAAAACTAAAAAAAATGTTTGGCTAGAGTTTCCCCTACAATATGTACCAGTTCCGACTTACATACAAATTCAACTTAAGAACAAACCTACAGTCCCTATCTTGTACGTAACCCGGGGACTGCCTGTACTCGATTTAGATCTGAGTAGAGTGCAGGATCAGGTCCAGGAGATAACTGTTACAGGACCGACTGGGAATAATGACCATAATTTAATAGCATTTAACATGCCTGTGGTGGGAAGAACACCCCAGCAGTCCAACACCCTGGCACTTAATTTCAAAAAGGGGAATTACACAAAAATGAGGAGGTTAGTTAAACAGAAATTAAAAGGCACAATGACTAGAGCCAAATCCCTGCAAGCTGCATGGAAACCTTTTAAAGACACTATAATAGAGGCCCACCTTAAATGTATACCCCAAATTAAAAAACATAGCAAGAGACCGGTAAGTCTAACTTCAGTACCGGGCAAATTAGTCGAAACAATAGTAAAGAATAAATTTGTGAGGCATGTAGAAGAACATAATTTGTTGGACAAAAGTCGACATGGGTTCTGTAAAGGAAAATCATGTATTACTAATCTATTAGGGTACGTTTAAACTTCATGCCTCTGTCGATGGAGGCATGTAGATTAGTTTATTCGAAAAAGGGAAATGAAGCCTCGATTAAAATAATCGCGGCTTCATTTAAATTTAAATGGCTGCCGCGCTGAGCCGACAAACAGCTGATCAGCAGTTTGTCGGCAGATCGGGGCAGTCTGGACGCGCCGTGGTCGACAAGGAAGCCTTTGTCGATCAGCGCAGGTAAACCTGGTTTCACGAGGCATACCTGCGACGATCGACAAAGGCTTCCTTGTCGACCGCGGCACATCCAGACTGCCCCGATCTGCCGACAAACAGCTGATCAGCAGAGCGGGGCAGCCATTTAAATTTAAATGAAGCCGCGATTATTTTAATCGCGGCTTCATTTCCCTATGCCGATCTGTCTAATCTACATGCCTCCGTCGACGGCCATCCCTAGAGAGGGATGGCAAGAGACAAATTGCTTGATCATTGCCTTCGGTCCAGCCTCTTTGGGGCACCTGGTGCTGGCCACTATCGGCAGACAGGCCACTGGGCTAGATGGACCTTTGGTCTGACCTAGTACAGCCATTCTTATGTTCTTACGGCAAACAACCTTTTCACACTCTTTCCCCCAGGTTATCTGGGTAGACACCATCACAAGGCAAACATGGATCCCGTTCAGCAGTAAAGAGCGATGGTCATCACTGCAAACAATTCACAACTTATGTCCAGGGCCTAGCCAGGAGCCGCTAGAGCAAGAAGAACGTGCGGAGGCCATGAACACAGAGGTGAGTGAAACACCTGAGTGGAGATGCTAGCGGCAATCGATTCTTCTGACAGAGAGAAATGCCAGTTCTGGACCCAGGCGACAAGCAGAGACTGGCAGGACTGCAGCTATGGGACAACGACCAGTGGCTGCAAAACTTGTGCATGCATAAGGCGACTTTCATGGAGGTTTCCTTCCCTGAGGTGCAGCAGTGCCAGAATGAGACTGGCTTTGATAGTTGAGAAGCGAGTGGTAATAGCCATGTGGAAGTTAGCAAGGCCAGGCAGCTACCGGTCAGCTGGAAATTAATTCAGAGCGGGGGAATAAGACGATGGGAGGCTGCTGTGATCCAAGTAGCTAGTGATCCAAGTAGCAACGAAGGACAGTAACTCTGGGAAACATGTAGGCCATAGTGGATGGCTTTGCTGCAATGCAGTTCCCTAATGGTGATGGAGTGGCAGATGAAACATACATTCCTATCTTGATTCCTGGCCACTATCCCAAAGAGCTCATAACTGGAAAGTGGTAGTTCTTGCTGGTGCCATGGGCTTTGGTGGATCACAAAGGCCGTTTCACTGGCATCAATATGGGATGGTCAGGAAAGGAGCATGACATGCGCATCTATAGGAACTTTGGTTTAGTCAGAAAGGTACAAGGTGGAATTTTCTTCCCACCTGGAAATCTTGCATCGGAGGCATTGAAATGCCAATTGTGATTCTTAGAAGCCCAGCCTCCCCTTCTTGCTGTGGCCCCTGAAGCAGTACGCAGGCAGCCTGGACATCAGTAGGAAGCAGCTCAGCTATAGGCCGAGCAAATGCAGAATGGTGGTAGAAAGAGCTTTTGGACGTTTAAAGGGAAGGTTTTGCCGTCTATTGACTGGGTTAGACCTCAGTATAAGCAGCATTCCCATTGTTGTAGCAGCCTCCCGTGAGCTCCCTAAAATTTTATGTCAGGGTAGGAGCATATTAAATGTGCTGACCTGTATATTTTACACAGCCCTGTCCCCGATCTGCCATGCACCACAAGCAATAACCATACTGTTGCTGAGAAATCCGGCCCCTCCCATGCCTATACAGGCATGTCAGCCGCTCTGTTTGCTGCCTCAGGATCTGCTCCTGGGTCTTGGTTTCACATTCCATGCACGTTATCCTCTCCTCATGCTCCGCGCATCTTCTGCAGCATCGTTCTCCTCTGCCCATTTAACCGCACCCTGCCCATACGGGTGGGTTGCATTTGCTCATGGAATGTCATTCCGTTATGTTTTCGCCTTCAGATCTGTTCTAGCTGAACAGTTGGATGAGCCAGGGGAGTGGGCCTCAAGCTCACTGTTGCATCCTCTCCAAGAAAACAAGGGAAGGGCAGACGCTAGAGAAGACACATTGCAGAATGCAGAAGCTAATCTCTGAGCATAAAAGAACATTTGTCCGACACAACAGGCGTGTGTTAGTTACAAGGCAAAAGGCATCCTTTAAGCAGGCTCCATGCAGCAGATACAGCACAGAGGTCTTAAGGGAGCTGCTGGACTTGATTTGGTGGTAGGCATGGTAGGGAACAGTTTGGGGCTCGCTCTACTAACTCTGCTTTGAAAACACGGTGGTTGAAGCTCCCATAGCTAGGCAAGGGCCTATGTGTGCAAAGGGGCCCAGAGTGGCATGGAGACAGGGAGGGAGTCTCGTGGCCACCACATGTTCAGGCGCAGGAAAGAGTCTGTTCCCCAGAGCTGAGCCCTGTGAAAGCCCCAAAGCTCGGCTCTCTCACCAACAGGTGGAAGATATCACCTCCCCCACCGAGTCTGTCTAGGGAGACCGAGAATTGTCTTGCAGCTTGGGTGGGAAAACGCCCCCTACAAACACAGTCACCGCTCCAAAATAAACCCACTAACTCATTTCTGTTGTACAGGAAAAAACTCCAGGCCCATGTGGCGACTCTGAGGGAAAGGAGAGCGAAGCTGCTGGGGTTAAAGGAGACCAGTGAGCAGAGAAGCCAGCAGTACCTGGTAGGTGTCTGTTGTTTTTCCCTGGCTGGGAGACGTAGTTGAGACTTAGGATTGTTTATTGTTAGATTTCTCTGTGGCCTTGGTGAAGGTGGGTTTATGTGAGTTTCTCCGTTCTCACGGGATAGTGTGTGCGTGTTGCAAATATTCTCTCCCTTAAAAAAATGGAAGCTGCATTTTAATGAATGAATGAATTTCTATTCACTGTGACGTTCATAAACAACTTCTCCCAAAACACAAGGGTTGTTTCCCAGGAGACTAGGACACAGGCCCTTATGGGATATTGGGAGCAAAGTGTAAAAAAGTCCCCCCCTTGTGATGAAAACATACAGTCAAGTATCCGGCTGTGAAGGATTCAAGGTTTTGAACCCCAGTCAGGGGAGCTGACACTCTTGACAACCCCCTAAGCAAGGTGTTCATGTGTGTGTGTGGGGGAGGAGGGAGGCAGCCCATGTTCCTGGAAGGGGACAGTCCCATATTTAAAAGCTGTTCCCAGTGTTCTGACTTTGTCCCATATTCCCCCGGAGCGGCCAGCACTCAGCAGGGTTTTGGGGGTTGGAAACCTGCAGCTTGCGGGACACCAGCAGCACACGAGCCAATTTTCTGTGGCCCCTTCCCACCGCAGAGCAGGGAGCTTGTGCTGCAGCTTCCGGCTGGGAAGGGGAAGGGGTGGGAAAGGTGCATGCGAGTCCCTGGGGCTGCCCCTGCCCAGCCTGGGGATGCAATTCCTGGGAGCCAAGGGAAGGCCCCAGCGTGTGCCTCCTCTGTGCATGACTCCCCCCTCTCCCCAGAGGAGGGAAAGGCCTGGTACACGCCTCCTCTGGAGACCCCCCCCCCCCGTCCCACCACACCATGCCACTCCAGTTCTCAGCACACCACAGACCTGGGGGAGAGGAGCAGCCACTGCACTTCCAGAACCCCCAGAAGTGGCGCGTGGCTGGACTCCCATCCACCTCACGGGATGCCGCCACTATCTCCATTGTCACTGGAGGTGGGCAGTGGGACTCCTTGGGGTGGGGGAAATCAGAGGGGGGCCTCCCAAACAGCTCATGAACGACTGTTCGCACCCTCGCAATTTGACCAGTTGGTCACGATTGACGGGTTGGTGACCATCGCCATAGCGACTGGGGGTCAGGCTGGGCTGGGAGTTTGCACAGGAAGCTGGAGGCTGCAGCCCTCTGGGTGTTCACGTTGGGGTTGGGGTGTCAGAGCATCCAGCATCAGGGGCTCTCTCCTGCTAAAGGGCTCTGCTCAGCCAGGACAGGGCTCCCAGCCAGCCACAGGCAACTCCCCTTCCACTGCCCTGATGCCAGGGTGAGGGGCACAGCCTGTCTGAAAGGGGAGTGTCGGGCCCTGTCACTTGTGGTCTGGGTCCCTCGCCCACAATCCCCATGAGGCAGGGGAGGAGCCCAGGGTGCACAGTCCTGAAATGCAGAGTTTATGTCCTCGTCTCCCTGTGGCACCCACGGGTGTTTGTTAGCTGGGCCTTAGCCCCGCCCCTTCACCATGAGGCCACGCCCCCTGCTCCTTCTCATCCCCCCTGGGGCCCAGTCCCTCCAACTGCCCTGACTGTCCTGCCCTGGGCTGGGGACACAGGCTAGGGACTGCTCTTGGGTGCTCCAGCCTCTGCCCAGAGCGGGTGGATGGTCCTGGACAGCCCTTGTCCAGCCTGGCTCTGACGTCCATCCCGGGGGGCGTGCGGGGTTTTTTGTGCTTTTCATTTTCACTTTTTCTTCCTGGTTTTAAATGCCTTTTGGGGCGGGGCAGGATCCCTCTTTGTTTTACTTTGGGGGAGACAGTCCAGTTTCCCGGAGTACGATTTCCCCCGTGGGTTTGTTTTTTTCTTCCCTTCCCATCCCACTTCTTTTTTTCCCCATTTCTGCTTCCTGGCCAATCAGTTTCAAAAAGAAAAGAATTTGCAAGGAGAACAGGGGGAGAAATTGTGATTTAAAAGAAAACAAGCCAGATGCTGTGTCTCCGAGGCAGCACTCAAGGCAGCAGGCGTGGGACAGAGCATCTCTAGACCCAGAGACCGGGGCATGGGTCTGTTCCCAGGCACTTACCCACACGGCTCAGCACGATCACAGCCAAGGCCAGAGAGACGCACCCGGTGCCCAGTGCCACTAGGCAGTGTCGGTACCTGAGGGGAGCAGGCGGGGGAGCTGGAACAGAGGGGTTCAGAGCACAGAGTCAGCAGCTGCCGCAGCGGGATCAGAGCTATGTCACCACTAGTACTGGAGGCAGATCCACAGCTGGTACCAACCCACCCCACAGAGCTCACAAGCAGCAGGTCAGTGGCACAGAGACTGGTTTTCTGCACTTAAAGGCTCCTCGCCCAATCGCAGGCCGTGTCAATCAGCTGCAGCCCGACTGCCAACCCTGGGACCAGATCCAGCTGCTGGGAGTTACCTGAAGTGCTGCACTGATGTGAGAGAATTTATCCTGATTCACACCCCTTGGAAATCCATCCCTGTCAGAGTGCAGGGCACGAGCAAAGTCCGTTCTCATAACAGTGGTGGCCGCACACACCAGCTGGGGTCAGGGCCCTGTGGTGCCGGGTGCTGCACAGACGCAGCGAGAGACAGTCCCTGCCCCAGCTGGGACACAGAGCCCAAGGTTGGCAGGGGAGGGCCTTGCAGCCAGTACCTTGGTTCTCAGCTGCAGACGAGCTACCCCGCTGGGGGCAGGGGTCCAACCCCATGCCCCTGTCCTTGTGCTGCATCGTCCCCAAGCAGAGCGACAGTCGAGCTGTCTAGGACAGAGGGGGTGGGACAGGGCGGTGATCCTGCTACAGCGGAAGCATCTGCCCTTATACTGCAAAGCACTTGGCTGTCTCACAGAGACAATCAGATACCCAGGTAGGTGGGTGCACATGGGGATGGAGGGATAATTAGATCCTGTCACACACTGGAGCTGGCTAAAAGGAAGTGGGATTCCAACCTCCCTTCCTCCCTTTCACTTGGCTGGGACGGGGGGGGGGATGGGATGCAGGAGGGGATGCAGGGTGCTGGCTCCTGGAGGCAGTTCAGGGCTAGGGCAGGTGCTTGGGGTACAGGAGGGGGTTCAGGATACAGGAGGGCAAACTGCTGGTTCAGAGAGGGGATTCAGGGCAGGGGTTCAGGGCGCTGACAAAGTTTTGATCAGAGTAACGAACATTTCAATGTTTGCCCAATTTGGTTATGTCAAATGTATTTTGATAACGGAATTGCTATGTAGATGCTATATAGGAAGCCTAATCCGAACTACCTAGTCCGTGCTGCATGTAGCCGCGGGCACGGAGTCCGAACTAGCCAGCATTTAAAAATAGCGGCGCCTGGCAAGATGCAAATGAAGCCCGGGAAATTCAAATCCCGGGCTTCATTTGCAACTTCGTTTGCCTACATTAACCACCCTAGTTCGAACTAGGGTGGTAGTGTAGACATACCCTCTGTACCTGGGAGCAAGTCACAGAATTACACTGAGCCTTAGTTTCGCAAATGTAAAATGGAGTTCATGCCTCCTTTCTCTGTACTGTTTGTAACTTTTTTGGGGCAGGGCTTGTCTCTCTATGGCTGTGTCTACATTGGCACCCTTTTCCAGAAAAGGGATGCTAATGAGACCAGTCGGAATAGCAAATGCCCCGAGGATTTAAATTTTCTCCCCGGCATTTGCATGAACATGGCTGCCGCTTTTTTCCGGCTCGTGGCTTTGCCGGAGAAAAGCGCCAGTCTAGACAGGTATTTTTGGAAAATAAACCCTTTTCCGGAAGATCCCTTATTCCTACTTAAAATCAGTCCTCTGGCTGCATGTTATTTCAGCATTATCATATATATAGTAGCCCAATGTCTGAGAGTCTATAACGCTGTAGCGTTACAAATTCGCCTCTGGGGGGTGTTCCAGACTGGTTATAGCAGCTGTAGCGTTACAGACTCACCTCTGGGGGGTGTTCCAGACTGGTTATAGTAGCTGTAGCGTTACAGACTCGCCTCTGGGGGGTGTTCCAGACTGGTTATAGTAGCTGTAGCGTTACAGACTCACCTCTGGGGGGTGTTCCAGACTGGTTATAGTAGCTGTAGCATTACAGACTCACCTCTGGGGGGTGTTCCAGACTGGTTATAGTAGCTGTAGCATTACAGACTCACCTCTGGGGGGTGTTCCAGACTGGTTATAGTAGCTGTAGCATTACAGACTCGCCTCTGGGGGGTGTTCCAGACTGGTTATAGTAGCTGTAGCATTACAGATTAACCTCTGGGGGGTGTTCCAGACTGGTTATAGTAGCTCTAGCATTACAAACTCGCCTCTGGGGAGTGTTCCGGACTGGTTATAGTAGCTGTAGCATTACAGACTCGCCTCTGGGGGGTGTTCCAGATTGGTTATAGTAGCTGTAGCATTAAAGACTAACCTCTGGGGGGTGTTCCAGACTGGTTATAGTAGCTGTAGCATTACAGACTCGCCTCTGGGGGGTGTTCCAGACTGGTTATAGTAGCTGTAGCATTAAAGACTAACCTCTGGGGGGTGTTCCAGACTGGTTATAGTAGCTGTAGCATTACAGACTCGCCTCTGGGGGGTGTTCCAGACTGGTTATAGTAGCTGTAGCGTTACAGACTCGCCTCTGGGGGGTGTTCCAGACTGGTTATAGTAGCTGTAGCGTTACAGACTCGCCTCTGGGGGGTGTTCCAGACTGGTTATAGTAGCTGTAGCGTTACAAACTCACCTCTGGGGGGTGTTCCAGACTGGTTATAGTAGCTGTAGCGTTACAGACTCACCTCTGGGGGGTGTTCCAGACTGGTTATAGTAGCTGTAGCGTTACAGACTCGCCTCTGGGGGGTGTTCCAGACTGGTTATAGTAGCTGTAGCGTTACAGACTCACCTCTGGGGGGTGTTCCAGACTGGTTATAGTAGCTGTAGCGTTACAGACTCACCTCTGGGGGGTGTTCCAGACTGGTTATAGTAGCTGTAGCGTTACAGACTCACCTCTGGGGGAGTGTTCCAGACTGGTTATAGTAGCTGTAGCGTTACAGACTCACCTCTGGGGGGTGTTCCAGACTGGTTATAGTAGCTGTAGAGTTACAGACTCACCTCTGGGGGGTGTTCCAGACTGGTTATAGTAGCTGTAGCGTTACAGACTCACCTCTGGGGGAGTGTTCCAGACTGGTTATAGTAGCTGTAGCGTTACAGACTCACCTCTGGGGGGTGTTCCAGACTGGTTATAGTAGCTGTAGAGTTACAGACTAACCTCTGGGGGGTGTTACAGACTGGTTATAGTAGCTGTAGCGTTACAGACTCGCCTCTGGGGGGTGTTCCAGACTGGTTATAGTAGCTGTAGCATTACAGACTCACCTCTGGGTGGTGTTCCAGACTGGTTATAGTAGCTGTAGCGTTACAGACTCGCCTCTGGGGGGTGTTCCAGACTGGTTATAGTAGCTGTAGCGTTACAGACTCGCCTCTGGGGGGTGTTCCAGACTGGTTATAGTAGCTGTAGCATTACAGACTCGCCTCTGGGTGGTGTTCCAGACTGGTTATAGTAGCTGTAGCGTTACAGACTCACCTCTGGGGGGTGTTCCAGACTGGTTATAGTAGCTGTAGCGTTACAGACTCGCCTCTGGGTGGTGTTCCAGACTGGTTATAGTAGCTGTAGCATTACAGACTAGCCTCTGGGGGGTGTTCCAGACTGGTTATAGTAGCTGTAGCGTTACAGACTCACCTCTGGGGGGTGTTCCAGACTGGTTATAGTAGCTGTAGCGTTACAGACTCGCCTCTGGGGGGTGTTCCAGACTGGTTATAGTAGCTGTAGCGTTACAGACTCGCCTCTGGGGGGTGTTCCAGACTGGTTATAGTAGCTGTAGCGTTACAGACTCGCCTCTGGGGGGTGTTCCAGACTGGTTATAGTAGCTGTAGCGTTACAGACTCGCCTCTGGGTGGTGTTCCAGACTGGGTATAGTAGCTGTAGCGTTACAGACTCGCCTCTGGGGGGTGTTCCAGACTGGTTATAGTAGCTGTAGCATTACAGACTCGCCTCTGGGGGGTGTTCCAGACTGGTTATAGTAGCTGTAGCGTTACAGACTCGCCTCTGGGGGGTGTTCCAGACTGGTTATAGTAGCTGTAGCATTACAGACTCGCCTGTGGGGGGTGTTCTTGCCTCCCACCATGGTGCTCGGCTGAGTTCTGTGCCGCTCAGCTGGGCTGCGGTGGGAGAGCAAGCAGTGGAAGCGCGGCGGCCCAGATGAGCGGTACAGAAGGCAGCCGAGCGCCACAGCGGGAGGGGAAGGAGGGCGGGGCGGGGCGGTGATGTACACGGCCCCACCTCCTGGCTGTGTACGTCACTGGGGTAGGGTGTAAAAAAACCCAGACACCCTTGATCGGGGGTGGAAGGGGGGAGGGACTGGCTGGGAGAGGAGCGGGCTGGCTGGGGGGGGAAGCAGATATTGGGGGGAGGGACAGAGGCAGCAGTAGCTGGCCAGGGGAGAATGGAGCTTGGGTGGCTGGTGGGAAGCAAAGCTGGTGGGGGCTGGGGGGTGGGAGTCAGGGGCAGTGAGGCTGGCCATGGGAAATCAGGAGGAGGAACTGGCTGGTGGGAGAGGGAATTGGTTTGCGGGGAGCCGGACTCACCCAGGCGCATGCAGATCCCAGGGTGCTGTCCGCCACACTCATGCATCCCCTACAGAGACAGAGGAGAGCGGAGAGAGAGTGAGAGGCAGGAGGGGGAGAAGAGAAAGAGAGAGACAGAGAGAGGCAGAAGGCGGAGGAGAGCTGGGGGTGGGGGAGGCAGTAGGATGAGGAGAGAGAGAGAGAGAGAGACAGAGCGAGAGACCGGAGGCTCAGAAGAGAAGACCGACATGAAGGAGAGACCTGAAAATCCCGTCTTATGCCGGGCTAATTGGCTAGTCATATATATAGTAGCCCCATGTCTGTGACTGTGTAACGCTGAAATGCTGACTGTTGCCTCTGGGTGGCGAGTTGCCTCCCTGGCTGTTCCCCAGGAGTGCTGCATGGGGAGTGCTGCATGGGGAGCGCTGGGCCCAAACAGCCACTTGCACTTATTCCCCCACGGCGGCCCGGCTGAGCAGCACAGAAGTCAGCCAAGCGCCAAGACAGGAGAGGAAGGGGGGAGGTGGCGTACATGGCCAGGGGGCGGGGCCTGGCTGTGTGCATCACTGCCCCGCCCCCCTTCGTGCCCCCCTTCACCTCCTGCCATGGGGCTCAGCTGACTTCTGCACTGCTCAGCCGGGCCGCTGAGTGGGAGCAAGTGGCGCAAGCGACCGTTTGGGCTCCGCACACCCCATGCAGCTCAGGGAGCGCGGTGCCCAAACGGCCATTTGGGCTCCATGGTCCCCCACGTGAGAGGGAGGAGAAGAGAGAGACAGAGAGAGAGGCAGAAGACGGAGGAGAGCTGAGAGTGGGAGGAGGCAGCAGGAGGAGGAGAGAGAGAGAGGGATGAAGAGGAGAGACCCGAAAATCCCATCTTATGACACGCTATTGGCTAGTATTGAAATAAGGGTCTGAAGTGTAGAAATGACGCTGCTGTGTAAACATGCCCCTAGTGCAGAGTTTCTCAAACTGTGGGTCCCAACCCCCTCCCCCACCCCGGGGGGCTTGCGAGCAACTTAGAGGGTGGTTTCAGCAACTGAAAGGGGGGTTGAGAGCAACTTACAGGGACGTCGTAGTATCACAAGTTTGAGAACCCCTGCCCTAGTGGGTTGTTTTAAGCCTATTGAAATAAATGGGAATTGGCCCTTAAGGCCTAGGTTCCCAAATATATTGCGCTGCCCAGCACCCAAGGGAGTTAGGCACCTGGATACTGTTGAGGAGCTGGGCCGAGGTGCTTTTGAAAACCTCCCTCAGGCATTGCTGCAGTTTTAGGTGCCTAAAATCCTTGAATTATCCCATGATCTTCCCCTCCCCTGCATCACAGGGAATGTGGGCAAGAGGCAGAGAGGGGAAGTGACAGATGCCAGATAAAGTCCTAAGCAGGCAGGCTGTGCCCCTCACAGGTGGGAGCACTCGAAGGGGAGGGGCACCCATCCCCGCCTGGGAGGAAGTCTGTGAGCAAAGCAATGACTGTAGCAGCAGAGAGACCCAGGCACTCTGACCACCAGCCTGACACCCTCAGGGCTGCAGCCCAGCCCCTCAGCTTCCTGTGCGATCTCACACCCCCGCCCATGTCTCCTGGCCATTCCTCTGAGACCCGACACAGGTGAGGAGAGCTGCACTGTATTGAACCTGCAGCCCCAGAGGGCCAGATCACATGGTCTGTCCCCAGCCTGGGATCCAGACTGGTCCTCCCTCTGTGCCTCAGTTTCTCCAGTGGTACAGTGGTGATAACAGCTCTGTGCTGTGTCTCACCTGGGGTGGGGAGGCTAAATCCGGTCAGACTCTGAGGTGCTCTGACACTGTGGAGGAGAGCGGTGAGTAACTGAGAGAGCTGCAAACACAGGCTGGGTTTGCAGAAAGGCCCAAGGGATTTAGGTATCTCTCAAGCTGATTTTTCAGTCCCAGCCACTTTTTCAGACCCAGTAGCCCAGGGGAGTCAGAAGTGATGAGGCTGAACAGACTTAGTTCAGTCTCCACAGGGCTCTGTCAGTTCTCCTGTCTAACACCCTCCTGTAACACTGACCAGTCACCATTCTCCCCAACGCTGCTTTGCAGTTTCCCACCTGGCGTCAGAGAAGGGACAGACCCCGGCAGCCCCTGGGAGTGGGGACCCCAGCACAGCAGCCTGCAGCGCCTGCCTGGAGCGTGTCCGATCCCAGCTGTGCCCCCCGGCCCAGCCCGGCCCAGCAGGTAACCCCAGCTCATGTGTGTCTGAGCCGCCCACCCCCAGGCACTGCCAGTGGGAACCCAGCTGCGGGGCCAGGCCATGGGGCTCCTGCAGGGCAGGGACACGCCGCCCCCTGCTGGCTGCACTGATCTAGTCCCCATCCCCACTCAGAGCCAGGCTGGGAATGTACCTGCCTCAGCAGGGCCTGGCTGTGGGGCAGTGACACCTAGTGTCCGTTTTCTGGTATTACATGGGAAGATTTAAATAGCTGTAATACAAAGTGATCCAGGGTTTTTTTCGGTGGGAGGTGGGGTCAAAACTCGTTATTAGAGACACTGTCTCATGGTTCCACACACACACACACACACACACACACACACACACACAGACACACACACACACACACACACACACACCCCATTCCCTGGCATCTGGGCCCATGTGCCCCCCATTTCACATCTCCCCTTGGTTCCAGCCTTCCCTGCTAGTCTGAGTTTATCCCACAGTTACTCCAAGACCTTCTAGGCCACTCTGGCTGTGAAAAGGGGTCTTAATGTGGGTACTTACCTGGTCCCAGATAGACCAGTCCTGCTGGCGTGGAGCTGCTGGAAGGGTCCCTCGCCAATGTTCCCTCTAATGTTTTCCAGCCGTGTGCAGAATGCCCTGTGCACTGAGGCATGTGTGGATGTGCACCACCAATAGACACACATGCTGCTGTCTGTGCGCGCTCTGCTAATCGGCTGGGCAGCATTTGAATGTCTCCTGGGTGCTCACCCAAAGGCTCAGCTTACAGGAACCCTGCGCAACAGCCTCTTCCCAACTCCCACAGTAGGGGCAGAGCAGGGTGTGTGGCTAGAGCACAGTGCACCATGGGAATTCTCTGCTCTCCAGGGCCCAGATGGGAGCAATGGGTTAGGCAGAGCAGCCCCAAGGCTCCTTTGACCATCCCCCTGGAGCCAGGCAGGGCCCAGCCCCCGATTGCAGGGAGCACAAAGGGGATTCAAGGGGAAAGTACAAACTGGAGATGGAAGAGTGCAGTCGATCAACCGACAGGCAAAAGCTTATAGGTGAATGCTCTACACGACACGCATTTCCCCCTTCCCTCTGCCAGTGCATCGTTTAGCAGGATGCCCAGCAGCCCGGCTCAGTTCTGGCTCATGCAGGGTCCAGGACCTACCCCCGTTGTGGCTCTGCTTTTAAAGAGTATTAGGAGCTGGGTGTGCAGGCAGCTTGCACCAGGTCCAGGAGCTCAGATTCCTGCCATGCCCCCAACCCCTGGACAGGGACTGCTGCTGTCCCAAGAGGAGAGTTGGTTTTTAAACGGGTTCCCCTTGCAGACCTGCTCCCGCCTAGCACCTCTGCTGCTGCCTCTGATACAGAGGCAGCAGGGTGGGTGGGCAAGGGGCTCCTCGGGAGTGGGGCTGGAGCGCACTGGCGGCTGACTATAGAATAATCGAGTAAGGGATACGAATTCATGCAGTTACTCGACTGTTCAGTTAACCACTATGGAACATCTCTAATTCAAACCCATTTATCCCCATCCCTGCCCGTCACAGGAAGGGGGTAGCTGGGAATGAGCCTCAGAGCACTAATGGTGCCCGTGTCTTTGCAGGGGGCGCCGGGTGCAAACTCTGCCCCTCGGACTGGCGGCTGCGCGGGGACAAGTGCTACTGGGTCTCCACAGAAAATAAAACCTGGAACAAGAGCCGCAGCGACTGCGCCGCGAGGGGCTCCCAGCTGCTGGTGATCCGGGACCGGGAGGAGCTGGTAAAGGGGCCGGTAACCCCCTGCTGGGGCTGCCTCTGCCAGGCTGGGCCTGGGTACAGAGCCTGGTTAGACACACTTGAGGACTGGGAGTTTCACAGCTGCCAGCGGTTTGGTTTGGACGTCCCTGTTCCCATTACTGGTTACTAAGGGGGGTCCAAACTCCTGAGGCAGCTTTGACAGGCCCAGCAGAAATCACTAGCCTCAGCGACAGGGTAGGTGACAGAGGCAGCTCTAAGCCATTGTTAGCCTCCCCTGTGTGCGTGTGCTGAACCCCGCTCAGCTGGGAGTGCGAGTGGGGCTCTGTCTAGACTGCAGGCTTCTTTCAGAAGAAACTTTTCCGGAAGAGATCCTCCGGATAACGTCTTCCGAAAGAGAGCGTCTGCACAGCACAGAGAGCTGTGTGGTCAGTGTAAAGATACTGTCCGCACTGAACGGACGCTCTCTCCCGTGTAAGCTGGGATTGCTATGGATGGAGTGGTCACCAGGGCACCTGGGCTTCTTCCTCTTTCCTCTTGTGAAAGAACTCCCTCTTCCCCGCCCACACACGCCTTTATGCAACAGAGCTCTTTCGGAAAAGGGCTTCTTCCTCGTAGAAAGAGGATTTCCAATGTCAGAAAAACCTCTTTGTTTCGATGATTTAAAAAAAAAAAACACAGCTGCAATGTAGATGTAAATGAAGATTTTTTCAGAAAAATGGCCATTAAAAAAAACACCCTCTGCAGTGTAGACACCCTGAGAGAGACAGAGCCATCCCTTCCAGTGCCTCCCGACCTGCGCCTCCCCTCATTTGGGGCAGAGGCTGTGCTCAACAGCTGTGGGGGCCAGAGTGTGGGGGGGGGCAGTCCCAGGGCTGAAGGGGAGGCAGATAGCAGGGGCCCCAGTCTGCTCTGCTCGCCAGGCTCCTAGAAGCATAGAATCATAGAATCATAGAATCATAGGACTGGAAGGGACCTCGAGAGGTCATCGAGTCCAGCCCCCCGCCCTCAAGGCAGGATCAAGCTCCGTCTACACCATCCCTGACAGATGACTTGGGGAAAGGGCGGAGTCACCCCCTCACACACACACACCCTGGTCGCTGGTACCAAGAAGCAGTTGGGAACTGGTGGAGCCATGTGGTCTGGGGAGGGGTCGCTTTGCTGCTGGTTACTAAGGGGGCAGGCTTGACTCCTGCTGCTGTTCTGGTGCTACTAAGCCCCCAGGCCATTTCAATTGGGGGAAAGTGGTGGAATGGGGGCAGGAAGGGTGGAGAAATGGGGCCAAGATGCTGGGGAGCTCAGCATCCCCCAGTAACGGCCCTGCTGGGTGCAGCTTGTAAGAGGTCAGCTGGAGCTGGGGCTACCATTTACGTGCCATGTGGCTGCCTAGAGCACCATGAAATCAGGGGCAATTTGGTGCCACAGGTTTCGTGGTGCCCCACATGGCTGTGTAGCTTGCGTATTGGTAGGGGTGGCCCAGGAGAGAGGGAGGGGGAAAGAGAGATGCAGGTCAGGGCTACACGTCCTGTAGGCCACATGTGGCCCGCAGCCTGTTTGTTTGTGGCCCGCAGTGTAGTTTGTGTTTACGCAGAGCTCAACGTGTGGCCCACAGGAGGAAGCCAGAACAAAGAAGTAATCGATGTCATGCTGTTCTGCAGCTGCGCATTTTCGGAGTTAAATTCCTGGACTGTCATTGCTCAGTGAAGGTGCTGCCATAGGGGTGGAAATCGGGGAATTGTTGCATTTTGTTCATATCAGCAGAACTGACTTAACTGGGGCCTGCGTGTTGTGTAGTCTTTGTGTTCATGCCTGTCGGTGTGAAAAAAGGGATTTGCATGTCTATGAACCACGCTTAAGTTGTGGCCCTCAGCATGTGCTCGGAGCATCACTGTGGCCCCCAGGGCTTCCAAAGTTGAGTAGCCCTGATGTAGGGGGACGGATGGAGGGAGGGTCTACATGGGGATTGCCAGGCTCACAGCCCCATAATTCTGGTGCTGGACTTGATGACGACTTGGACATGAGAGAACATTCTGGTCACCAGGTGCCTGTCACACTCCCTGCAGGAGGCCCTCCAGGACCTGACGCAAGGCCCCTCTCAGCTCTGGGTGGGACTGTCCCACCCCTCCCCGGAGAAGGCCTGGACCTGGCTGGATGGATCCCGGCTGGATCAGACCCGGTGAGAGATTCCTTGAGTCACTTTCCCTGTGTGGGCAGAAGGGGACAGGGACGGGGAGGGCAGAGGAGGAGCAGGGATGTTCAGGGTGAGGTGACGCTGAGGTTGTCCATTGACAGTCTGTGGAGGGAGCAGAGCAAAGGGGTGAGGCCGGAGCCTTGGGGATCCCCAGAGAGGGGGGCAGGAGAGGGGCAGACATGGACCAGCCAGAGGCAGGAGGGGACCAGGAGGGGCAGCGTCGGCACAGCCCGGCAAGGAGGAGCCGTGGGGCAGGAGAGAGATGGGCAGGGCCTAGCGCAGCAGGGAGGAGGGAGCTGGAGCTGGGCTTGGGCCAGGGAGAGGCCGTTAGAGTCCCTGGGCTGGCCCTGGCAGTGGTGGGGAGGGGCAGCCCCAGGGCAGAGCTGGACGGGAGAACAGGGCAGCTGCGGATCCTGTTAGCACAGGGAAGAGCCGCTGCCGAGTGAGTGTGATGGGCCCACAGGTGCTGACAGGGGCCTTTCCTGTGTGTCGCAGGCTCCCGGTGTCAGGCCCAGCTGAGGGGAACAGCTGTGGGATGATGAAGGGGAATCAGATTCATTCACAAGGCTGCAGCTCTGCACATCAGTGGATTTGCCAGCGAGACGCCGTCCCCCTCTGAGCAGGGTACGGAGGAGACCTCAGAGCACGGCTCCATTATCCCCGTGTCACACCTGGGGAAACCGAGTCACAGACACTCACCTGCCCAAGATCACACCGAGAATTGGTGACAAAATGGAAAATGGAACCCAGGAGTCCTGGCTCCCAGCCCTCCCTCAGTCTGTAGAAGCGAGTCCAAGCTCCGGTTTTGTTGTTCCAACAGGGCTAGGCTGAGGGGTGTCACGCTGTGCTGAGCCTTGGGGACGGTTATCTCTAGTCCTCTCCCCTAGTACTGGGGAGAGAAGAGTCTGCCCCAGATCCCCAGCTCACGTAAATCAGCCCAGATCCAGAGTGTCCCAGCTGGGCATCTGGCCAGTGACTCCAGGGGAGCTTCGGCTCCATTGGCACCAGCTGGGGATCTGGGTTTTCCCCTCTATTTCACCCCTTTTCATTTCCTGGCACCTCTGTCAGGTCCCACTCTCAGCTCTGTTCCCCGGCCCCTCCATTGCTGCCATCAAGCCTGTGACCTGACACCCCTCTGCCCATCCTGCCCTAACCGATCGTTAACTCCTGTCACTAGGCTGCTGGATAGGATGCTAAACACCTGCTGGGTGACTAAGACACTTTCCCTCTCAGTGCCTCAATTTCCCCATCTGTGAAATGGGGATAATCAAACTGACCTGGCTGCAGCATTTCAAGATCTCCTGCAGCAGCCCCTCAGTCAGCAAGAAGCCATGAGGGGCAGGGTGTTTTCACGGGCAGGCCAGCTTTGGGACTCTGCAGTCCAAGGGCCCAGCCCCACCCTTTCAACACACCCAGCTCAGAGCTGGAGGGAACATTTTTAGGTTTAAACTTTGTGAAACTTCAGAGCCAGAAGGGAAAGTAACAACCCAACCTATCCCCCACCCCACTCCAGCAGCCACAGGGTGCATCTACATGGCAGGGTTTTTATGCAAAAACAACACTTACGTCCACACTGCAATTGCGTTCTTGTGACAGGTAGAACAGAGGGTTTTTTCTGACAGTAGTAAACCTCATTCCAGAAGGAAGACGCCTTTTTCAGAAAACGACGTGTGTGGACAAGGAAGAGGGAGTTTTTTTGAAAGAAGAGGTCTCCAGGAAAAAGCATAGGTGCCCTGGTGGCCACCCCGTCCACAGTAATCAATGCGAGAGTGTCCAATCAGTGTGGATGCTCTCTGTTGAAAAATCAGATGGTTGTTTTGATGCACTTTGGCCATGTGGACCCGCTCTTTTGAAGAACACATTTGCGCCGTAGGTCTAAATCAGTGTTTCTGAAACTTTTTAAGACCGAGAAACATCAATCATTTTTTTTTATGAGGAACACCAAGATCTGCAGGAAAATATGCAAATGAGATTGTGGCTCATGCAAATGAGTCCCTTAGTAGTATATTTTTTGCAGAGAAAACTCGTAGTGTAGACATGGCCACAGTGTATGTGTCTGGCTTTATAAAGCAGATGCTCACTGCTTCTCTAGTATATTCTCAATTAACACAGTGTGTTGCCTTCTCCCCTGAAAAAGATCCCGTGTGCTTCTTATAAGCATAACTAGCTTCATCCGCTGACACCCCTGCTCCCTCTGTGCTGTTGGATTGTATTGTGGGAACAGGTCAATCCCACTTCTCTAGCCACGTGTTTCTGCACCTTTCGTTCTTTGCTAGACGCCCCTCAGATCCCTTGGTAGCTGCCTCGTCCCTAAGCTGGGCAGCCTGATGCTCTTAGTTGCTCCTCCTATGGACCCATTGCCTGGGCTTTGTCATCCATGGTCCCTGGCTCTGAATGTTTTCCTGTTCCTCCAGGGCCCTTTATTATAAGTCACCAGCCTCTAGATGCTGAAGAACCCATGCTGAGAGGGACACTAATATGGTACTTCCTGATCGAGGGGTACATGTCCAGCCCTGGATTGGGATTCAACAGACCTGGGTCTACCACTTTCCAGTGGGGTGACTTTGGGCAAGACACTGTCCCTTTCTGTGCCTCAGTTTCCCCATCTGCAGAATGGGGATAATGAACCTTCTTTCCTTTGGAAAGTAGGTTGAGTGCTGCTGATGAGACAAGCTAGAGGTGCTTTGCCAATATATCAACTGTCGTTAATATGAGGGAAGGAAAAAACTACCAGGGAGTCGGTCCCACCTGTGTGAAAGAGTTTCTAGCAGGAGCTGATTCCAGCTCAGGACCAACATTAAAGTCTAGGAAGAGAAGGGTCCTTTATAGTGTCCATGCTAGTGCTTACACCAGTCCTGTTAACAATTCCCCCCTCCCCCAGTTACAGTGGCCTAACGTCTGAGGTGCTGAGGGAGGGGCAACCTTTACTGACCCACAAATGGGCTTGTCTGGCCTTGCACTCTGCTAAGGACCGACAAGCTGGGTGGGGCCGAGGGAGCAGCCCCTGGGGCATTAGTGGCCAGCCCGCTCGGCCCCAGACCCAGCTGCCATTCAGTGGGGCTCCAGGGGAACCCCTCAAACACCCAGAGGGGCCGGCCAGGGCCAGGTCATCAGCCTTGCAGGGGAGGGGGAGGTGGAGCAAAGGCCTGTGGCAGGACCTCAGCCTATCGGGGACAGGGATGACCTCCCAGAGAGACTCTGACAACAGCCACTCAGGACAGAGGCGCAAGGCCGGGGCAAGCTCAGAGATTCCCGCGGTTTGGCAGCAGCGCGGCCCCTTCCCAGGGTCTCTGCGGGGGCCAGATGGAGAATTGGGACCGAGGGGCGGGGGCAAGAGGAGCCTCATTGGCGTTTTCTACTTCCCTGCGGCCGGCAGTGCCGGACCCGGAGAGACAGTGGGAGCCTCAGAGAGGTTTGGAGCCTGCTCAGTTTGGTTCCCCTTTGCCCCCTCCCCTCCCTCTGTCTCGCCTTTTTCTGCGTCTTCCCCCCTTTCCCTGCCCCACCAAGCACGGTGGGTGGGTGTTGGGGCGGTCGGAGGCCTCACTCAGAGCTGAGCTGGCAGAGCGCTGGGAGCCGGAGGTGACCTGGCCCATCCTTTCGGACATCTGTTGAGCCCTCTCCCCTCCCCCTGCTGCCTTGGAGCTCCAAGTCTCGCTGCGGATTGGTCGAGTGGGTGGTTACTGACAGGGGAGACTCGCGGCCTTTTGTTCTCTTTAAAACTGTTCTCGGTGAGTCGTTATTAATGGTTCCCAGCCATGCTGGAAGGGCCTAACACGTGGGGCTCTGCAGGGGTCTGTTCTGGGACGGCTCTGTTCAATCTCCATCAGTGATTTAGATATTGGCATGGAGAGGGCGCTTATTAAGTTTGCAGATGACACGAAGCTGGGAGGGGTGGCAAGTGCTTTGGAGGAAGGGTCAGAATTCAAAGTGATCTGGACAAACTGGAAAAATGGTCTGAGGTAAATAGGATGAAGCTTAATAAAGACAAATGCAAAGTGCTCCACTTCGGAAGGGACAATCCACGTCACACACACAGAACAGGAAGTGACTCTCTAGGAAGGAGTCCTGCAGAAAGGGATCTAGGGCTCAGAGTGGACCACAAGCTAAATAGGAGTCGAAAGTGTGACACTTGCAAAAAAAAGCAACCGTGATTCTGGGAGGCACTAACAGGAGTGTGGTGAGCAAGACAGGAGAAGTCAGAATTCCGCTCTGCTCTTCGCGGATTAGGCCTCACTTGGAGTCGTGTCTCCAGCTCTGGGCACCATGTTTCAGGAATGAATTGGAGAAATTGGGGAAGGCCTGGAGAAGAGCAACAAAAATGTGGAACAGTTTAGAAAACATGAGAGTGAAAGAACTGGGCTTGTTTAGTCTGGAAAGGAGAAGACTGAGAGGGGACATGAGAGCGGTTTTCACGTATCTAAAAGGGTGTCCCAAGGAGGAGGGAGACAAACTGTTCCCCTTGGCCTCTGAGGACAGGACAAGGAGCAATGGGCTGAAACTGCAGCAAGGGAGGTTTAGGTTGGACATTTGGAAAATGTTTCTGCCTGTTGGGAAAACTTCCTGTCAGTGTTGTGAAACACTGGAACAAATTGCCTGGGGAGGTTGCGGAATCTCCATCACTGGGGATATTTCAGAGCAGGTTGCACAGACACCTGTCAGGGATGATCTAGACGGAGCTGGGTCCTGCCGTGAGGGCAGGGAACTGGACTTGATGGCTTCTCAATGTCCCTTCCCATTCTACTGTTCTGTGATTCCAGACCAGACGGATCAGTCCCAGACCAGCAGGGCTTGCGGGGGAGGTGTGTGTGTGTCGGCAGGAGGTGGTGCTCAAGCTGTTTCTCTCCCTACCTGTCTCTGGGCAGTTCCCGAGTCTCTCTAAGGGGCAGGGCTGCTCACACACTTGCTGACGGTGCCCATGAGCAGTGGTTGGGCTGTGGCTGGTTGTACAGCTCTGGGCTCTGATTGTCCAAGTGTCCCAAGGTGCTGGCTGGGGGCAGGACACCAGCCGTGTGGGGGGAGGGGATGGTGATGCCACAAAGGCCTGGGGGGGGCTGAGCTCATGGAGATTCCCTGACATCAGCTGCAAGGCAGGGCAGCCTCAGAAACACCCCCCCTCCCCAGCCCTTTCTGGCTGTGTGGGAGCCCCCCAAAGAGGGGGGGCTGGAATCGCTCTGAGACCGACCCCTCGGGGGTGACCTGGGCCAGCCCTTGGGACGTCCCCCGAGACCTCTCGGCCGCCCCCTCTCCCAGTCTCACTGCTGTTTGGCTGAGCAGGGGGCCATGGAGAGGGAGGAGGTTTCCCAGCGGTGACCCCGTCTCCTCTTCCTTTGCAGGCTCCGCACGGCGGGGTCTGGCCTCGGGCCGGCCCTGCGGGGGGACCTGCGGGCAGAGCCCCACACGGGCGCTCAGACAGCGGGGAGGTGAGCATGGGCGAGCAGGGGGAGGCTGTTTTCCTTTAGCACTGGGGGGGTGGGGGCGGGGAAGGGGAGACTGGGGACCCTTGGGCAGGGCTGTGTTGGGCCCTTCCCCCTCCAGGGTCAGGGCTGGGAGTGGAAGTTGATCTCAGGGCCTGGCTGGTTCTGGGAACAAGAACCTCAAATCCCATCCCCTCCCCCTCACAACTTCCCCCTCCCCCTCTATGGGATCCATCCACATTGCCCTAGCCTGGAGAGACAAGGCCCTTCCCAAGAGCCAGGCCCCATGGATCCGACTCGCTCCCCTGAGCACCAGGGCCCAGCCCCGGGGATGGGGATGGGGGCTCGTTGGCACAGCCTGGGCTCGGGTCTATTGACCTGCCCCCCCCCCCTCCCAGCGTGTCAGCTCCTGCATCGCACCCAGAGTGTCCCAAGGGAGCCAAGGCCCCAGGGAGCATCAGAGCCCGGTTGTAATTGCCCCCCCGCACCCGGCATGGGAGGTGAGTGACCTCTGAGCCTCTCTGGCCCCGGGGTGAGCAGGCGGCTCCCACAGGCTGCAGGGCGGCAGCGGCAGGGCTGTGGGCTGGGAGTGACCCCTGGGGAGGACAGAGTCAGAGCCGGGCCTGAGCCAGACTTGGGCCCAGCTCATCTTCTCCTGGCTCAGCGGAGACCCGGGGACGATAAGGACCCATGATCCGGCCTGGGCTCCAGCCAGGTTCCTTTCTGGCCCTGGGCCCCTCCTTGTCCCCTGGTAGGGTTACCAGATGGGTTTGAAAAACCTCCCAGACACACGTGATCTCAGAACGGGAAGGGGGGGACTGGCTGGGAGGGGAGTGAGGCTGGGATGGGGATGGGGGAACGGGGCTGGCGCGGGGAGATCGGGGGCGGAGAAGACCAGCCAGTGGGAAGCAGGGCTGGCTGGGAGGAGGTCGGGAGGAGCAGGGCTGACGAGGGGAGAACTAGGAGCGGTGAGGGGAGGGAAGGGACCAGCCAGCCTGAAGGGGGGGGGGCTAATTGGGATGGAGTTGGGGGGAGCGGGTCTGGCCAAGGGGGGAACGGCCAGTGAGGAGCGGGGCTGGCCCAGGTACACACAGATCCCGGGGCGCTGCCTGTCTCGTGCCCCTCTCCCAGGCACTCCCCCTACCCCGCCAGGCTTCCGTCGGGCGCCCAGCTGGAAAACCAGAAAGTCCTGACATTGCTCATGCCCGGTGAGTTCTGACTGTTCTCACTGGGCAGGGGGCCCAAAAACTGGACTGTCTGGTCAAACACTGGACACCTGGGACCCTGAATGGGAGCCCTGGGGCAGCCGGATGCTTTGGGGGAACAGCTGGCATGGGGGGGGGAGGCGGTAGCAGCTCCTGCAGTGATAGGCCAGAGGGGTCTGGCCCTGGGGGCCCTAGAGAGGCGCCGCCCAGGGCCAAGCCCCCACTGCCCCCTGGGTCCCGGGCCCCGCATATGACAGGCCCTTGCTGTCTTGGGACAGGAGGAGCCCGACCACGGGGATGCACCAGCTCCCCCACCCCCAGCTTGGCTCCAGGGCCGGTGTTGCCTGCAGGGAAGGAGCTGCCAGCGGGAGTAGGAGCATCAGTCGGAGCTTTTCCTGCTCATGCCGGGACTGGAGCCATGGACCCGACCCGGCCCTGGACCGAGCACCAGGGGAGAAGGAGGAACTGCCCCTCCCCCCCGCGGGGGATAGAACCTCCCCTCCCCCATCTCCTGTCCCTGGACAGAGGCCTGCACAGCCCAGTGAGTCAGGGCCAGATTATGCACTGTAGCCATTGGGCTGCACTGCCCTGACTAAAGGGGCAAGGTACCGACACTGGCCATTGGGCCACACTGCCCTTAGAAAAGGGGCAATGTACTGACACTGGCCATTGGGCCACACTGCCCTTAGGAAAGGGGCAAGGTACTGACACTGGCCATTGGGCCACACTGCCCTTAGGAAAGGGGCCAGTTACAGACTCCGGCCACTAGGCCGCCCTGCCCTAAGGGAAGCTCTTCCAGAGGGGAGTTTGGAGGCCACAGGCTTTGAGGCGGGAGAAGTTGCCGTCACCTCAGAATCAGGCGCAGTCTGGACCCAGCGACCCAACAGAGAAGATTCCAGCCCAGAGACGGGGAGTGTCATGGTGCAGACTGAAGACTGAACAACCCGCCCAGCAGCCAGGACCAGGCGAGGTCACACACGGGACCAGGGCAGCAAAGGAGGAAACCAGCCGGCCAGGGCAGAGAGGCCAGACGGGGGCTCACCTCGGGGACCTGCTGTAGCTGGATCAGACCAAGGGGTCTCCCCGTCGCGCCGCTTCCCCCAGAGCCTGAACTCGGGCTGCCGGTGCCCTTCAGCCAGGGAGCCAGGCAGAGAAGCCACAGAAACCACAGCGCCTCACAGCCCTGCCCTGGGCCCTTCCCAGGGAGACTCCCATCCAGTGCAGATCCCAATGGCAGGGGTGGGGAACCTTAGGCGCAGGGGCCAGATGCAGCCCCGGCTGGCGGGGATCCGGCCCCTGAAGGTCAGGGCTCCCCCCTGCATTGGGGGCCCACGCTGGGCAGGGGAGGGGGGCTGTTTCTCACTTGTGTGCAGCCCCCCATAGATTTCTCTGTGGGTAATTAGCCCCGACCCAACAAAGGTTCCTCTTTATACCTCCTTCCTGGCCTCTTCTTGTATGCAGCGAGTCACCTGGTCAGAGGCCAATCTCTATGTTCTCTGCTGGCTGCTCTCAGGTGACAAACCCCATTCTTTGGGTGTGTCCATAGCCTATTGAGAGCCATTGTCCCACAGGGCTTCACTACTCAGCCTGTCCATAGCGATGCTTAACCACATTCACAGAAATATTCAGCTTCCACACAGATTACAGATTCCTACCTACACACACAGACATTATACACTCACATAAATAGCATACATAAGATCAACAAACAATAAGCTCCCATTCAATACCCCACATGGCTCCCTTTCATACCAATTTCTGGGGCCAACACCCCCACCTAGGGGTGCAGCAGCGATCTAGCTGCTTCCCTCCAATTCAGTAATGTGACAGCCCCAACGCAAAATTGATGCAGGAAGTGATGCCAGTAACATCACTGAGGGCATCACAGGCCTCCCCAACCAAATGGTGGTGTGCCTCAGTTTCCCTTCTTACACAGGACCTTCTGGCTGGAACCCCTTTTGTCCTGTAAAAAGTTCCAAGACCAGTTACAAGTGTTAACCGTGAAATATTAATATCACAATGTTCTTTTATGTACCGTCTGTCGTTTGGTACATCTCCAGACAGATTACATGGTATTTTCATAAGCTCATGCACACTGTATACCGTTACAATTCTCTGCAACAATAATACATTGGTTACAAGAATTAACATCAGTAACAAGAACAATCCTATCCCAGGTGTATACTGAAATTCTCCATCAGGCCCCTTCTCTGGCCCCACACCATTGCAGTTTTGGCCCTTCAGGTTTAAACTGCAAATCTTCTTTGTCAAAGCAAGTTCTACCCCTCCTCCCTGTCCTGTGGGTTCCAGGCCTGAAACCTCTGGCCTGACCAAGACAATGGGCTGGCTGGGTGTGACTCCCTGGCTCACACTGGCCCTGGAATTTTCCCCCTTCCCCCACTCAGTGGGGTAACAGCAGTGAGCTGTAGACTCCCAAGTCTCTCCTCTGTCCACCTCCAACCTCTGTTTCCACATGGAACCAGATATCAACCTCCCTGATTGATTATGAGTGTCCAGAACCAGATATCAACCTCCCTGATTGATTATGAGTGTCCACAGTGTCCAGAGATGGGAGCATAACTGCCATCTCCTGCATCCTAGGGAGAGTGACCACACAGCTGTTCTGCTCTGCATACTTGGCTACACAGCCCTTCTCCTGAATCTGAGACACTAACTTCCCACTCTCCTCATTCACCTGGGAAGAATCCTGTTCCAATTCTCTGGCTGTTCCTGCCTCATCTGGAACAACCCTCAGTCCCTCAGGGTATGTCTACACTACCCTCCTAGTTCGAACTAGGAGGGTAATGTATGCATACCGCACTTGCTAATGAAGCCCGGGATTTGAATTTCCCGGGCTTCATTAGCATAAGCGGGGAGCCGCCATTTTTAAATCCCCGCTGCTTCGAACCCCGTGTAGCGCAGCTACACGGGGCTCGAACTAGGTAGTTCGGACTAGGGTGCCTATTCCGAACTACCGGTACACCTCGTTTCACGAGGAGTAACGGTAGTTCGGAATAGGACCCAAGTCCGAACTACCTAGTTCGAGCCCCATGTAGCCGCGCTACACGGGGTTCGAAGCAGCGGGGATTTAAAAATGGCGGCTCCCCGCTTATGCTAATGAAGCCCGGGAAATTCAAATCCCGGGCTTCATTAGCAAGTGCGGTATGCATACATTACCCCGCTAGTTCGAACTAGCGGGGTAGTGTAGACATACCCTCTGAGACTTCTCCAACACCATCCACCCTGGGTTTCCCTAAACCCAAGTCAGTGGAGTCACTGCTAACAGACAAATTCTGTCTGTCAGGCACCAAAACAAGTGCCTCACACAAGAAGCTGCTGCCGTTTACAGGCAGAGCTTTCTCCTGAATGCCTTCTCCCAGCAAGGCCCTGTCACCTCCCTCAGTCACAGCAAACTGCTTGCTACAAGCACTGCCAGGACTCTCCTCCCTATGAGCTTCCTTAAGCAGCAGTTCACCCATCCCTGGATGTGCAGCAGCCTTGCCCTGCTGAGCCACAACCAACTCCTCCTGCAATTCCCTTACTCCCTGAGTTATCTCCAGCCCCTCTGGTGGATTCATAAACAATCCCCTCTCAGGCACACAGACAGACTCACAACATAAAGGGTCAGAAACACCTTCTCCCCCTTTGCAGCTCTCTAGATGGCTGTAAACTTCCACACCATCATTAGGCTCCAGAGTTAACATGCCCTCAATCTCTCCTTGTGCCTGGGCTAAGGGGTCACCCTGGTCCCACAGAGTTGCTCCCCCCTCTTCCAGCAACAGAGCAGCATCAGGCACTATATCAGGGTCACCACTGTCTGGTCTCTGGGGTTCTAGTAAAACACTGACTTACTCTACCTGAGTCACCTCATCCCTCTCCCCAGCAGACACAAACCTTGGGCCACCCCCTTCCTGGGCCTTAGCTATATCCAGACCCAACTCTGCGACAACAGCCGTGCTCTCAGCCTTCACAGGCTGTGGGGCACCTTCCTCAGACAAAGGAAGAAACTCTTCCCCACACACAGACAGACAACCAGAGACAGCTTCTCCCTTGTCCCAACACTCCTGGCTAGTCTCAGGCATACAGCTAGCCACTGAGACAGCTTCCTTTACTGCCCCACTGCTACTTCCACCAGCCAAATTGCCAGCTTGCACACACTGTGCTTCACACAACTCAATTTCAGCTTGTGCAGGTTCAATTCCACAAACCTCACTAGCCACCAACTCCTCAACTAAAACTTCACTCTGGCCAGCCACTCCAGACTGCCCCAGAGAAACATTTCCCTGACTTCTGGGCTCTTCCTGCCCTGGTTCTGATTCCAGCCTCACCTCTGAGGCATCAGACGGGCCCTCACCCCCAGGCTCACTGCCCCCCTGCACAGACACACAGCCATCTGCCACAGGCACACATGTAGAGACACTTTCCCCTTGGTTACAGGGAGACTGACCATCTCCAGGAAACTTTCCATACCCACATGCACCCCCTTCCCAAACCTCCCTGTTAGCCACAGGTAACACAAAAGGTTTGCATTCACACATGCTTTGGGGTTGGATTCTCACATCAGCTGGGTAAAATACGTCTGCCATATCATAAGCACAGCGCATACCCACAGAGTTATACATTGAACCTTCAGGAGGATACAGTCTCTCTTGTTCTTTTAGTCTCTTAAGCTGGAGGTCAAGTCTAGCATTTTCCTCCTTGGCTAGGGCCATCTTCTTTGCATGCTCTGCCCTTCTCTCTGCATACTCTGCCATTCTCTCTGCATGTTCTGCTTTTCTCATCTCAAGTTCCCGATCCATCTCCTGCTTTCTCTTAGCAATTTCTTCATCTGCCTTCCGCCTTCTTTCAGCAGCCTCCTTGGCTTGCTTCTGCTCCTTTTCATCCACATCTCTGGTTAATAACAGCACTACCAGATCTAGTTTAGAGGCCCTTTTCCTAAAGGCAATGCCTCTCCCCAAGCACAAATCCTTCAGAGCACTTTTGCTCAGAATCTCATATAATTCCGGGTTCATCGCAGCGGCTCTTTAATCAACCAAACTCTCAACACCAAAAATCAAATTTAGACAGCGTGGGGTCCTGATCCCAAAGCTCAATTGACCAAGATCTGTGGATCCTGCCGACTACGCCACTGTGACGGACCGGGCCGTGTCTGGGCACAGCTGAGGGTGTCCGCTCAGGGCGAATTGCTCGAATCCGGGGCTCCTTACAGCCCCCGACTGGTGACCTTTCCACACATGCCCACAGAGCGCTTCAGCAGCCTGCCTGAAGCCTCCCGAGCAAAACCCCTCCGACACCCCAGCAATATCAGTGCCCCAGATGGCCCCAGGCCTATACACAGGTGAGGGGTCCTAGCACCCAATCCCACCTACGCCGAACAAGTTCTGTCCGGTTCCAAGAAACCGGCCACAGATCCCTGGTCAATTTACCCTCTGGACCTTACCCACAAATCACGCTGGGCCAATCCTTTAGAATCTATATCTAAAGGTTTATTATTACAAGAAAGAAAAGCCTGAGAGTAAGGTTATTAAAGTACAGTACGTTACATGCACCGAATCTCCCAGTCCTCGATGCAGGCTCTAGCAGAGATGTTGCAGCTGCTGGTTTAAGAGTTCTTATTGCACATCCTATCATCAGGATGAGTTCACAGGTCTTCCAGGCTCTTCGATCCCTGCAATGCTGCCTCTGCGATGAAGTGCTGAGCTGAGAACAAAATGGCATCGGCCGCATGGCCTCTTTATACCTCCTTCCTGGCCTCTTCTTGTATGCAGCGAGTCACCTGGTCAGAGGCCAATCTCTATGTTCCCTGCTGGCTGCTCTCAGGTGACAAACCCCAGTCTTTGGGTGTGTCAATAGCCCATTGAGAGCCATTGTCCCACAGGGCTTCACTACTCAGCCTGTCCATAGCGATGCTTAACCACATTCAGAGAAATATTCAGCTTCCACACAGATTACAGATTCCTACCTACACACACAGACATTATACACTCACATAAATAGCGTACATAAGATCAACAAACAATAATCTCCCATTCAATACCCACATGGCTCCCCCCACACCAATTTCTGGGGCCAACACCCCCACCTAGGGGTGCAGCAGCGATCTGGCTGCTTCCCTCCAATTCAGTAATGTGACAAAGGGGCAATGTACTGACACTGGCCATTGGGCCACACTGCCCTTAGAAAAGGGGCAATGTACTGACACTGGCCATTGGGCCACACTGCCCTTAGAAAAGGGGCAATGTACTGACTCTGGCCATTGGGCCACACTGCCCTTAGAAAAGGGGCAATGTACTGACTCTGGCCATTGGGCCACACTGCCCTTAGAAAAGGGGCAAAGTGCTGACTCTGGCCATTGGGCCAAACTGCCCTGAGAAAAGGGGCCAGTACAGACTCCACCCACTAGGCCGCTCTGCCCTAAGGCAAGCTCTGCCAGAGGGAAGCTGGGAGCCCACAGGCTTTGTAGCGGGAGAAGCTGCCGTCCCCTCGGAACCAGGCGCGGGCTGGACCCAGTGACCCGGTGGAGACGATTCCAGCCCAGAGACGGGGAGTGTCACAGCGCAGACTGAAGACTAAACAACCCGCCCAGCAGCCAGGACCAGGCGAGGTCACACACAGGACCAGGGCAGCAGAGGAGGAAACTGGCCGGCCAGGGCAGAGAGGGACCTGCTGAACCTCGGGGACCTGCTGAAGCTGGAACAGACGAAGGGGCCTCCCCGTCGCGCCGCTTCCCCCAGACCCGAGCTCGGACTGCCGGTGCCCTTCAGCCAGGACGCCGGGCACAGAACCCCAGCAACCGCGGCGCCTTGCAGCCCTGCCCTGGGCGTCGGAGGCCTGGCCAGGCCCTTCCCACTCAGTGCAGATCCCTATGGCGGGAGTAGGGAACCTCAGGCGCGGGGGCCGGATGCAGCCCTGGCTGGCGGGGATCCGGCCCTGAAGGTCGGGGCTCCACCCTGCATTGGGGGCCCACGCTGAGGAGGGGAGAGGGGCTGTTTCTCACTTGTGTGCAGCCCCCCATAGATTTTTCTGTGGGTCAGTGGCCCCGACCCAGCAAAGGTTCCCCAACCCTGCTCTGTGGGGGGTAAAGGTCCCTGAGAACCTGACTAGGGCCCCACCCATTTCACAGCCAGGAGACGTGCAATGGGGGGGGGAGGAGAGGATGGGGGAATGGCGAGGGGAGTCTGAACTCCCCACGTGACGAGGGGCCTGGGGCGTCAGCTGCTCCCTGACCTGGTTGGGATGGGACAGGAGTTGTCCTGCCCAAACACGGGCACTCGCGGAGGGGGCAGATCAGAGCCACCCTGAGGGGCATGGAGAAGTGAGGGTGGAACGGCTCTAGCTCTGCCCCACAGGCTGCTGGGAAGTGAAATTGGCACTCTTGGGACGCCCCCACCACCATTGCACACTATCCTAGTTTGGGCCAGGACCCAGCCGGTCAGAGCGCCGGGAAATTTCCCAGGGAAGCCCCCGGGAGTGTGCCAGGGAGCAGCGTGGACACGGTCTGGCTGTGAAATGGGCGAGGTTGCAGGGGGACGCGATGGGGCCCTAGTTCCGGCGTATTCCCTGGAAGTTGTGGGAAAGGGTCTGCCAGAAACTCCTGGCCCTGTTGGTCTCCAGGGTCATTGGGGAATCCCCTAGTGCAGCCTTTCTCCAGCTGGGGCTCCCCACCCAAAAGGGGGTCCCAGGGCCAGGGGAGGGGGCTCGCGAGCAGGGTCACTGGCCGCCTGGGTTTTCCCAGCCATGACCTCGTCTTCAGGCCCCAAATCTTCCTCTGGGCAGATGTTTGGAAATATTAAAAACTGTCGGATTTCTCCCGGCTTTCCCAGCTGAGTGGCTGGAGAGCAGCGGCTACTGTCTGGCCATCCGGCTTGGGGGCAGCCCCATTGACAGCAGCAGCACAGGAGGAAGGGAGGCCAGGTCCGGTGTTGCCACCCTTCCTTCTGCACTGCTGCTGGCGGGGGGGCTGCCTTTCCATCTGGGTGGCTGCAGAGCAGCGGCCCCTGGCAGGTCACCCAGCTCAGAATTCAGCGCCAGCACCAGCTGCAGCGCAGAGGGAAGGGGGCATGATAAGGTCTTGCCTCCTCCCCTTCTGCACTGCTGCAGGGTGTGGGGCTGCCTTCTGACCCGGGTGGCTGGAGAGCAGTGGCTGCTGGCCAGGGGCCCAGCTTAGACGACGGCGTCCCTGCCAGCAGCAGCGCAGAAGCAGGGTGGCTCCGTGTTGTGTCACTCCTACTTCTGCACCACTGCTGGCGGGGGCCCTGTCCTCCGAGCTGGGCGCCCCAGGAGCAGCCACGACTCTCTGGTCACCCGCTCGGCCGTCAGTGCTGCCCCAAGAGCGGTGCAGCAGGAAGTGCAGGAGGGGCGGGATTGCAGCACTTCCTTCAGCACCGCGGCGGGTGTCAGCCCTGCCTCCCACACCGGGTGACCAGAGAGCGGGTGCCACTGGCCAGGGGCTACCTCAGAGGGCAGCGCCGATACCAGCAGCAGCACAAACTAGGGGTGTCAACGTGTGTAGCTGGCTACACGATTAACCGATACGTCTGGGCTTATTGGTTAATCCTGTCGCCTCCACACACCCCTCCCCCGGCTGCCTCAGGAACAGAAGCAGCAAGAGGGGGGGAAGGTGGGAGCTGGTGTCTGCGGGGATCCAGCTATTAAGCTGCCTCCCCATGAGCACCAGATCCCATGGAGCTGCCTGGCCCGCACCATGGGCTGCTGCCTCTCATAGAGATGCAGCAACATGGAGGGTGAGGGAGTCAGGCAGGAGTTGGTGCACACGGGAAGCAGCTTTTAAGACAGCTCCCCATGTGTATCAGCTCCTGTGGAACCACGTCTCACCCATCCCCCTCCACTGCTGCCTCCCTATCAGCGTGGGGGCAGGGCAGACATGAGATGAGATGTTCGGGGAACTATCTTCTAAGCTGGCTCTCCACACAGGCCAGCTCCATGGAGCCCCCTTTCCTCCCTCGCTGTCTCACATAGAGGCGAGGGGGATGGGGGGTTGCTCGAGGGGAGCTGACTTAAAATCTAGTTCTCCGTGAGCACCAGTTCTGCGGAGCTGCCTGCTCCTGCCTCTCACGCTCCAGAGGAGGCTGCTGCAGAGCAGCCTCTGTCCGGGGCTGGCACAAGCTCTCGTCACACAGAGGCTGCTGTGTGGGATGCCGGTGCAGCCTCTGTCTGCTGTGTGGGATGCCGGTGCAGCCCCTCATTGCTGACTCAGGCACCAGGGACTATCGAATAATCGTGGAATTGCTACAGTTTGATGCAGTGACATGATTGTTCAGTGACTCCCGGTCTGACATCCCCAGCAAACAGGGAGGGGGGCCCTGGACGGTGCTCCCCTCGTCCTTCTCTGCCATCGCTGGCAACAGCGCCGCCACTCCCGCCGGGCAGCTGGACAGTCTGTGCTGTCTCCGGTAACAGTGCAGAAGGCAGGTGGGCTGCTGCAGCTTTGCCTCCCTGCCTTCCGCGCCGCTGCTGCTGGGTAAGGATGTTAAATAACGATTCATGGACAAGTTTAGGAGTCGATGGACTGACTCGGCTTTACGAGGGTCCTTCTGCTTTGAAAGGCTCAGGATCCTGGAGGCTCTTGTGCATTTCTGAGTGGAAGCACCTGCATGGAGCCTGGAGTCAGCGGGGGACTCAGACCCCTGGCATCCCCGAGGTCCATGCGGCGCTGCTCCTTTGGAGAACCCCCTTTTCACACCTTTTCCCATGAGCAGGCAGCGCCAGCACCACCAGCAGCGCAGAAGGGAGGGTGGCCTGGTGTGGCGGTGCCTCCCTTCCCTCTGCACTGCTGCGGGTAGCGGCTCTGCCTACTAATGGGGAGGCTGAGGAAGTTATAAGGGGTCAGGTGCCCAACCTGGATGGCAACTCCACCGCCAGCAGCAACGCAGGAGGGAGGGGAGCTGGTCTGGTATCGCCACCCTCCCTGCTGTGCCGCTGCTGGCCGTGCCTCTCACTTCTCAGCTGGGCAGCTAGAGAGCGCAGGCACCATGTGCACAAGGCCGCCTGACCCAGCAGAGCCACCCTCCCTTCCGTGCCACTGCTGGGGGCAGCCCTGCCTGCCACACTGACGCTACGTCTAGACGACAGGCTTTTGTCCACAGAAGTTTTGTCGACAGATACCGTGGACAAAGCTTCTGTCAACAAAGAGCATCTAGACTACGTCCAGTTCTGTAGACAGAGCAAGCCGCTTTGTCAACATGACAGTGTAGACGCAAAGGGCAGTGGAGATGCAATAGCGCCTTCTGGCGACAGAACTCTCTCGACAAAAGGCGTTATTCCTCGTAGAATGAGGTTTACAGCTGTCGACAAAACAGCGGAGTCAACAGAACTCAGCAGCAGTGTAGACGCAGGTATAATTGTGTCGACAAAAGTCCACTTTTGTCGACAGCACCCTGTAGTCTAGACACACCCTGAGTGGCCTGCGAGTGGCCCATGCTGGCAGGACTCCCAGCTGCAAAGTCAGCGCCAGCAGCAGCGCAGGAGGAAGGGAGGCCTGGTCTGGTATCTCAGCCCTTCCTTCTGTGCCGCTGCAGGCGGTGGCGCTGCCTTTGGTCCTGGGCGGGAGCAGAGCAGCGGCTGCTGTTGTGGGGCCCAGATCGGTGGGGGCCCCACTAGCAGCGAATGAGGGGTGGTCACTGACGGGTCCCCCAGCTCAGAAGTCAACGCCACCCCAGCAGCAGCGCAGAGGCAGGGTGGCCTGGCATGTTGTTGCCACCGTTCCTTCCGCACTGCTGCTGGCAGGGCTGCCTTCTCCGCTGGGGGACCACAGAGCAGGGGCCACAGGGGAGGTGCCCAGCTCGGAGGGCAGCTCCGCTCCCAGCAGCAGCGCAGAAGGAAGGGGGAGTGGCTGCCATTGCATCCTTCCCTCTTCCCCCTGCTGGGGGCATCGCTCCCTTCCAAGCTGGGTGGCCAGAGCGAGCGGGTCAGTGCCAGCAGCAGCAGCAGCACAGGAGAAGTGGAGGCAGCGATGCCGTTGCCACCCGTCCGTCTGCGCCGCTGCTGGCCAGGTTGGGGGCAGAGAGCAGCTGCCCCTCCAGCCGCCCAGCTGGGGAGGCCAGGAGAGATCAGGGACATTTCTTCTTATTTCCAAACTCCGCCGGGATGGGGACCTGGGGACTGAACACGAGGCCACGGCTGGGAAAGCCCAAACGTCCGGTGCCCCCGTGAGCGACCCTCCTGCCCTCGCCTTGCCGCCCCCTTCTGGGCAGGGACCCCCAGGGGGAGAAACGCTGCACTAGGGGATTCCTCTACGACCCCGAGGGCCCCCACGGCCAGGAGTTCCCGGCAGCCCCTTTCCCACCACTTCCACGGAGGAGGCGGCAGGTTCTCAGGGGAGGTTTCCCCAACTCAGAGATCTGCCTGGATGGAGAGTGGAGGAGCAAAGGGAGGGCCTGGCCAGGAACGCCCAGGGCCAGGGCAGGGCTCACACGGCAGCACCCACGGCAGGGAGTGGCCAGAGACTCCTGGCAACAGACGGGTGTGAAAAGAAACCTGCTGCTCAGCCAGGCCCAAAAC
Organism: Pelodiscus sinensis; assembly: GCF_049634645.1. Lineage (NCBI taxonomy): Eukaryota > Metazoa > Chordata > Testudines > Trionychidae > Pelodiscus > Pelodiscus sinensis. The sequence goes on from NW_027465908.1 coordinate 6,439,414, forward strand.
TCTGTGTCTGCTGGCCACTGGGGCCAGCCCAGATGTATCCAGCCTCCCGCTGACTCTGGAGTCCCTGCTGCCTTCTCCTGCATTGCCGGGAAGAGGAGAAGTGATTCGTGGTGTCCGAGAGATGCTCCTTCAACGCCAAAATCTCCACCCACCTCAGGGGTAGCAACAGCAGGAGCCAAGTAAAAAAATTGTGAGACTGGTTTAAAATAAAGAGATTGAAGAGAAATCAACCAATAATGGATTGTATGAGCTTTGATTTCTGGGCCTTAAGCGCACGCGCGGGTGGGTCTCAGCCATTCCCTGCAAACCGAAGGACTTGAAACACTTTTCCCATGACAGCCGAGGGGGCGGCTACACCCCAGGGCCTGTGGGGCAGAGCGGTGCCAGCAGAGCCCCTCACTGGGATGCAGCCCACAGGCACAGCCCCCTCCCCATGCAAAGCCCTCCCAGACTCCTGGCTGGAGCAGTCATGCCTAGGAGTCAGAGCAGGGGCTGTGGGTCATAGCTGGGGTCAGGAGTCCCAGAGCAGCCCAGAGGCCGGTCTCATGGGCTCAGACTTGAACGGCCGAAGGTACCATCATGAGCATCTGGTCTGACCCCCTGCACCTTGCAGGCCTCAAAACCTCCCCCACCCCTCCGGCCCCAGCCCCACTTGCCCTCCAGCCCCACTTGCCCTGGCTGTTACTGACGCCCTCACATCACGGCTCAGTGATGGCAAGGGATGGAGAATCCCCCATTGCACGACTTGGTCTCTGCAGAGGGAGGCAGCCGCATCCACCCAACCCCTACGGGCTCTGCACATCTGACCCCTTGACAAGCCCTTCCCCCCCCAACACGGGGTCAGTCGGAGCAGGCGTGTTCTGGCCGGAGCCCCCAGCCACACGGCGGGGAAAGAATTGTCTGAGCAGCTCAGCACTGGGGAGCCCACGTTTCCCTATGCGGAGCGCGGGGCAGCCGGTCCAATTCCTCCCACCCATGTCAGTCCAAGGGCCGCCGATGGGAGCTGGCAGCACAAACACTCCCATTCCCGCCCCGTCGCCTGAGCCCCCGTGTCCCTGGGCCCAAGCCCTGGGCCCTGCTGGCCGAGGAGCAGGGACTCCGACCGCCACACGCTGAGCCCCCAGGAACAATCCCCGCCCTGGGCCCCTTCCTAGCAGCCCTGGCGTCTCTCCCCTCACACGGCCTGTGGGCACGGCCCGTCCGAGGGCCTCCCTGGCCACGGCTGCTGCTGGAGGCTCCTGCCCCCTCGGCGCCCCTGGGCCCGGAGCTCCCTGCGCATCCTCCTCCTCCTGCAGTCGGCCCGGCCTGAGCGGCTCCAGAGGCTTTTCTACTCCGCACCCTCGGGGGGCAGGCCCAGCAGGACTGGGGGGCTGATTCTCCGGGCAGGGTTGATGCCCCCCCAGCCCCCGGTCATCTGAAGCAGGGGGCTGAGCCCGCCAAAGCTCATGATCCCACCTGCATGTTTTATTGGTCTGTAAAGTGCTCCCAGGCCATTTGTTGTGTGACCAGAGCGAGGGCTGAGGAGGAAGGTCCGGCCTGGGGCTCACAGCCGGTTGTGCTGGGGGTGGGTGAGGCAGAGGATGCAGGCCAGGCAGAGGCCTAAGAGGGTCTGTCCATGGCCAGAGAGGGGATCCCAAGGAGCGACTGTCTCGAGTTGCAGCTGGGGAGCTCTGGGGTGGGTATTAGGGGAAACGATTTCACTGAGGCTGGTGAAACGCTGGAGCGGGAGGCCTGGGGAAGGGGGGAATCTCTGTCCTGAGAGGATTTTAAGGCCAGACCTGACACAGGCCTGGCTGGGGTGAGTGAGTTGGGCTGGGCCCTGCTCTGAGCAGGAACAGGACGAGCTGACTCCTCAGGGCCCTTCCAGCCCAGTGATTCTAGGACTCTGCACAGGGGCAGAGAGGGGGGTCCCAGGAGAGGTTCCCAGCAGCACCAGGCCTAGAGGCTAGAAGAGGGATGTGAGGGGTGCACTGGGCACTGGAACTAGGACGTGGTTTCTCCTGGGTGTGTGTGTTGCTTTTGCTCACACTCAGCTGAACGGCAAAATTTCCTCCATCATCATCATCAGACTAGTGAACACAACAGCCCCGACCTGCTCCCGGGGGGATGCTCAAAGGAAGCACCATTAACCACGTCGGCTGGTCCAGCTGCCCCCGAAACACAGGCCAGGGGTGAAGATTTTCTACCCGTTAACTCTGCATCCTGTCACCAGTGCACACACAGCCCAGCACTGCCTGTGCCCCCCGTCCAAACCCCACCCCCGTCTCCCGCAGCCTAGAAACTTCCCCACCCAGACACCCCCATGAGACCAGCTAGTCTCCTATTATCAGTCATCAGCCTCCCCATGTACCTGAAAAACTGCCAGTCTGTGCCCCTGTGCCCAGACACGGCCCGGTCTGTCACAGTGGACTGTGACAGACCGGGCCGTATCTGGGCACAGCTTAGGGCGTCCGCTCAGGGCGAATTGCTCAAATCCGGGGCTCCTTACAGTCCCCCTGACTGGCGACCTCTCCAAACAGGCCACAAACCAGTCTCACAGAGCGCTTCAGCAGCCTGCCTGAAGCCTCCCGAGCAAAACCCCTCCGACACCCCAGCAATATCCGTGCCCCAGATGGCCCCGGGCCTGTACACAGGTGGGGGGTCCTAGCACCCAATCCCACCTACCCCGAACAAGTTCTGTCCGGTTCCAAGAAACCAGCCACAGATCCCTGGTCAATTTACCCTCTGGACCTTACCCACAAATCACGCTGGGCCAATCCTTTAGAATCTATATCTAAAGGTTTATTATTACAAGAAAGAAAAGCATGAGAGTAAGGTTATTAAAGTACAGTACGTTACATGCACCGAATCTCCCAGTCCTCGATGCAGGCTCTAGCAGAGATGTTGCAGCTGCTGGTTTAAAAGTTCTTATTGCACATCCTACGATCAGGATGGGTTCACAGGTCTTCCGGGCTCTTCAATCCCTGCAGTGCTGCCTCTGGGATGAAGTGCTGAGCTGAGAACAAAATGGCATCGACCACATGGCCTCTTTATACCTCCTTCCTGGCCTCTTCTAGTCTGCAGCAAGTCACCTGGTCAGAGGCCAATCTCTATGTTTCCTGCTGGCTGCCCTCAGGTGACAAATCCCATTCTTTGGGTGTGTCCATAGCCTATTGAGAGTCATTGTTCCACAGGGCTTTGCTACTCAGCCTGTCCATAGCCATGCTTAACCACATTCACAGAAATATTCAGCTTCCACACAGATTACAGATTCCTACCTACACACACAGACATTATACACTCACATAAATAGCGTACACAGGATCAGAAAACCACAAGCTCCCATTCAATACCCCACATGGCTCCCTTTCATACAGATTTCTGGGGCCAATACCCCCACCTAGGGGTGCAGCAGTGATCTGGCTGCTTCCCTCCAATTCAGCAACGTGACAGCCCCACACACAGAGCCCCCTCTGCCAGCCCCTGCCCCACATCCCTGACTAACTGCCAGTCTGTGGCTTAGAGAGCCCATCGTTCCAGCACCTATCCCATGTTGCTGACTGCCAGTCTGTGCCCCACACACAGAGCCCCCCCCCTCCCAGACCCGGTGGTACAGGGCGTACGAGGCTCATGGGCAATTTGCCCTCCCCCCTGGCTTCTCTCCATGGCTGCTGAGGGGCTCCTCCTGCACCCTCCCACATTGGGCCCAGCTCACAGGGCCAGGCTGTGATGGGCGACGGGATCACCGCTCCCTGCTGTGTCCTGTCCAGCCGCAGGCCGAGGGGGAGCCGCACCTGGCTCGATTCCTGCTGCCCTGAGCCAGAGCTGAGCCAGGGGGTCAGACGCTCCCTGCAGCCCCCAGCGCCCAGGAGAACATGGACAGTAAGTGGGGTTGGGGGCCATGGTTGTGGGGAGCTGCCGCTCTCAGGGGAGCTGGGGAATTCCCGGTACCTCGACCCCCAGTGAAATCTCCCCCGACATTCCCAAGAGGAGCGGGCAGGGAGAAATCTCTGCTGTCCTGCTCATGGGCATGGAAACCTCAGCCCTGTCCTCCCCTCCCCCCCCACACACACAGTGGGGACCCCAGAGTCATCTCTGCCTCCCCTCTGTTCAGTCCCTTCTCCCTCCCAGCCTGAGTTCCTGTCTCCCCTCCTCTGCCAGGCTGTTCGCTGCCTCTTCTTGTCTTTGCAAAATATCCTGTGAGGCAGAGACTTTTTGTGGGTTTTCCTGCATCCAGCCACAGTTTGGGGCCTCTGGATGCCCCTGTCCCTGCCCCGCCCAATGCAGGATGATTTAGCCCATTGTAATATGTCACGGTGTCGGCCTGTTTACCCACCTGCACCCCTGAGAGCTTTCTAGATCCCCCCTCCCTCCAGGGAATGTGGTTCCCAGCCTTGGGGGCTCAGTGCGGATTCTTGCCATGTCCGCCTGTGATGTCTGAAGGGAAGTGGATGCATTATAAGAAGTAGCAGAACATTGGATTTCATTCATTCATTTTCTGTGTTCAACAGACCAGCTATGGCTGTGTCTGCACTGCCGGAGGTCTATCCAGAAATAACCGAATTGAAAGACCAATGGAGCCCCAAACCTGTTTTCTTCCTTGTTGCTTAATAAGTGAGATAACGAAGGTGGCTTTTTAATACAATGTTGTTTTATGTGGTAAATGCGCAAGGTGGGGGGGTAGGCGGGACTGTCTGTCTTTAGCCGGCAATTCGGGGCAGAGCGGCTGGGAAAGGAAACAGGCTGATCCGCTGGCAGGGAACAGGCCCCAGTGCTAGTGAGAGGAGGCTCCAGCAGGCAGAGACTGCGCTGGGCCAGCCTGCGGGGAGGGGGCTCTGGCCTCCTGCTTCCCTGCCCCCTCTCAGCTCCCTCCTTCCCCGTGGGCTGAGGAGGACGTGGGCCCAGGGCCCAGCCTGTCCCAGGGGAGGGGAAGCCAAGTGCAGGGATGTGGGATGAGGCCTCGTCTCTGGGCCTGAGGCAACAGGGCTTCCCCTCCCCTCTGAGTGTGTGTGGAGGCGAGCGACAGGGCCCGGCAGCAGGGTTTGCACTGGGGCTTGAGCCCGAGCTGTGAGCCTCGGCCGGACTTGATCCTTCCCCGCTCACTGCTCCCCCTCTGGCGAGCAGCCCACAGGAGGAGCCGGCCTCCCGGGGCAGGGGAGACCGAGGCACCTGCCTGGGAGAGGGGACGGGCTCACGCCAAGGGGCTTTCTGTGGTGCCAGGAGGCGGAGGGAGGCCAGGCACAGGCCAGCGGGAGAAGGGGCAGCGTCTGCCGGGACAGAACAGGAGACACCAAGAAAGAGACATCACGTTTCTGCCTGGTCCCATCAGGGGCCTTTCTGTGTGAGAAGCACCCGGGAAAACCGCTACGCTGGTGAGCTCCTCTGCCCCGCCCCTGGGATGCCACCCACTTGGGTGCCACTTGCAGATGGGTCAAGCTGGACATGGCCTGTGAGCTGCAAATTCATTACTCGCCAGTGCTTCCTGGGTTGATAAGTAAGGGTATGTCTACACTAGAAAGTTAGTTCGAACTAACGTCCGTTAGTTCGAACTAACTTTCCTAGGCGCTACACTAGCGCTCCGTTAGTTCGAACTTAATTCGAACTAACGGAGCGCTTAGTTCGAACTAGGTAAACCTCATTTTACGAGGACTAACGCCTAGTTCGAACTAGCTAGTTCGAACTAAGGGCTGTGTAGCCCTTTAGTTCGAACTAGTGGGAGGCTAAGGCTTCCCAGGTTTCCCTGGTGGCCACTCTGGCCAACACCAGGGAAACTCTATTGCCCCCCTCCCGGCCCCGGAGCCCTTAAAGGGCCACGGGCTGGCTACTCACTTTGTGCCAGTAGCAAGGCTGCAAGCACCCGTGCCTGCACAGCCTGCACCTGCCACAGGATGAGCCAGCCATCCGAGGGCTCCCAGCCCTCCACTGCTCCCCACGACCAGCCTGGCGGCTCCCGGGAGCCTGCCCGGGGGCGCAAAAGGCGGCCACCCGCCTGGTCAAGTGCGGAGATCGTGGACCTCATCGAGGTTTGGGGGGAAGCCTCCAATGTCCACGATCTCCGCACTAGCCACCGGAACGCGGCCGTCTACGGACGCATGGCTGCCAGCCTGGCCGCCAGGGGCCACCAGCGCAGCCGGGAGCAGGTGCGCTGCAAAATTAAGGACTTGCGGCAGTCCTACTCCCGGGCCTGCCTGCCAGGGGCTGACCCGGAGGCCTGCCCCCACTTCCATGCCCTGGACCGCATCCTGGGGCCTCATGCCGTCCCTGCCCCCCGGGACGTGATTGACTCCGGGGCAGAGGGACCGCTCCTGGAGACGGAGGAGGAGGAGGAGGGCTCTGAGAGCCAGGAGCCTGCCGCCAGCCTTCCCAGGACCCGGGACCCCCGAGGCACCCCACAGAGCCGCTCGCCTGCATAATCAGAGGCCGGGGAGGCATCCACCTGTGAGTACCCTCGTGTTCCCCTTATGTGTACGGGGGGCTGGGGCGAGAGGGAGCCCCGGGACCGTGCGCCTGGGCCTTGCCCACCACGGAGCAGCAGCTGGGGATCCTGCAGGGGCCCTGGCCTTGCAGAGGGGAGCTGGGTTTCACACACCTGGGCCCCTGGGGTAATTGACCGCTGGTCTTCTTGCACCACAGCTGCAGCACCGGGGCCTGCAGGGCGCACCACACCGCCTGCAGCAGCCGCCCGCGCCCGGGCAAGCAGGACAGCCAGGAACCAGGAGGAATACCAGAGGCGGCATCTCCGGTTCCTGGACCGACAGCTCCGTCTCCAGGACCACTGGGTCCAGGAGGACCTCAGGCTGCGCCAGAGGAGTCTGGAGGCCCTGGAGGAGCAGGGCCGTGCCCTGCGAGGCCACCTCCAGAGCCTGCTGGACCGCTTTCCATTTCCTCCTCCCCCTGCTCCCCCTCTTGCTCCCCCTCTTGCTCCCCCTCTTGCTCCCCCTCTTGCTCCCCCTGCTCCTCCTGCTTCCGCTCCTGCTTCCGCTCCTGCTTCCTCCACACCCCCTGTCCTCTCTGCCCCCCCCTCCACAACCATTCCCCACCGACGCCCCCGGACCCACAGTGTGGCGAGACGGGAGAGGCAGCCGGACTCCCACCCCTGAGCTTTCCTTTCCCTTCCTCCCTTCCCTCCCCTCCCCTTCCAGCTCCCTCGTCCCAGGATTCCCCCTCCATTCTCCCACCTTCATTCCTCCCTCCCCCACCCCAGTTCTGTGAAATAAACAGACGGTTTTGTTTGAAAAACAGGTGTCTTTATTTGATAGTAGGTAGGGAGGGGAAAGGGGAAGGGGGGGGTAGGGTGGAAGAAGGCCCCGGTGGGGCATGCAGGGAGAGGTCAGTCCTCCTCCTCCTCCACCTGGAAGCTCTCCCGCAGGGCTTCCCGGATCCGGATGGCCCCCCGCTGGGCTTCCCGGACAGCGGCGGTGCGGGGCTGACCGTAGTGTCCAGCCATGCGGTCAGCCTCAGCCATCCAGGCTGGCAGGAAAGCCTCCCCCTTCCGCTCACACAAATTGTGGAGCACACAACATGCCGCTACCACGGGAGGGATATTGTGCTCAGCCAGGTCCAGACGGGTGAGGAGGCATCGAAAGCAGGCTTTCAGTCGCCCGAAGGCCCCCTCCACCACGATGCGGGCCCTGCTCAGCCTGTTATTGAAGGCCTAGCGGGAGGGATTGAGGTGCCCCGTGTAGGGCTTCATGAGCCACGGCTGCAGTGGGTAGGCGGCATCCCCCACCAGGCAGACGGGCATGTCCACGTCCCCGACCCTGATGTGGCGGTCGGGGAAGAAGGTCCCGTCCTGCAGCCGCTGGCACACGGAGGAGTTCCGGTACACCCGGGCGTCGTGTGCTTTGCCGGACCAGCCCACATTTATGTCCGTGAACTGTCCCCGGTGGTCACACACGGCCTGCAGGATGACGGAGAAGTACCCCTTGCGGTTCACGTAACGGGACGCCTGGTGTTCCGGGGCACGGATGGGGATGTGCGTCCCGTCGATGGCCCCCCCGCAGTTGGGGAAGCCGAGGGCGCCGAATCCCCGGATGACGGCATCCAGGTCGGCGAGGCGGACCACCCTGCGGAGCAGCACCCGGTTGATGGCCTTGACCACCTGCGGAGAGAGACACAGCAAAGCGTCAATCAGTGGGGCGCCCGGGTGGCTGGGAGCGTGCGTGCCCTGGCAGTGCCCCGCGCCCCACTCCCGGAAGCAACCCCCCTGGCGGCGTGTAGTACGGCCGGGACAGCCCGACCCCTCCGGTGCGGGGTGCCTTCGCCTCCTCCCGCCCCCCCCCATTGTCCCTGGGGCGGCCCATCCCCTCCTCGCAGCCCCCCTCCCCCCCGGCTCGGTGGCCGACGAGCGCTGTACCTGCATGAGCACTGCTCTGACAGTGGATCTCCCCACGCCGAACTGGTTCCCGACGGATCGGTAGCTGTCCGGCGTGGAGAGCTTCCAGAGGGCGATGGCCACCCGCTTCTGGAGGGGGATGGCGGGTCTCATGCGAGTGTCCCTTCTTTGCAGGGCAGGGGCGAGCCACTCGCAGAGCTCCAGGAAGGTGTCCCTCCTCATCCTAAAGTTCTGGGTCCACTGTCGGTCGTCCCAGCGCTCCAGGACGATGCGGTCCCACCAGTCGCTGCTGGTGTCCAGACGCCAGATGCGGCGGGGCACGCCAGTGCCAGGGCTCCGCCGCGGCTCCTCCACAGCCCCCAGGGCGGCCAGGCGGAGAGGCAGGGGGCTGACGTTCCCCAGGTGGTGCCAGGCAGCCTCGAGCCATTGCTGGCAGGCTTGCAGCAGCAAGTCCAGAAAGTGCACCAGAAGGTGCAGGGCGAGCCGTGGCTCCATGTTGCCACCTGCGGCGGTCCCCCCCGAAGGGAAGCACCGACACAGACGGGCACAGAGACCGACGCTTTGCTGTCCCTCGGTGAGGTTGGCAAGCAAGCAGGAAAAGCTGAGAACCGGCTGTCCAGGGGGGTCCCTTTAAGCACGAGCCTCAGATAGCCTCAGACAGCAGCCACACAAAGCAACTGCTGACCTGATGCCCTGCCAGAACCGGTTTCAGCTGCCCTTAAATGCCCCCCTGCGTCCAATCAGTGTGGACGCGCTAGTTCGAACTAGCAAAACGCTAGTTCGAACTAGTTTTTAGTTCTAGATGCGCTAGTTCGAACTAGCTTAGTTCGAATTAACTAATTCGAACTAAGTTAGTTCGAACTAGCGCTGTAGTGTAGACGTACCCTAATGCTCCCCCATCGAGGTAGCACATCTCCATTAGGGGAGCCTGCCTCAGACTCATTCTGAGGCTTCCCTGCAGTGTAGATGCTCGTATTTTGGAATGTATCTTCCAGAACAGCTTCTCCTGAAATCCAGGGCAGTGTAGATGCACCCTGAGTGCCCAGGCCCAAGTTTGGGGCCTGGCAGATGTTTTGGAGGAGTCACTGTCAGTCTGGACTCATCAGACTTCATGCAAAGGCTCCATAGAGTCTGAAAAAGGAAAGAGCAGAACATGCCCAGAAAGGCAGCACTGAGTGGTGCAAACTGCAACCCGCCCATTTCCCAGCGGACAAAACTGAAACTAAATTCTCTGGTCTCCCCTGCAAGAAGCCAGGGCTGCTGCGAATCCAGCAAAGACACTCCAGGGTGAAGTGACCTGTCCTCTCTGCCTGGAGTATTTCAATGATCCGGTGTCTCTCGACTGTGATCACAGCTACTGCCGAGCCTGCATCACCCAGTGCTGGGGGGGCTCACTGCAGACGTCTCCTGCCCCCAGTGCAGACGGACCTTTCCCCAGGGAAACCTCAGGCCGAACAGGCAGCTGAGGAGTATTGTGGACGCAGCCAGAGCACTCAGGTTGCTGGCAGGGCGGGAACCAGCCCCAGAGAGACTGTGTGAGAAACACCAGGAGCCTCTCAAGCTCTTCTGCAGAGAGGATGAAATCCCCATCTGTGTGGTGTGCGACAGGTCCAAGGGGCACCGAGCTCACACCGGGATTCCTGCCGAGGAAGCTGCGGAAGAATTCCAGGTAGGGAAATGCCAACTGCGATTCCTGCCCTCGTGGGACGGAGGGGAGCACTGGGGAGCAGCTCCCGCCCTGGGAATATAGCCGATAGGGTCAGGGCTGGGACTGCAGGAAGCAGGGACAGCCTGGTGATAGGGCACCTGAGTGACCCTCGTGGTATGGGGTAGTCCTGCCTCAGTTTCCCAAAAAAGACCCACAATGGCATTTTTTTGTGGCCAGTAACAGTCCTGCTCTCCCAGCCAGGACTCTCAGGACTTTGAGGTCTCCTCTGTCTCCAAGGTCCAGGGTCTCCTCTGCCTTCTCCATGGACCTCCTCCCTCTGGCTTTTCCTGTGCCTCTGTTTGACATATCTCTCGCCGGGTTAGATCCCAGGACCCCTCACCCTGCGTTTCATTGTCCCTTCCTGGGGAGGAGAATTGACTACCCTGTGACGGATTTACGGGTGCGAGCACCTTGCGCCCCCTCTTTTTGACTCAGCGTAGAGCCAGGGGCGGGGCTCCGCGGACCCACCGTCTTCTTTATTCTACTTGTCCCCAGCCCCTGGGCTTGTTGACCGGACCGCCCAGGGAAGGGGTGCGATCACCTCTCGACCCGGGATGGCCGAGAGGGCTCGGCGAACCCCGAGTTCAGGCCCCCGCCTTCAGCCGGGGGAGGGGGGGGGGTTGTCCGTGGTGTCTTAGGGGGTGGGGGTTGGGGACCTGACCCGGGCCAGCTTCTGCGGCGGGCACCGTCCGCCTTGCTTCCGGCTCTTGAGGGTCGTAGGAAGGGTGGGGGAGTGGGGGACCCGGGCCCGCCCTCACCACCGGGTCCCAGCCCGAGGCCCTAAGTGGAGTTGGCGTCTATGCGTCGCCCTCCACGGCGGATGGGGCGGCAGCCCCCGACTCCTCCGCCCACGGGCGCCAAAAGGGCCCTGCCTCGGGCTCCTTCCACTCCCTGCTTGTCCGCCCCGGCGATGGGGCTGATTGAGGTGCACTCACCGCGCCGAAGTCTCCGGGTGCGTCCCAGCGCGAGTCGCCAGCTGCTGGCTCCTTCCTTCTTGGTCGCCCCGGGGGCCGAGCCCTTGGCGCCCCTGGAAGCCAGGGTCGCTGCCTCCTCGCTCCTGCCCCCCCTTCCGTCTGCCCGGCCGCCATCTTTATGGGCGCCGGGGAGTGACGTCCGGGCGTTCCGCCCTGTCCGTGCGCCGCCGCCGCCCCCGCCCTTCCCCCAGCGTGGGTTCGTGCCCCGTTTAATGCCGCCAGCCGCGGCGGGCGGGCTGGCTGCTTCCGCGCGGCCCGCCCCTTCCCCCGCTCTCGGCGGGGTGCCCTGGGTTGGGCTTGCCGCGGCCCCAACTCCGGGGCTGCGATGCCGGTCGGCGCGCCGTTTGCGGCGCGCGGTTTCTCCCGAGGGGGGGGGAGTCCCGCTCCCTCCTCTAGTGCGGACCCCGCCGGGTCCGTCACACACCTCCCCCCCTTGGAGAGGCGCGCCCCGGGTGGAGACTGTTCCCCGATTCGGGAGAAAAAGTCTGCGTTCTGGTGGGTCGCCCCCGGCCGATGCACCACCTCAAAACAGTACGGCTGCAAGGCCAGGTACCACCGCATTATACGGGCGTTCGTCTCCTTCATAGAGTTCAACCAAACCAAGGGTGCGTGATCAGTCACCAACTTAAATTTATTCCCCCACAAATAATACCGTAAAGTGTCAATCGCCCATTTCACCGCCAGTGCCTCTTTCTCTATCGTGGCGTATGCCCTCTCCCGTGGCAGCAGTTTTCGACTGAGGTAGAGGACTGGCTGGTCCGCGCCTTGTTCCTCCTGGGCTAGTACCGCCCCGAGTCCCACCTCCGAGGCATCTGTATAAAGGATAAATGGTTTGTCAAAGTTTGGCTGCCTCAGCACTGGGGCGGAGGCTAGTTTGTCTTTTAAGGCCCGAAAAGCGAGCTCTGCCTGTGGGTTCCACCTCACCCTGGTCGGTTCTGTATTCCTTATCAGCTCCGTTAATGGGGCTGCCAGTGAGGCGAATTGGGGCACAAATCGCCGATAGTACCCGGCCAGTCCCAGGAACTGGCGGATCTGTTTTTTGGTTGTTGGGATGGGGTAGTCTTTCAGGGCTTGAACCTTGCTGTAAATGGGTTTCAACTTCCCCCGTCCTACTGCATACCCCAGGTACGAAACCTCCCGTTGGGCGAAGTGGCATTTACGGGGGTTGGCCGTGAGGCCCGCCTTACCCCGGGCTGTCAGTACAGCATCGACGTGCTTTAAGTGTTCTCCCCATGTGGGACTATAGATGACAATATCGTCGATGTATGCGGCAGCGTACTCCTGGTGGGGTGTTAGTACCCGGTCCATCACCCTTTGGAATGTCGCTGCCGCCCCGTGGAGACCGAAAGGCATGGTCCGAAACTGGAACAATCCGAATGGTGTCGAGAAGGCTGTCTTTTCCCGTGCCGCGGGGTCCAGGGGGATCTGCCAGTAGCCCTTTGACAAATCTAGGGTTGTTATGTAGGCCGCCTGTCCGAGTCGCTCCAACAGTTCGTCCACCCTCGGCATCGGGTAAGCGTCGAACCGGGACACGGAGTTTACCTTTCTGAAGTCTATACAGAATCGGGTGGCGCCGTCGGGTTTGGGGACCAAGACGATTGGGCTGCGCCATTCGCTGGTCGATTCCTCGATCACCCCCCACTGTCGCATCTGCTGCAGCTCCTGTTTGACCGTATCCCACATTTTTCGGGGTAGAGGGCGTATGGGCTCCCGCACCGTCCGGCCTTCTTCGGTTATAATCCGGTGTAGCCCCAGCATCGTACAGCCCGGCCTGGTCGTCAGGGTCGCTTGGTGTCCCCGGAGCATTTCTTTCAGCTGTCCCTGTTGGGGAGGTGTCAGCTCCGGATCCCACGAGAGCTCGGTCTTTCCGCCTTCCTGCCCCCCCCCCCAGGGCCCCAGGTCCTCTCCTTCGGAGGGTGGTGCGATTAGCAGGGCCTCTCGGGGTATCCATTTCTTTAGCAGGTTGACGTGGAAGAGCTGCGTTCCTTGCCTGCGGCCGGTTAGTCGCACTTCATAATCCACCTCCCCCACTCTCTTAACCACTTCGAAGGGTCCCTGCCACTGCGCTAGTAGTTTGGATTCTGTCGTGGGGAGGAGCAGCATGACCCGGTCCCCCGGGTGGAAAACCCGCTGGCGGGCGTGGGCATCGTAATATTTGACTTGACGTCTCTGGCTGTTCTCGAGGTTTAACCGGGCGTATTCGCCCAGCCGGCTTAACTTCTCCCTCAGTTGGGTGATGTAATGGACCGTCCCCCGTCCTGACCCCGTCGGTTGCTCCCAGCCCTCCCTCAAGAGATCGAGGATCCCACGGGGCCGCCGGCCGTATAGCAACTCGAACGGAGAGAAGCTGGTCGACGCCTGGGGGACCTCCCGCACCGCAAATAGGAGGCTCGGGAGCATCAGGTCCCAACCCCGAGGGTCTTCTTGCGCGAACCGCCGCAGCATACCTTTGAGCGTCTGGTTAAAACGCTCTACTAAACCGTCCGTCTGCGGGTGGTAGACTGAGGTTTGCAGTCGTTTGATCTTCAGGAGTGCGCACAGCTCTTTCATCAGCCGGGAGGTGACGTTGGGTCCTTGATCCGTGAGGATCGCCTGTGGCAGCCCCACTCGGGAAAAAATCCGCAAGAGTTCCCGGGCCAGGGTCGGGGCCTTTGTGTTTCTCAGTGGGACTGCCTCCGGGTATCGGGTGGCGTAGTCTATTACTACCATAATAAAACGGTGCCCCCTCCCTGATGGCTCCAAGGGTCCCACCAAGTCCATGGCCACCCGCTCGAACGGAGTCCCTACTACGGGGAGGGGCACCAGGGGGGCCTTCGGCACCCGCGCGGGGGCCGTCCTCTGGCACTCGGGGCACGATGCGCAAAAATCCTGCACCGCCCGAAAGACCCCCGGCCAGTAGAATCGCTGTAAGACCCGTTCTAACGTTTTCTCGCGTCCGAGGTGGCCCGCCCAGGGGTTCGCATGCCCCAGTTCCAGTACTTCCCGGCGGAATCGGGTGGGAACTACCAACTGTTTTTGCATTTCCCCCCTTTTTCCCTCTGAAACCCGGTATAAGCGGTCCTCCCATACCTGGAATCGGGGTCCTTGCAGCGGCCCCTCCGGGCCTTGCTCCGGATCCTCCGGCACCCCGGCTTGGTCCCAGGCATTCTGTAGGGTGGGGTCCATCCTCTGTTCCGTCATGAAGTCTGGGGCTGCCTCTATCTCCAAGCAGGCGGCCTTGCCGCGGAGTTCCTCGTCGCGGCACAACCCCCGGGGTTCCGTGGCTCCCCCTCGTCCCGTGGGGGCAACCGGGCCCTGAAGCAAGGCTCCAAACCCGGGCCAGTCTCGTCCTATGAGGAGGGGGTATGGCAAGGTCTGGGCTTTCCCCACCCGCCACAGCCGGTCCTGCCCGCCCCCGCTCAGGTGGACCTGGACGGTGGGGTAGGCGCGGGTGTCCCCGTGGACACATCTCATCCAGACGGGCTCCCCTTCCGGCCGTCGGGGGGGGATGAGGTCAGCCCGGACGAGCGTTACCGATGACCCAGAGTCCACCAGGGCTCTGACCGGCTGCCCTTCCACCATCATGTCTCGCACGACTCGGTTTCCCTCGTCGGCCCGGTCCCCCGCCGGGCTGGCTCCCTCCCCTTGGTTCAGCGTACAGTCCATTAAGGTGCATTCTCGCTTAAAGTGGCCCATCTGTCCGCACTGAAAGCAGGGGCCGCGGGTCCCGACCCGGGCCTCTCTCGGCACCTTCTCCGGCGGCTCCTCCCCGCTAGTTCTCTCTGGGGGCGGGTGCGACCACACCGGGGCTAGGCGGGGGATATTGTCCCGCACACGGCGTGGCTCCGGGGCTGGTTCCTTCCCTATGGGCTTCCCCCCGATCCGGGGCCCCCCTACCTTCGTGCCGGGTAACGCCTCTCGTCTGACGCCTCCCTCCTCTTGCTCCGCGAGGAGGTGTGCCTCCATTAGGTTCACTGCCTCCTGTAGAGTCGTGGGTCCGTTCCGCCGGACCCATCGCTGCCCTTCTCGGGGTAAGATGTGTATGAATTGTTCCATTACAATCATCTCGGTGACTTGAAGGCCCGTCTTCTGCTCGGGCTCCAGCCACCGACTGGCCCATTCCCGCAGGCGCTGGGCCACTGCCCGCGGTCTGTCTCCCGCCTTGAACCCCTCCTGCCGGAACCGCTGCCGGCAGGTCTCCGGTGAGTGTCCCAGCTGGTCCAATATTGCCTCTCGGACCTTATAGTAGTTCAAGGCGTCGGTGACCGCTAGGCTGCGGTAGGCCAGTTGGGCGGGCCCGCTCAAGTAGGGGGCCAGCAGGGTGGCCCATTGTTCCGGCGGCCAGCGGGCCGCTGTTGCCACTCGTTCAAAAGTTGTGAGGAAGGCTTCGGGGTCATCCTGCGGGCCCAACTTGCTGAGCCGCAGGGGTAGGTTGGGTCCTTCTCCCGCCCCATTGGGTCCTCCCCCCGTTGCCCCCCATCTTCTTTCTACGGTTTGCCGCCACTGGTTTTGCTGAGCGGCGAGTTCCTGAACTAGTTGCCGCTGGTGCTCTTGGAACTGGCTTGTCAGCTGTTGGATCAACTGAGTCTGTTGTTCCTGCTGAGCCTGGTTCTGCAATCGTTGGTTCCCTTCGAACCACTCCAGGAATTGGCGGGGTTCCATCGCTTCTTCCGGTTCCCCCGCGTCTTCTGAATCGGGGATAGCTCGATGCTCTCGACCTCGTTCGTCTGTGGGGGATATTAGTTAACCGGTGCCCACATTCTCCACCAGTGTGACGGATTTACGGGTGCGAGCACCTTGCGCCCCCTCTTTTTGACTCAGCGTAGAGCCAGGGGCGGGGCTCCGCGGACCCACCGTCTTCTTTATTCTACTTGTCCCCAGCCCCTGGGCTTGTTGACCGGACCGCCCAGGGAAGGGGTGCGATCACCTCTCGACCCGGGATGGCCGAGAGGGCTCGGCGAACCCCGAGTTCAGGCCCCCGCCTTCAGCCGGGGGAGGGGGGGGGGTTGTCCGTGGTGTCTTAGGGGGTGGGGGTTGGGGACCTGACCCGGGCCAGCTTCTGCGGCGGGCACCGTCCGCCTTGCTTCCGGCTCTTGAGGGTCGTAGGAAGGGTGGGGGAGTGGGGGACCCGGGCCCGCCCTCACCACCGGGTCCCAGCCCGAGGCCCTAAGTGGAGTTGGCGTCTATGCGTCGCCCTCCACGGCGGATGGGGCGGCAGCCCCCGACTCCTCCGCCCACGGGCGCCAAAAGGGCCCTGCCTCGGGCTCCTTCCACTCCCTGCTTGTCCGCCCCGGCGATGGGGCTGATTGAGGTGCACTCACCGCGCCGAAGTCTCCGGGTGCGTCCCAGCGCGAGTCGCCAGCTGCTGGCTCCTTCCTTCTTGGTCGCCCCGGGGGCCGAGCCCTTGGCGCCCCTGGAAGCCAGGGTCGCTGCCTCCTCGCTCCTGCCCCCCCTTCCGTCTGCCCGGCCGCCATCTTTATGGGCGCCGGGGAGTGACGTCCGGGCGTTCCGCCCTGTCCGTGCGCCGCCGCCGCCCCCGCCCTTCCCCCAGCGTGGGTTCGTGCCCCGTTTAATGCCGCCAGCCGCGGCGGGCGGGCTGGCTGCTTCCGCGCGGCCCGCCCCTTCCCCCGCTCTCGGCGGGGTGCCCTGGGTTGGGCTTGCCGCGGCCCCAACTCCGGGGCTGCGATGCCGGTCGGCGCGCCGTTTGCGGCGCGCGGTTTCTCCCGAGGGGGGGGGAGTCCCGCTCCCTCCTCTAGTGCGGACCCCGCCGGGTCCGTCACAGTCCCCACCTACCTCTCTTGAGCCACAGGGAGCATCCCAGTCATGCAAGTTTCTCTTTGGAATTTATCTCTGCAGAGTCAGTGGGGGAACCTTGTGCCCAGCATGTGTCTGTTAGGGTTGCCAGATGGTTTAACCAAAAATACCAAAATCTCCCCCACCTCCAAAAAAAACACCAGGGAAAAAACATGGCCCCTTAAGAAATGCCTCTGAGGCCAGACAGCTCCCCTGCGGAAGCAGATAAGCAGGGGGGCTGAGCCCAGTTGCTGAGTGTGTGTAGGGTTGCCAGGTATCTAATACTGACTCGAAAAGTCTGTGTTTTTGCCTCCTGGAAGGGAATAAAATCAGAACATACCAGACATTTCAGGTGCACGGTATTTTCTGAATTTTTTTACCGTACAGGAGATGAAAATACCGCACTGTCCAGGTCAATTCTGGACCTCTAGCAACAGGGGTGGACTGGAACGGTGGGTTACCGGGAATTTCCCGGTGGGCCGTTGGCCAAGGGGCCGGCTCGCTGGTGGCTGCTGGAGGAGGAGGGGGATATACCCAACAAGCTGCTCCTGAAAGCAGCTGTCAGAGTTCTGGCTCTGCATGGGCAGCACGGCCCTTTCTCCCTCCCACCCCTCCCCACTCTAGAGGTATAGTGAAGGCGGGTGGGGAAGCAGTTGCCCCCGCCCCCAGGCACAACGCTGGGGGGTGCCAGGCTGGGGTGGGACCAACGAGCACATGCTGCTCTTGGGTCCAGGAGCTGCCGGCCGGCAAAGTGCTGCTGCCGCTGAGCGGCTCTCTCCAAACTGCAGCTGAAGCAGCCAGCTGGGTGGGAGGACGGGAGCAGTGGATTTTAAGGTACAGTAATTCCTCACTGAACACGTGCCCGCTTAACATGTTTTCGTGATAGCACGATTTTTTTTTAGAGAACATTTCTCGCACAACACGACCGTCCCCGAAATAACATGTTTTTCCCAAAAAGCCGGACGTTTGCCGACAGCTACATGGGGCTTCCCCTGCCTTCTTGCGTCTGGCGAGGAGGGGTTGCCGGGGAACAGCACGGCCAGCTGCGAACCTCCGCCTCTTTGCAAGGAGGCAGGGGGAGCTCTGCGCAGCTGCCGGCAACCAGCCAGCTGGCAACCATTCCTCCTGCAAGGAGGTTTAACAGTAGTTCGAATTAGGAGCTTTAATTCAAACTACCTAGTCCGTGCCACGTGTAGCCGTGGGCAGGTAGTTTGAACTACAGGGCATTTAAAAATGGCGGCGCCCGGGGACCTGCAAATCCCGGGCTTCATTTGCAAGTTCAAATGCCTACATTAGCAGTGTAGACATACCAAAACAAATTTGGCCTTTGCCCCCGGGCACAAAACACCCTCGCTGCGTGCTACGCCTCTGGTACAGACCTGCTTTCACAGCCGTGCTCCACCTGGAGGGTCTGGGAGAGTGGGGACTTCCCCCCACCCCCATGTTCCTGCTAATGGGAGCCAGAGCTGGTGCGTGGACTTCAGTAAAATTAGCCCCACGTGGCCCAGCTCCAGGCCCGGCATGTGGTCTGGAGCCCCACAAGCAGCTGGGTCCAGGGCTGTGGGGACTTCTGGGGCCCGACCACAGACTCCAGCCTCACAAACTGGAAGGCAGAAGGTGGGGGAGGAGAACGGTGAAATATAGGGGGAAGGAGAGGGAGAGGAAGAGGCTTGTGCTGAGGGGAGGGGGACAGGTCAGGGGAAGAAAGGGGAAGGCACCAAGGGACAGGGTGGAAGAGAGACAAATGCCGGGGGGCCACGTGGAGACAATGAGGAAAAGGGCAGGAGGGGAGGTGTCCGACGGGGGGGGGGGGGGACAGGGTGATGCTGGAGAGGAGAGGAGAGGGGAAGGGCACTGGGAGCTAGAGGGGAGAGGGGGAGGTGCTGGGCGAAAGCTTGAAAGAAGGGCTGGGAATGAGGAAGGGGGTGATGGAGCAAGTCATATGTGAGGGCACAGGGGCATGAGATGAACAGGGACAGAGGGTGGTGAAGGGGTGGGCATCAGGGAAAAAGAGGGCAAAGGGGGCGGGGGCAGTGAGGGAAGGGGAAGGCACCAGGAGGGTGCAGGGCTAAGGGAAGGTGCAGGTGCCAGCGGATTCTGGGGATGAAGCAGAAGGGCAGAGACCTGCAGGGGAGGGACCAGCACCAGAGGAGAGAGGCAGGGCAGGTGTGTAGAGGGAGGTGTTAGAAGAGGGGATGAGGAGGGGTAGCTCACATGATCAGAGTGGGGTTACTGGAGGAGTGGGCATAGATGGGAAAGAAAGGCTGGTGGAGGGGGGCAGGTCTTGGGAGGGCTGAGGGCAGTGAGAAGGGCAGGAGTCAGGACAGCAGAGGAGGGTGAGGGATTGGGGGGCAGCAGGCACCAGGGGAGCTGATGGAGCAAGGAGAAGAGACATGGCAGCAGAGGGAAAAGGGAGAGGTTCATAAGATCTTCATTAATAACGTGGGTGCCACAGTGGCCCATCCAAACAAGCCACCTGAACTCAGTACTGGTGCACAACACAAAATTCATTCTGCTCATGGGAGGAAACTCTTGAAGGGAACACTTCCCCCAGACTCTCCGCCCCCGAGTTAATGTCACACACGTTGGGTTAATGCAATTGCAGGATAGTTGCATGAGGGGGGTTCGCTGGGGGCCAACTAATCCCTATTGGTCGGAGGATGGTGGGAAAAGTCCTTAGGAGGGGTCACATGACACATTTTACTTCTGGTCATGTGTCCATCTTGCCCCGAGAGTGTTACCTCCAGAGGCCTCGCTCATGGGGGTCAGTAGCATGGTTAACAGGGGTCGGGGTGTGTGTGGCTAATGGGGGCCAAAGAGTAAATTAAAAAACATTCTTTGATGTGAAAAAGTGGGCCGTACTCAACCCATTTCCCGGGCCTATTTTGATTGCCAGTCAACCTCTGTCTGGCAACCCTGATTTCCATGCTGACGTTCATGGCAATGGCAATAATTGGTAGTGAGTAGAATGCACTGGTGTCTATAGCACCGGCCTCCCCGGGCCCCAGGGAGCAATTGGGGCCCCGTGGGGCCAGGCACCCTATGGACAAGCCAGCCAGAGAGAGCTCCTAGCCCCAGCCACAGCCTCATGCACACGACCCGCAGCAGGCGGGTAAAGAAAGAAGCAGGGGTGGGAACGGGGGAGGGGCACTGAGGATTGTTTGCAAACACCTGCAATCGCCAGAGCTAGGTCATCACGGGTGGCTGCCAGGCCAGATTTCCACCCTGCACCTGCCTGGCTGGGTCCCTCCTCTACACCTCACTCCCCACCCCCATGCACCCTGGCTTCTCAGGACATCCCCGATGCTCTCAGTGTCCCTCCTCTCCTCCAGCTCCCTCCCCTGCGATCTCCCCCACCCCTGTGCATGCAGCCTCTGAGTATGTGACCCCAGCTCCCTACGGTAACAAGGTCTGACAATTTCAAACCCTCTGAAAACACTCCCAGTGTCTATTACTGTGACTCTGTCTCTGATCTCATAAACCTGCCGGGCCCTGCAGTCGTGAGTAGTGTGTGGTCGTGCTGGGCCAGCTCCCCTCCCTCTAGTCCTGAAACTAACAAAAACAGAAACAAAACTAAAAACCTAAACATCTTCGCTGGCAGGACATTACAGAAATGGGTTGAACCAAAAATGATCTATTTTTAAATTATTAGCAAATCTCACATTTGATTTTTTGCTTAGTCACATGAAATATTTCTGCGTCTGCAGGAAAGGCTCCAGGCCCATCTGAAGACTCTGAGAATCAAGAGACAAAAGCTGCTGGGACTGAAAGTGAACAGGGAGAAGACCAGCCAGAAATACCTGGTAGGTACTTAGTATTATGACCCTGCCTTTCTAGCGAGCCAGAGGGAGCTGATCCCGAATCAGACCTAAGGAGCAGCCAGGACAATCTAGTGACCAGATTATTGTTTCCCTTGATCAGCCGGGGAATGAGCACCCAGAAATTACAATTCATTGTTTTAGCAGGATCCCTCCTTAGAGTTGGGCCCTAAACCAGCCACTTCCACCCGCTGGCTACGTCTAGACTGGCATGATTTTCCGGAAGTGCTTTTAACAGAAAAGTTTTCTGGAAATTCTTTTAACAGAAAAGTTTTCTGTTAAAAGCATTTTTGGAAAAGATCACCTAGATTGGCACGGATGCTTTTCCACAAAATCACTTTTTGCGGAAAAGCGTCCGTGACTAATCTACACGTGCTTTTGCTCAAAAAAGCCCCGATCGCCATTTTCACGATCGGGGCTTTTTTGCGCAAAACAAATCTCAGCTGTCTACACTGGCCCTTTTGCGCAAAAGGGACTTTTGCCCGAATAGGAGCAGCATAGTATTTCCGCAAAAAGCACTGATAGGAAGTCAGTGCTTCTGCAAAAAGTAGGAAGTCAGTGCTTTTGCGGAAATTCAAGCAGCCAGTGTAGACAGCTGGCAAGTTTTTCCGGAAAAGCGGCTGATTTTCTGGAAAAACTGGCCAGTCTAGACACAGCCTCTGTGAATTTGTGGACTTCTTTAGAAGTGTCAAAGGGAGGTTCTGTGACCCCTTTGAAAATTGATTGTCTGTGTGAACAGCTGAATTCTATCCAGTGCTTTTTAGTCCAAGCCTTTTACTGACATGGTCCATGGCCCCAAAGGCACACAGACCACAGGTCGGAAACCACTGTCACACCCACTGTAAACTGAGGCCTCTGGGGATAGTCAACTTAGCCTGTGTGACGGCGCGTTGGGGGTCCCCGTCTCCTGCACCCCGAAATGGCACAAACAGACTGCACCAGCCGGGGGAATAGAGGAAGTTTATTGCCTCTCCAGGATACAGCACAGCACAGATGGAATCTGGTCACAGAGCTGGGCTAGGATGCCTCAGGCCCCCTTGAGATGGGGGAGACTGGGCCCCTAAACTCCAGCCCCTTTCCCTAGGCTCTCCTCCATGCTCTCAGACAGAACTAACTAAATTCCCTTCCAGCCCTGCCCCCCAGCCAGGGCAGCATTCCACCTTCCTTTGTTCCTCTCCATGGGGGGTGTCTGGCCACTGGTTTGCATAGTGACTCATCCTGTTTTGCTGGGTCCTGGTACCCACGGCAGCCAGTGGGGGTTACCCCAGAGCCAGCAGCATAGAAACCAGCCAGGTACCCCCACTACGTCACAGGGGGGGCTACGCTGGTGAGTCGGGGCAGCGCGGGGAGGGACGTGAGGTGCAGGGGGAAGGGACGTGGGGGGCCGGTGACTCTGACCCCCCCCCCTCCAGTGATGCTCAAGCCGGGCTGTCTGTGCCGGCGGCCTGCTGGTGGGGAGGGCGGAGCGGAGCAGCGTGGGGAGCAGCAACCCCAGTTCCAGTTCATCTTCCCGCTGCTGGACGAAGCCACCCTGAAGGCTGTCGCCTCGGTCCTGAAGTCCCTGGACAACGAGCACACCCTGGAGGAGCTGTGAGAGTGGGTCGGCCAGAGCGGGGGTGAGAGCAGGCCCGGCGGAGGGGGGGTTGGGGTGCAGGTGGAACAGGGAAATGGCCTTTGAAGCCCCGCCTGGTCCTTCTCCTCTGGCCTGGGACGTGTCCCCTGGACTCTCGTGCCTGGATCCAGGCCCATCTGGTCTGAGGGAGATGCCCCAGTGTCCCCTCTGCCTCACGGGGCCCTTTCTGGAAATCTCCCCTCCCCCAGGGCTGTAAGGCCCCAATCCAGCCCCTGCCCACACCAGGGCCCTGGCCTTGGTGCCGCTCGGTCCCTTCCAATTCTAGCCGGGTGGGGGCCGTGGGGCAGGTGCGTCCTCACCCCTGCACTGCCGGACTCTCCCCCCAGCAGTGCCCTGGGCCAGCTCTGGTGCGTGGACCCCTCGTGCTGGGGGGGAGTGGTCCCCCGCCCTGCTGAACCCACCCGTGCCTGGCCCCTTCCCCTCTCCAGCGGGGCCGGCTGCTCCCCACGCTTGATCAGAGGACACCCAGCCCCCCCTTCCCCCGGCAAGTCGGGGGCAGCCGCATTCCCTGGACACGGCAGAGACCCCCTGGAGAAAGTCTGCAGGGCAGACGGAGTCTTGGAGACCCGCATCCCCCCCGCAGGGCCCCAGAGCCGCCTCCCAGGAGGGACCAGCCCAAATAGTTCCCCGAAATGGCGCAAACAGCCCTGGGGTTTGGGAAGCCAAAGGCTGGGGTCAGGGCACGGCTGTCTGCCAGGTGGGAGCGGGACTCCTGGGGTCTCCCCCGGCTCTGGGAGGGGAGTGGGGGCCAGTGGTTAGAGCAGGGGGCTGGGAGCCAGGATTCCTGGGGTCTTTCCCTGCCTCTGGGTGTGGGGGGCAGTGACCACACGGGGGTGGCAGGTCTCCAGACTGGGCACAGACAGGACCATGGGGCCCCTGCCCACACACTAAATGCGCCGGGCGGTGGGTGAGTGGGGGGAGCCCCAGCAGGGTGTTAATTGCTTGGGCATTAGTGGCTGGGACCAGCTCCTGTGCCTGGCGAGGGCACTGCTGGGGGGAGGGGCGTGGGGAGCCAGTGGCTGGGAGTGGGGAGGTCCAGCCCTGCCCTCCAACTTTCTCCCCCAATCAGTGTTCAATGGCTGCTTGGGGGCGGGGCCCGGTGGAAGCAGGGGGCGGGTCCGTGTGCGCCAAACAGCTGGTCTTGGGATTCCAGGCTCTGCCGGGTTCCCTTCGGGGTCTGTGCTGAGACCAGGTCTGTAGCCCAGGCGGTGCAGGGGGTGATGTCGGGGGCAGGGTGGGAAGGGGGGGAAGGACGCGGGGGCTTGGTGTTGGTGGCTCTGACCCCCCCGTCTCCCTTCAGCCAAACGCAAGGCCGAGGCAGAGCTCCTGTGCAGGCAGCATAGAGCCGGGGAGATCAGCTGGTCACCTGAAGACATGGAGCTCTTCCTGGGTGCACTGGAGAGCGCAGGTGAGAGCAGAGCCACGGGATGTAGCTGGACCAGGGACATGGCCCTTTCCGGCTGAACTGCACCCTCTGCCCCCCCCTCCACCAGACGGAGCAGAGCGCTTGGAGGCGGGGTGATGGCGGCTCAGGCAAAATGGCGCCTGCTGCAGCTGCCTGACACCTCCCCTCCCTCCCGGCCCCTCCGCGCTTGCTGGTGCAGTCCCAGCAGGGGATGCACAGGACCTGGGGTCTGTCAGCAGCCCCCACACCTGAGCTGCCGCACGGGGCAAAGTGTCCCAGGCCCAGAGTTGCCCCCAAGGGGGACCAGACCAAATAGTTCCCAGGAATGGTGCAAACAGCCGTGGGGATTGGGAAGCAACACACTGGGCTCAGGGCATGGCTGCCTGCCGGGTTGGGAGCGGGACTCCTGCGGACTAGTGGTTAGAGCAGGGGGGCTGGGAACCAGGATTCATGGGGTCTTTCCCTGCCACTGGGTGAGGGGAGCAGTGACCACAGGGTGGGGGACAGGTTTCCGGCCCGGGATCAGCAGGGCACAGACAGGACCACAGGGCCCGTCCCGCTGAGTGACACTGAGTGGGGGGTTGGTCAGTAACACCCTGCAGGCTGCTCCCTCGGCTGCTCCGAGTCTGTCACTGAAAGGGGCTGAAGGTGGTGGGGGGGCCCGGTCCAGCCCTGCCCTCAAACTTTCTCCCCCAATCAGCATTCATGGGCTTCCCGGCTGCCAGCTGTGAGCGTCTGGTGCTGGCAGCCACATGGCCCTGGTGGTACAAGGGGCTTCTTGCCTACAAGGGCGCCCTGCTGACCCAGTTTCTCAGATCCAGGTTTTCATCTCGTGAAATCCCCAGGGTCTGTTCTGCAGAACTTATCCCATCGGTCCCCGGCCTGTAGCAATGCTTGGGAATCTTACTCCCCATGGGCTGGACTCTGCACTTGTTTCACCTCATCAGATTTCTTGTGGCCCAATCCTCTAATCTGTCCAGGTCACTCTGGACTCTGTCCCTGCCCTCCAGCATATCTACCTCTCCCCAGATTAGTGTCACTCCGCTAGAAACCGACTCCCAACCTGACATCGAGCCGTTGATCACTACCCGCTGGACCCGACAGTGTAGGCAGCTTTCTATCCATTTTACCGTCCATTTACCCAAACCACATTCCCTTAACTTCCTGGCAAGTATATTTCGGGAGACCGTATAAAAAACCTTGCTAATGTCAAGGTGTATCACATCCGCTGACTTTCCCACGTCCACAGAGCCAGGTACCTCATCATAGAAGCTAATCAGATTGATCAGGCAGGACTTGCCCTTGGTGAATCCATGCTGACTATTCCTAATCACTTTCCCCTCTTCCAAGTGCCTCAAAATGGATTCCTTGAGGATCCCTTGCATGAGTTTTCCTGGGACTGAGGTGAGGCTGACCGGTCTGTAGTTCCCTGCATTGTCCTTCTTCCCTTTTTTAAAGATCCAGTCATCCAGGATTTCTCCCAATCTCCACCACTTTTCACAGATAACGGCCAAGGGCTCCGCCATGACATTTTCCAACTCCTTCAGTACCCTCGGATGCATTAAATCTGGGCCCACGGATTTCTGTATGTTTAGCTTTTCTAAATAGTTTCTAACTTGTTCTTTCCCCACCAAGGGCCATCCACCTCCTTCCCATACTGCTTAGCCTAGTGCATTCATCTGGGAGCTGACCTTGTCTGAGAAGACAGAGGCAAAGGAAGCCTTGAGTACTTCTGCTTTCCTCACATCATCTGTCACTAGGTTTCCTCCCTCATCCAGGAAGGGCCCATCCCCTCTCTGATCCCCCTCTTCTTGCTGACATGCCTGTCGAAACCTTTCTTGTTCCCCTTCACATCCCTTGCTAGCTGCACTTCCAATTGTGCTTTTGCCTTCCTGATACCCCCCTGCATTCTCGACATAGGGATCTGCAAACTCTTCCGGCAGAAGCCCAAAGTGGACAGTGACCCAAAGACAGGGGTTAAGCTCCTCAGCCAGAGTGCAGGTGAGTGCGGGGCCTTCGAGCGGGGGGTCTGAATGGGGCACCGGCTGTGCAGGGGGGCTACATGCAGGGCTAGCAGAGGCTCAAAGGGACCCCCAGTGGGTGGGGTGGGGGGGTGTGGTGGTGTGAATGTGGAACCGGACCGAGGGCGCGGTGCCCATGGGGGAGGTTGTGAGGGGCTCAGAGAGGCTGGGAGAGGGGATGTGAGGTGCCTGGTCTTAGCCCTCCAAGAGAGCAAGTTTTCTCAAACTTTGGCACCGTGTACATGGGCTACGTTTGGGAAACACGCGTCCCTTCCCACCGAGCTCTGCAGTCGGTTCAGGGCCTGAGCCCGCAGCAACGTCCCCAGCACTGGCCCAGGACTCCCTGGGGAGAAGTTGTAGACTCAGGGGAGACACCCCGGCATTTCCTCTCCCTCACAGGGCCCTTCTTGGCCGGAGGCGTTTGCACATCCGCGTGGTTTAGCCAGGCTAGGGCCGAGTTCACGTGCCAGGGGCTGAATTCCTGCTCCTGGCCCAATTCCTGCTCACTTGGGTTCAGGCCTCAGGCCTCACCCCAGTCCCCTGCTTCAGGCTCTTTCTCCTCTCCCTGCTGTGCCCAGTCGTAGGGGTCAGAGCGGGGAGCCAGGCCGAGCCCCATGGACAGGACTCCCCAAGGCAGAATGGCTGGACAGGCTTTGCTGTCTGTTCCATGGCCCCTGGGACCTGCCCCCGGCTTCCCGCACTCTGGGGATGGTGCTGACCACGTCTCCGTTTGCACCTGGCCCCTGAAATGTTGCGGGGTGGGACTCCCTAAACTCCCTTACAGCTCCTCTCACTCCACGTATTCCCTCCTCATCTCCCCTCCCTATGAGCTCTTGGTCTGGGGCTGCTCAGGCGCCCCACTCCCCAGCCGGTCAGCTGAGCTCCCTGCCATTGTGGGTGCTCTGAGCCTCTGGGAGGAGCTCACTAAACAGCTGTGCAGCCACGCAGCTTCCAGGGCACTTAGCTGTCACCTCCCTTGGGATGGGCCGTGGGCATGGAATGAAGCTAGGTCCTGTCCCGGGAGTCTCCACGCTCACTGCTCTGCCTTGTCTCCCTCCACAGGGAAGTAGCGATATCACCGCAGACAAGCCGCGGGTGAGTGCTGAGTCGTTCCCCTGTCCCTGTGCTGCTCACTGTGCCCCCTGGGGCTCAGCAGTCTGCCCCCCACCCCTTCTGTCAGGTGCATCTGGCCAGCTGTGGCTCTGGAGGTGTCTAGCCTGGCTCCTGGCCTAGTGGCTGGGGGTTGGTGGGACATGCCCGACACTGACGGGGGTGTGGAGGGGGGAAGCAGGAGCTTCAGCCCCACTGATTAACTGGGGTTTGAGCTCCTGAGTTCCCAAGGTGCTTCTGAAAGCCCCATCCCCGTGTGCCCAGTCTTGGGGCAGTGCAGTGTCTTTGCCCAGGTAGAAGGTATCTGCCCCATGTGTAACTCTGCCGACTCCCGCCAGCTCCCAGCGTCGCCCCACACCTCAGGGCTAAGTGCATCCACTCACCTAGGACAGCCTTACACCCACCCTGAAGCAGGGGGATGCTGGCACGAGGGACTGGGGGGTCATTGCCAGAGACTCTAACACCAACTTGCCCTTCGCCCACCAGGCAGTAACCAGGGTAGTGAGGGGGGAACGGAGGGGGGGAGACACAGGAAGAGCCCGGGTCCCTTTCCAGAGTCCCCCAGGCCCTGCCCCTCTGACCTGCCGGCTGGGGAGCCAACCCCTGGTCGCCCACAAAGACGGGTCCCAAGCAGGGTGGCTGCTGCACGGGGGTGGGTGACCGGCTTGCGGGGTCCGTTCCCTTCCACGTGGGCCCCGGTCAGAGCCCCCCCTCCCCTGAGCACCCGTGAGCCGTACAGTGTGACCGGCCCTGCCCGCCTTACCCTGCCTCTCCCTGCCCAGTTCCTAATGTCTGACGGAGCCGTGGGCCCTGCAGCCGCGGAGGGTCCCGACTGAATCTCCTGCCGGGCTCTGGACTCTCCCCTCGCTCCAGCCTGCTCAGCGCCAAAGCTCCGCGCTCGCCTTTGTAACCCAGCCCTGGCCCGGGGCGGGTCCCTCCATGGGGACATCACTGGGGGACTTTTCTAGCTGGTCGCTCTGCTTGCAACAGGAGTGTTGTGGTGATGACAGTGGTGCACTGGGCAGCCGTACCCTTGGGACATCCACTGGTGGCGGTGTGGGCTGGGGGTGACCCCTACTGGCCGGTGTCGGTAGCACGGCCCAGCAGGACGGCTGCCTACGGTCACCTTCCTAGGCCAAGACCCAACCTGTCCGACCGGTGGAGGGCAGGGAGGGGACAAAGGAGGGAGGTTTTGGGGGGAAGGGGCAGTTGCTGGCTTGGAAACATGAAGGGAACAACCGAAGCTGAGGGCGAGGGTCCAGGGACGATTGACCCCCCACCCCAAGGGGTCTGAGGCTGCCTGGCCCTGACTCCTGTAGCCACATCACGTCTGTGCTGGGCTGTACCCTGGAGAAGCAATAAGCCCCCCTGTTCTACTGGCTGGCGGAGCCTGTTCCCACTGCTACGGGGGGCAGAATCGGGAACCCCCACACGCCGTCACCATAATAAACGTTCTTTCTCGTTTCTTTGTATTAACCTGGCATCGGTTAATTGTTGTGTCCTGGTTTTTTCCTTAGGGGGGAGATTTCCCAAGTGCTCTCCCCCTGGTTTTTTTCTCATCACTTGGGTGGTGGCAGCGGATTTTGTCCCCCAAATCTAGGTTAAGTTTTTGAGGGGAAGTTTTTACCACAGCCTGGAGAGATCAGGTTCTGGGTACTTTTGCAGGCCCCACTTCCGCATTTATCATGCCAGAGTGGGGAAGGAGCCTATGACATCCGCACCCCCCAGCCCTGGGCAAGCACGTCCAGCCCTCCACAGTGCTCCAGCTTCAGCACCTCCAAACCCTTCCCGGGACACGAGATAGCGACAGGAGAGGACACCGCCCGTCAAGGGGTGACCCTCCCCCGGGAGCTAACAGATCTGGCAGCCCCAGATTAGCCCCACCTCCAGGAGCCCCTGTCAGGGCTATGCCCCACTTTGGCACAATAAATGCAGAAGTTGGGGGCCAGCAAGAGCACCCCAAACCCTGCCTCTGCAGGCTTCCCCAAATCCCCAAAACCCAGTTTTTGGGGGACCTGCTGCCACCATCAAGTGTTTGGAACCCACAAGTGGGGCAGACAATGGAAACCAACCCCGGGGCACCCCAAACTCTGTGTCCCCCAAAGAGCTTGTGAGAGGCGAGAGAAAAGCAAGCGGCCGCCTCTGGTACTGACCTCTCTGGCAGACCCCCCCGTCCTCCCACCCAAAAGCCCTTCCCGGACACAAAGTCCAGCCAACACCAGCCCCACTGAGCTGCTCCCCCTCCCCCTGCTTTTATAGCTGCCTTCCGCTGGAGCATGCCCAATAGGGATCTCAGGCGGGGACCCTCGCTCAGGGAGCCAGGTTGAACCCCTGCAGCCCCAGAACGGGGTGGGGTACTCATCACACTGCCCACGTTCCGCTCCCATGGAGCCCTGCCTGCAGGAAGCAGGACGTCCGCCCGTCTCTGGTCCACGCCCACCCACCCACCGGGGTGCTTAGAACAGACGCACTCATTGCAGCAGTGAGCATGTCATTGGGGGCAGGACAGCCAGGCCCTTAGCCTAACTGTGCCCCCTCCCTGTGCCCAGCCAGCTGGGGGTGTGGGGGTCTCCAAGCAGGCAGCAAAATCAGTCACAAGCCCCGAACTCCAGCTTGACCCACCCTCCCAGGGTCCTGCCGCCACCTGGTGGCCAAAGACACTCACTGCACCTGCCCTCTAACTCCCCTCCCATTCCTGCCCCTGACCCCTCTGGACACTCGCCCGCCCTCCCTCCCCTCCACCCCAGAGCCTGCTGTGACTCAGGCCTCCATCGGCTGCCAGCTGCTCCCCACAACCTGCACACGGAGATGCAGCCACCTCTGGGGAAGAGGTGGGGCTGTTGGTACAGGGGCCCCTCGCCCAGCACTGAGAGGCAGCCATCCCATGGGCGTAGGTGTGGGGCTTTTTAGCCAGCGTCGCTCACCTGGGACAGAGATGCAGCCACCGCTGGGGCGGGACGGGGCGGTTGGTGCAGGGACTTCCTGGCCTGGTGCCAAATGCAGCTGTAGCTGGGGTGTAGCGCAGCAGCCACCTCCTAGACACATGGCACAGCAGTTTGGGACGGGAAGTGCAGGGGGTCCCGGCCCCACTGGTAACAGGACCCAGGGGGTCAGGACCCAGCTGGGCAGGAGGGGCCCAGGTGTGGGCGTTGTCTGTTCTGCATCAGCAGCAGGGGCCATTGCTGCTGCACACGGGGCCCTGGCTTGTGCCAAACCAGACGGAGCCGCAGCAGCCTCCATCGGCAAGAGGAACTGGAGTCCCAGAGGTCCAGGGACCAGGCATGGGTGGGGGCACATGGAGGATGCTGTTCAGCCCTTTTCTCCCCAGGGTGCAGGACCTGCCAGTGTCTCCCAGAGGGGCCTGGCAAGGTCAGTCCTGGGACCAGCCCTTCCCCACGCGCTGTCTGGGCACGGGGTGTTGCCAATGCGATGGCCGCCCTGGGATGTGAGGCACAGAAGGTGGCTTCCAGGCCTGAATTTTCGGTGATAGTTTCCAGGAACGGTGTGCTTCAGTTTCCCCTCTATACTGCACTGTTCGTGGTAGGGGTGGGAATTTGCTGTAATAGTTTTCAGGAAGATGGTGTCTGCCTCAGTTTCCCCAGCATGCTACACTGTTCGTGGTGGGGGTAGGGTGGGAATTTGCTGTAATAGTTTCCTGGAGGATGGTGTCTGCCTCAGTTTCCCTGACATGCTGCACTGTTCGTGATGGGTATGTGGGTGGGAATTTGTTGTAATAGTTTCTAGGAAATCCCTGCAGGAAACATTTCAAGGACACCGTAATAGAGGCTCAACTTAAATGTACCCCCAAATTAAAACACAGTGGCTGCGTCTAGACTGGCATGATTTTGCACAAATGCTTTGAATGGAAAAGTTTTTCTGTTCAAAGCATTTGTGCAAAAGAGCGTCTAGATTGGCACGGGTGCCTTTGCACAAAAAGTGCTTTTGCGCAAAAGCATCCGTGGCCAGTCTAGACGCGATTTTGCGCAAGAAAGCCCCAGTCGCCATTTTGTGCATCGGGGCTTTTTTGCGCAAAACAATTCTTCCCTGTCTACACTGGCCCTCTTGCGCAAGTATTCTTGGAGTATCCCCCTGTTCCCATGTGAGGTCCCAGAGACACAGACCCGGGGGAAACATAGGCCGAGAGCTAGTGCCTACGGCACCCACAGGGAGCACCCGGGGTGTTGTGCGCCAGAGTGGAGCATGCCCCCAAGCCTGAGAAGCTCACCTGGAAGTGGGGTGAAAATTTCGGGGTGCAAGAGGCCCAGCCCGATGGGGGGCAGTGTTGTAGCACCACAAAAGGTCCCCTCGGTGCACTAGTCACCTCTGGGTGGAGGCATTGCAAACCCCTTGAGGCCTGACCCACAGCGTTTGGGTGGCTCTGACCTTCCCAGGCTGACAGTCCCTCAGGTGCGGCAGGGCTAACAACACACGTCGATGGTACAATGAGCTCTCGTGGGCACAGCCCGCTTCTTCCACGAGAGCTTGTCACCCCGGCTTCATGTGTGGTCAGCCTCTAAGGTGCTGCAGGACTGTCTGGTGCATCTGAAGTGTTTCTAGTTACAGGGGAACTTGACTCCCCCCAGGGGCTGTGTCCACACCACAAAGAGAATTCAGAAAAAGAGACGCAAATTGCAATTTGTGTCTCTTTTTCTGCTTTTCTTCTGAATGAGGCTTTTTCAACATTCGGCCAGTCTACATGGGGACAAATGCTGGGAAAAAACCCTCCTTCAGAACATCCCCTCTTCTTCCGACTATGAAGTTTACAGAGATGTGAAAAAAAATGCCTCTGTTTTTCCAAACAAATTTTCAGTAAAGCAGACTCACTCGGTCCTTGGACACAGCAGACCCTTTCCAGGATATCCTGGGAAAACTCTGCAGTCTAGATGTACCCTGAACTAGACTGACTAGTTAGCTCCAGCTGTCACGCTCAGCGTGGTCTGCTCCACATCGGTAGGTTTCCCACGCCGAGCTGCCTGAGGATCTGGGGACATGCCAGCCCTTCCATTCTTCCACAGCAATGTGATCCTTTCCATCTCTCTCTCCATTTCCCCTGTTCCTCTACTGGTCTCCCCAACCAAAGCCCCAAGATGAGGTCCCTGCCTGAAGCTAGAAGCAGTACAGACACTGAACATCTTTATATCCCAGGAGAGTGCAGTTTAGGGCCCAGCCTCCTGCAAGAGCACTCCCCAAATGGGATCAAACCCCAAGAAATTAGATAAGCCAACTTTAACACTGAAAGGGGGAATGTGCACACTGGTTGTCATCCCCCCCCCCCCCCCAGGTAACAATTGCTTACACTGGGTTTGATAGAAAACAAAAATTATTGTATTAAGTGGAAGCAGTAGGATTTAAGCTGTAATAAGTGAGCAAAGTAAATTACAAAGGGCAGAACAAAGTAAGTTACAAATCAAAAGAAACAAAAATGCTTGGCTATTTCTACACTGACGCTCTAAACCTGGGCTCTCTTCCACACCATGAAGCCTGGCTTCTTCCTTCAGGTACAGCCCAGCCAAAAGACCCTTTGCTTTCTTACTCTTTTTGTTAAGGAGTTGAGGCCGCTCCCTTCCAACCACTGCTCAGACTTAAGGGCAAAAGATTGTTTTACAGTGGCTCATCAAGAAGTTTCAGGTAACCCCCTCCATGTCTCCCATTCGCACATTTGAAACTCACAAAGTATTCCCCACTCCACCTGTCTAATTTTATACATTCAAATGATACTGTGACGTAGTGGGGGTACCTGGCTGGTTTCTATGCTGCTGGCTCTGGGGTAACCCCCATTGGCTGCCGTGGGTACCACGACCCAGCAAAACAGGATGAGTCACTATGCAAACCAGTGGCCAGACACCCCCCATGGAGAGGAACAAAGGAAGGTGGAATGCTGCCCTGGCTGGGGGGCAGGGCTGGAAGGGAGTTAGTTAGTTGCTGGCTGTCTGGGAGTATGGAGGAGACAGCCTAGGGAAAGGGGCTGGAGTTTAGGGGCCCAGTCTCCCCCATCTCAAGGGGGCCTGAGGCATCCTAGCCCAGCTCTGTGACCAGATTCCATCTGTGCTGTGCTGTATCCTGGAGAGGCAATAAACTTCCTCTATTCCACCGGCTGGTGCAGTCTGTTTGTGCCATTTCGGGGTGCAGGAGACGGGGGCCCCCCAACGCGCCGTCACAGATACATACAACAGAGTAAGATAAACAGAACCAGTGGATCATGACATGAAGATGGACAGGTTAGATGAAATCATTTGCTCAAACCACCTTTGAGTTATGTATATTCATGTCCATAAGCCCTGTCCCATCACAGTCTGTGTTTGTGTGGGTGAGAGAGATAGTTCACTCCCCTTTGGTTTAACCCAAGAGTGGCAATCAATGACAGCTCAATCCCCTTGCTTAGTCTACACTGCAGGGTTTTTGCACAAGAAGCCTTTTGTGGAAGAGTTCTCATGCAAACACTTCTTGTGCAAACGCGCATCCAGATGTCAAAGTGCATTGCAAATGTAATGTGCTTTTGCACAAGGGAGTGTCCACACTGCATGGACACTTTTGCACAAGAAAGCTCTGACTGCCATTCACAAAATGGGCATTAGAGAACTTCTTCTTTGTGCAAAAACCCCTGCAGAGCATTTATACCTGCCTTTTTGTGCAAGAGCTGTCGTGCAAAAAAGGAGTTATTCCTTGTGGGGAGAGGAATAACTCTACCAGCAAAAGTCCTCTGTTCTGTCAATTTTCTTGTGCAAAAGCACGCTTGAGGTGTGGACGCTCTGCCTGTTTTTGCACCAAAATCTTGTAGTATAGACATAGCCCTTGAATGTAACCCTGAAGTGGATTGTTAATTCCTCGTTTAATAAATCCATACTAGTATACCCCTGGGGTGGTCACCAGTGAAATGTGGGGTAACTTTCATCTCTGTCTGAACTGTGGGACTGAGCTGCTAGAGGAGGCTGGATTCAGGGAAATGTTTTACCCAGACACATGCTCGCCCTTGTACAACATTGACACTGTTTATGCAACTTTTTGACACTTCAGAGAATGGCTGGTTATTTTCTGTAGCCACCACAGGCCTGCACGGAGCCCCCCAGCAGCCCAGATTTAAGCGCTGATAACGATTGTCTGTGAGCTGGAAAAACGACCCAGGGGGCAGCAGTGAGCAGTCTCACTCCCAGCCCGCTTGGCCGCGCACCTGAGGGGAGCGGAACTCTCGCCAAGGCGGGAAAATCCGGTTAGAACCGGTTCCCCAAGTGTCTCGGAATGTTCCAGAGGGAGGGGGCAAAGCCCGAGATGGAGCCCCGGGGTCTAAGGAGACCGACTCCATTTTGTTTTACATTTTTTGAACATTAAAAGCACAAACATATAGTCATTAAACATGCTGTAACCCACACACCTAGCGTGGTTACTGAGTACGGAAAGTGGCACTGAGACCACTGCAACAGTTAAGATCAAGAGACCTGTACAGCATGGCCTGGGTGCCAGCTGGCTTCTAGCTCAGAGGGTAGAAGCTCCTAGAGTAAGGTCCCAGGTTCAAATCCCAGGTGCTGATGATGGTTACAATACCGCACAATTACAGTATATATTCCAAATTAATCTCTAACATGGGCTGTGGAGACACATGACCCCCACTGGCAGGGTCTGACCAGGTCCTTTTCCATGGAAGGGTTAATGCAGAAACAGAACCCCCCACAAAAAGAATCCAAACAGTGAGCCCAGAGCCCAGGAGGAGTTTGAAGGACTTGTTGCTGAGCTGTGGGATTCAGCATCAAACCAGCTCCCACCTGTGGGGCCTGGGGCCTGGAATTGTGGTGGAACCTGGGGACCTTGCACCTGGGCACCAGCCAACAGAGTCTGGCCAGCCACAGAGACCCCACCCTGCTGGGCTGACTGGGCCTAGGCCCTGCAGCTGAGCCAGTTTCTCACCTCCACACAAGCTCAAAGGGGAGGGAGAAGCCCTGTTGTCTTAGGGCAGGGGAGGAAACAGGAGGCTGTCTGCACTTTTTGGGCTGTGTGTGCCTGGCTCTGTCACGGCAGGTCTGCCCCTCAGCACAGTTTGCTCTTCTTGCTGCTCCCCTTGGTTCTCTCTCCTTTCCTCAGAGAGACCCAGAAAATCCCAGCTCACATGGAGGATGGGACTTAGCCTCCTAATTCCCTCATTAATCTGTCCAACTTGTCAGTGAGGCTGACCTGGAGCATTGGTCTCTTCCCATTGTCCCTGGGGTCTGTCGGTCTCAGGGCCCTGATTTCTCATGGACCCTTCCCCTTTTGATACTGGGAGCTGGACAACCAAACACTCCCACTGTGTTTTAGTAAGTGGCTAACAGCCCCCTCACATTCTGGCTGAGCAGAGGGGGGTAGTGGGTGGGGCTGCTAAAGGAAGCTTACAAAAAGTGGAAACTTGGACAAATGACCCGGGAGGAGTGTAAAGGTATAGCTTGAAAATGCCGGGGGGTTATCAGGAAGGCGAAAGTGCAAATGGAATTGCGACTGGCTAAGGATGTGAAGGATAACAAGAAAGGTTTCTACAGGCATGTTAACAAGAAGAAGGTGATCAGAGAGGGTGTGTGGCCCCTAATGGATGAAGGAGGTAACCTAGTGACGGATGATGTAGGGAAAGCTGAAGTACTCAACGCGTTCTTTGCCTCTGTATTCACAGACAAGGTTGGCTCCTGGACTTCTGCGCTAAGTGACGCAAGATGGGATGAAGATGGACAGCCCGTGGTGGGTAAAGAACAGGTTAGGAACTATTTAGAAAAGCTAAACGTACACAAATCCATGGATCTGGACTTAATGCATCCGAGAGTACTGAGGGAGTTGGCAAATGTCATTGAGGAGCCTTTGGCTATTATCTTTGAAAAGTCGTGGAGATCGGGAGAAATCCCGGATGATTGGAAAAAGGGAAATGTAGCGCCCATCTTCAAAAAAGGGAAGAAGGACGATCCAGGGAACTATAGGCCAGTCAGTCTTACCTCGGTTCCTGGAAAAATCATGGAAGGGATCCTTAAGGAATCCATTTTGAGGCACTTGGATGAGAGGAAAGTGATTAGGAACAGTCAGCATGGATTCACAAAGAGCAAGTCGTGCCTGACCAATCTGATTAGCTTCTATGATTAGGTAACTGGCTCGGTGGACATGGGAAAGTCAGTGGATGTGATATACCTTGACTTTAGCAAGGCTTTTGATACAGTCTCCCACAATATTTTTGCCAGCAAGTTAAGGGAATGTGGATTGGATAAATGGACGGTAAGATGGATAGAAAGATGGCTAGAAGGCCGGGCCCAGCGAGTAGTGATCAACGGCTCGATGTCAGGATGGCGGCCAGTTTCTAGCGGAGTGCCCCAAGGTTCAGTTCTAGGACCAGTTTTGTTCAATATCTTTATTAATGACCTGGATGAGGGGATGAATTGCACCCTCAACAAGTTTGCGGATGACACTAAGCTGGGGGGAGAGGTAGATATGCTTAAGGGCAGAGATAGGGTCCAGAATGACTTAGACAAATTGGAGGATTGGGCCACAAGAAATCTGATGAGGTTCAACAAGTAGAAGTGCAGAGTCCTGCACTTGAGACGGAAGAATCCCAAGCATAGTTACAAGCTGGGAACCAACCGGTTAAGTAGTAGTTCTGCAGAAAGGGACCTGGGGGTTACAGTGGATGAGAAGCTGGATATGAGTCAACAGTGTGCCCTTGTAGCCAAGAAGGCTAATGACATATTAGGTTGCATTAAGAGGAGCATTGCCAGCAGATCCAGAGATGTCATTATTCCCCTGTATTCAGCTTTGGTGAGGCCACATCTGGAGTATTGTGTCCAGTTCTGGGCCCCCCACTACAAAAAGGATACTGGAGAGGGTCCAGCGGAGGGCAACCAAAATGATTAGGGGGCTGGAGCATATGACTTATGAGGAGAGGCTGAGGGAGTTGGGTCTATTTAGTCTGCAGAAGAGAAGAGTGAGGGGGGATTTGAGAGCAGCCTTCAACTTCCTGAAGGGAGGTTCCGAAGAGGATGGAGAGAGGCTGTTCTCAGTAGTGACAGATGGTGGAACAAGGAGCAATGGTCTCAAGTTGTGGTGGGAGAGGTTCAGGTTGGATATTAGGAAAAACTATTTCACTAGGAGGTGGTGAAGCACTGGGATGGGTTCCCTAGGGAAGTAGTGGAGTCTCCATCCCTAGAGGAGTTTAAGTCCCGGCTTGACAAGGCCCTGGCTGGGTTGATTTAGTTGGGATTGGTCCTGCCTAGAGCAGGGGGCTGGACTTGACGACCTTCTGAGGTCTCTTCCGGCTCTATGGTTCTATGATTCTATAATGCCTGGGTGGGGTTAGTGGCCAGGGGAGTTAATGGCTGAGGTGGGGTGGAGGGAGCGGTTACAGGCCAGGAAGGTTAGTGGCTGAGATGGGGGGTGAGTGGCTGGGGGGGGGGGTCATGACAGAATGGGGGGAATGAGCAGTGTGGGGAGCTACTAATAGCTGAGGTGCGCTGTTAGCAGTGGTTAGCAGCTGTGCTTTGTGTGTGGAGGGATGTTACAGGCCAGGAGGGAAAGTGGCTGAGGTGGGGGGGTAAGTGTCTGGGGCATTTATTGGCTACTGGGGAGAGCTAGAGATCAGAGGGGTTAATGTCTGATTTTGGGGTTTCGAGGCCAGAAGGATCAATGGCTGAGTTGGAGGGGGTTAGTGGCTGGGGGATCAGTGGCTGAGTTGGAGAGGGTTAGTGGCCAATGGCTGAGTTGGAGGGGGTTAGTGGCCGGGGGGTCAGTGGCTAAGTTAGAGGGGGTTAGTGGCCAATGGCTGAGTTGGAGGGGGTTAGTGGCCGGGGGGTCAGTGGCTGAGTTGGAGGAGGTTAGTGGCCTGGGGGGTCAGTGGCTGAGTTGGGGGTGTTAGTAGCTAGGGAAGTTAATGCCTGAGATGGTGGGATTAGTGGCTGAGTCGGGGGGAGGGTTAGCAGCAAGGAGGTCCATGGTAGAGGTGGGAGGGGGTGAGTGACTGGGACGGTTCATGGTTGAGGTAGGCAGGGTTAGTGGCTGGAGGGGTCAATGGCTGGGGGGAAGGGTTAATGGCTGATGTAGGGGGGTTAGAGGCTAGGCAGGTTATGGTGGAGGTTGGGGGTTCAGCGGCTGGAGGTGGGGGGGTGGGTAATGGCTGAGGTGGTCATGTTAGTGCCCAAGGGGGGTGCTCAGATGACGGGGAAGGATCCGGGCTCTGGGGATGAGGAGCGGCTGGATTCCCAGAAGGGGCGGCACGTGTCCTTCTTCCAGCGCTGCCTGCAGACCCTGCCCAGAGACCCTCGTCCCTGGACACCCCGGCTACGGGCCCAGCTGGGGAGGTGATGGGAGCGGGATGCCGTTTCTGTGGGTCCTGAGCAGCTGTTAGGTGGTGGGTGCGAGGCTGAGGGGGTCACCAGGCGACACAGACCAGGCTGAGGGGCTGCTGGAGCTGTCTCAGGGCCTGTCTGGAGGGGTGTGAGTGGGGGGCTGTACATGAGTGTTCTGGGGTGTTCTGTGAGTTTCCTTCTTGGGTCTGTCCTGCAGGAGGTGACTTCTGGGTGCATGTCTGGTCCTGTCAGTCTGTGTCCTCCCCTCCCCAGGCGCATGGTGCAGTTTGCAGAATGGCTGGCCCAGACCCTGGGGGTGTCTGTCTCTGACAGACTGGAGCCCGTGTGGGTGTGTCTCAGGGCTTGGCGTTGGACATGGAGCATGTGATGGGTCCTGGATGGACGCTGGAGACACGTAGGAAAGTAACAAGGACGTGGAGTTTGCCCATAAAAGTTGACGCCCAGATAAATCCAGTAGTCTGAGGTGCCACTGGAGCCCTCATTGTTTTTATAGACACCGACTGACACGGCTCCCACTCCCCCAATACCTGTGTTTTTAATCTGGGTCTTATAGACACAGCCATTCATGGTGAGTAAGGACCTTGCCGGCCCAGTGCTCAGAGCACTAATCTGGAAATGGCTTTGTGTTTTCCCTGGAAGCCCAAGTTACGGTCGGACCCACAGAGACATGGGACCCTGCCAGCTGGTGCTGGAACACACTTGAAATAGGATTTCACCCTGGGGATAGGGAGGCTTCCACAAAGGGTCCCGGCCCTTGGAAAATGCTATTTCAGGAGGGGGAAACTATGAGTGCTCATCTGCAGCAAGGCAGGATTTCGGTGTAACGGGGCGGCGGGAGACTCCAGCAGCAGCCGGACGTTGCCCAGAGGCTGCACGACAGGAGAGATGTGCCAGAGCTGGTCCGAAGGTGCCCAAGGCAGGGATTGCTCCTCGCAAGCTCAGCGTGTGGCGGTCGGAGTCCCTGCTCAACGGCCAACAGAGCCCAATGCTTGGACCCAGGGTAGCGGGAGGGCCCGGGTCCAGCTAACCCCACTACCCGTAGCAAGAGAGTTCTCTGGAAGTTTGCACTCACCTCTGAGCTAGGCCCTATTGCTCCTGATAGAAGGGACTGACCTATGGACTGGACCTCTTGGCCATATGTCTCAGGAGGGAGAGGAGACTCACTTCTCAACGAGGCCTCTGGGCCTGGGAGCCTCTAACCGAGGGGACCCCTCTGGGTGCCAGGCCGCGGAGTCACATAGGGTATGTCTACACTACCCTCCTAGTTCGAACTAGGAGGGTAATGTATGCATACCGCACTTGCTAATGAAGCCCGGGATTTGAATTTCCCGGGCTTCATTAGCATAAGCGGGGAGCCGCCATTTTTAAATCCCCGCTGCTTCGAACCCCGTGTAGCACGGCTACACGGGGCTCGAACTAGGTAGTTCGGACTAGGGTGCCTATTCCGAACTACCGTTACACCTCGTTTCACGTGTAGCCGCCCCCTCGGCTGTCATGGGAAAAGTGTTTCAAGTCCTTCGGTTTGCAGGGAATGGCTGAGACCCACCCGCGCGTGCGCTTAAGGCCCAGAAATCAAAGCTCATACAATCCATTATTGGTTGATTTCTCTTCAATCTCTTTATTTTAAACCAGTCTCACAATTTTTTTACTTGGCTCCTGCTGTTGCTACCCCTGAGGTGGGTGGAGATTTTGGCGTTGAAGGAGCATCTCTCGGACACCACGAATCACTTCTCCTCTTCCCGGCAATGCAGGAGAAGGCAGCAGGGACTCCAGAGTCAGCGGGAGGCTGGATACATCTGGGCTGGCTCCAGTGGCCGGCAGACACAGAGTTTTGGGCCTGGCTGAGCAGCAGGTTTCTTTTCACACCCGTCTGTTGCCAGGAGTCTCTGGCCACTCCTTGCCGTGGGTGCTGCCGTGTGAGCCCTGCCCTGGCCCTGGGCGTTCCTGGCCAGGCCCTCCCTTTGCTCCTCCACTCTCCATCCAGGCAGATCTCTGAGTTGGGGAAACCTCCCCTGAGAACCTGCCGCCTCCTCCGTGGAAGTGGTGGGAAAGGGGCTGCCGGGAACTCCTGGCCGTGGGGGCCCTCGGGGTCGTAGAGGAATCCCCTAGTGCAGCATTTCTCCCCCTGGGGGTCCCTGCCCAGAAGGGGGCGGCAAGGCGAGGGCAGGAGGGTCGCTCACGGGGGCACCGGACGTTTGGGCTTTCCCAGCCGTGGCCTCGTGTTCAGTCCCCAGGTCCCCATCCCGGCGGAGTTTGGAAATAAGAAGAAATGTCCCTGATCTCTCCTGGCCTCCCCAGCTGGGCGGCTGGAGGGGCAGCTGCTCTCTGCCCCCAACCTGGCCAGCAGCGGCGCAGACGGACGGGTGGCAACGGCATCGCTGCCTCCACTTCTCCTGCGCTGCTGCTGCTGCTGGCACTGACCCCACAGCTGGGATCCCGCTCGCTCTGGCCACCCAGCTTGGAAGGGAGCGATGCCCCCAGCAGGGGGAAGAGGGAAGGATGCAATGGCAGCCACTCCCCCTTCCTTCTGCGCTGCTGCTGGGAGCGGAGCTGCCCTCCGAGCTGGGCACCTCCCCTGTGGCCCCTGCTCTATGGTCCCCCAGCGGAGAAGGCAGCCCTGCCAGCAGCAGTGCGGAAGGAACGGTGGCAACAACATGCCAGGCCACCCTGCCTCTGCGCTGCTGCTGGGGCGGCGTTGACTTCTGAGCTGGGGGACCCGTCAGTGACCACCCCTCACTCGCTGCTAGTGGGGCCCTGTGACGGACCCGGCAGGGTCCGCACTAGGGGGGGGGGAGGCCCCCCCGCTCCGGCAGGAAGCGGCGGCCAGGGACGGCCAGAAGCCGCTCGGCGCGGCGCCGCCGGCCCCGCAGCGGCTAAAGGCGGGGTCGGGCGCGCGCCAGAGGGGACGGGGGAAGCACCGGGGGCCCGCGAGGCGTCCGGCGCGGGCGCCCCGGTTCGCGCCCCGGGCGGAAGCCGCGGGCACGCTCCGGCCGGAGCCGCGCGGGGATCCGCCGGAGGGGGCGGGGCTGACGGCCCCGACGTCACCCGGCTGCGCCCATAACAGGGGCAACGGGACGCCCAAGAAGGGGGAAGCGAGCGGGCAGCCACCCTGGCTTCCCGACACCCCAAGCACCCGGCTTTCCGGGCGACCAAGGGAGACGACCCCGGCAGTTGGAGGCTCGCATTGGGACGAACCCGGCGGCTACGACGGGGTAAGTGACCCGACTCTGCACCGGCCCAGGGGGCCGGAGCATCGGGGGTGGAAGGAGTCCGAGGCGGGGCCGTTCTGGCGCCCGTGGGCAGGCGAGTTTCGGGCGGCAGCCCCGCCTGCCGTGAGGGGAGCGCCTTAAAGCACCCATCTCACTTAGGGCCTCGGGCTGGGACCCGGTGGTGAGGGCGGGCCCGGGTCCCCCACTCCCCCACACCCGACCTCGGCGTAAGCCTGAAAAGGCAGCGACGGTCGAACGCAACACCCCTCCCCTTCCCCGCGGAGAGGGGCAACGAGGCAAGGGGACAAAGAGTAGAGGGACGGCTCAAGAGCCCCGGTCGGGCCCCCGGCCGGGGGCCGCCCGGGACGTTACAGGTCCGGGTCCGCTGAGCCCCCTCGGCCCTACTGGGGACGAGGGGTGATCGCACCCGAGGCCAGACTCGCCCGCGAACCCCGGGGGGCGGGGCAACAGGGCATTTGGAAGGCGGTGGGTTCGCGGAGCCCCACCCCACCCCGCCGGCTCAGTCCGGGGGGATTTGGGGGTGCGAGGCTCGCACCCTTAAAACCCGCCACAGGCCCCCTCCGATCTGGGCCCCACAACAGCAGCCGCTGCTCTGCTCCCGCCCAGGACCAAAGGCAGCGCCACCGCCTGCAGCGGCACAGAAGGAAGGGCTGAGATACCAGACCAGGCCTCCCTTCTTCCTGTGCTGCTTCTGGCGCTGACTTTGCAGCTGGGTGTCCTGCCAGCATGGGCCACTCGCAGGCCACTCAGGGTGTGTCTAGACTACAGGGTGCTGTCGACAAAAGTGGACTTTTGTCGACACAATTATACCTGCGTCTACACTGCTGCTGAGTTCTGTTGACTCCGCTGTTTTGTCGACAGCTGTAAACCTCATTCTACGAGGAATAACGCCTTTTGTCGAGAGAGTTCTGTCGCCAGAAGGCGCTATTGCATCTCCACTGCCCTTTGCGTCTACACTGTCATGTTGACAAAGCGGCTTGCTCTGTCTGCAGAACTGGACGTAGTCTAGATGCTCTTTGTTGACAGAAGCTTTGTCCACGGTATCTGTCGACAAAACTTCTGTGGACAAAAGCCTGTCGTCTAGACGTAGCGTCAGTGTGGCAGGCAGGGCTGCCCCCAGCAGTGGCACGGAAGGGAGGGTGGCTCTGCTGGGTCAGGCGGCCTTGTGCACATGGTGCCTGCGCTCTCTAACTGCCCAGCTGAGAAGTGAGAGGCACGGCCAGCAGCGGCACAGCAGGGAGGGTGGCGATACCAGACCAGCTCCCCTCCCTCCTGCGTTGCTGCTGGCGGTGGGGTTGCCATCCAGGTTGGGCACCTGACCCCTTATAACTGCCCCCAGCCTCCCCATTAGTAGGCAGAGCCGCTACCCGCAGCAGTGCAGAGGGAAGGGAGGCACCGCCACACCAGGCCACCCTCCCTTCTGCGCTGCTGGTGGTGCTGGCGCTGCCTGCTCATGGGAAAAGGTGTGAAAAGGGGGTTCTCCAAAGGAGCAGCGCCGCATGGACCTCGGGGATGCCAGGGGTCTGAGTCCCCTGCTGACTCCAGGCTCCATGCAGATGCTTCCACTCAGAAATGCACAAGAGCCTCCAGGATCCTGAGTCTTTCAAAGCGGAAGGACCCTCGTAAAGCGGAGTCAGTGGGACTTCCTGCTGGCCCCGGGCTGCACACGGAGTTCCCGTTTTGAAGTGCACAGGAGGCCCTGCTGGGGCCCTTGTCCAGTTCAAAGTGCAGAAAGTGCCCATCGACTAGTCGAGTAGCCAATGGAAATTCCATCGACTCCTCAACTTGTCCATGAATCGTTATTTAACATCCTTACCCAGCAGCAGCGGCACGGAAGGCAGGGAGGCAAAGCTGCAGCAGCCCACCTGCCTTCTGCACTGTTACCGGAGACAGCACGGACTGTCCAGCTGCCCGGCGGGAGTGGCGGCGCTGTTGCCAGCGATGGCAGAGAAGGACGAGGGGAGCACCATCCAGGGCCCCCCTCCTTGTTTGCTGGGGATGTCAGACAGGGAGTCACTGAACAATCATGTCACTGCATCAAACTGTAGCAATTCCACGATTATTCGATAGTCCCTGGTGCCTGAGTCAGCAATGAGGGGCTGCACCGGCATCCCACACAGCAGACGGAGGCTGCACCAGCATCCCACACAGCAGCCTCTGTGCGACGAGAGCTTGTGCCAGCCCCGGACAGAGGCTGCTCTGCAGCAGCCTCCTCTGGAGCGTGAGAGGCAGGAGGAGGCAGCTCCGCAGAACTGGTGCTCACGGAGAACTAGATTTTAAGTCAGTTCCCCTCGAGCAACCCCCCATTCCCCTCGCCTCTATGTGAGACAGCGAGGGAGGAAAGGGGGCTCCATGGAGCTGGCCTGTGTGGAGAGCCGGCTTAGAAGATAGTTCCCCGAACATCTCATCTCATCTCTGCCCTGCGCACACGCTGATAGGGCCTCAGCAGTGGAGGGGGATGGGTGAGACGTGGTTCCACAGGAGCTGATACACATGGGGAGCTGTCTTAAAAGCTGCTTCCCGTGTGCACCAGATCCTGCCTGACTCCCTCACCCTCCATGTTGCTGCATCTCTATGAGAGGCAGCAGCCCATGGTGCGGGCCAGGCAGCTCCATGGGATCTGGTGCTCATGGGGAGGCAGCTTAATAGCTGGATCCCCGCAGACACCAGCTCCCACCTTCCCCCCCTCTTGCTGCTTCTGTTCCTGAGGCAGCCGGGGGAGGGGCGTGTGGAGGCGACAGGATTAACCAATAAGCCCAGACGTATCGGTTAATCGTGTAGCCAGCTACACACGTTGACACCCCTAGTTTGTGCTGCTGCTGGTATCGGCGCTGCCCTCTGAGGTAGCCCCTGGCCAGTGGCACCCGCTCTCTGGTCACCCGGTGTGGGAGGCAGGGCTGACACCCGCCGCGGTGCTGAAGGAAGTGCTGCAATCCCGCCCCTCCTGCACTTCCTGCTGCACCGCTCTTGGGGCAGCACTGACGGCCGAGCGGGTGACCAGAGAGTCGTGGCTGCTCCTGGGGCGCCCAGCTCGGAGGACAGGGCCCCCGCCAGCAGTGGTGCAGAAGTAGGAGTGACACAACACGGAGCCACCCTGCTTCTGCGCTGCTGCTGGCAGGGACGCCGTCGTCTAAGCTGGGCCCCTGGCCAGCAGCCACTGCTCTCCAGCCACCCGGGTCAGAAGGCAGCCCCACACCCTGCAGCAGTGCAGAAGGGGAGGAGGCAAGACCTTATCATGCCCCCTTCCCTCTGCGCTGCAGCTGGTGCTGGCGCTGAATTCTGAGCT
The DNA here is from genome assembly GCF_049634645.1 of Pelodiscus sinensis. NCBI lineage: Eukaryota > Metazoa > Chordata > Testudines > Trionychidae > Pelodiscus > Pelodiscus sinensis. The sequence goes on from NW_027465908.1 coordinate 6,483,985, forward strand.
GGGTGACCTGCCAGGGGCCGCTGCTCTGCAGCCACCCAGATGGAAAGGCAGCCCCCCCGCCAGCAGCAGTGCAGAAGGAAGGGTGGCAACACCGGACCTGGCCTCCCTTCCTCCTGTGCTGCTGCTGTCAATGGGGCTGCCCCCAAGCCGGATGGCCAGACAGTAGCCGCTGCTCTCCAGCCACTCAGCTGGGAAAGCCGGGAGAAATCCGACAGTTTTTAATATTTCCAAACATCTGCCCAGAGGAAGATTTGGGGCCTGAAGACGAGGTCATGGCTGGGAAAACCCAGGCGGCCAGTGACCCTGCTCGCGAGCCCCCTCCCCTGGCCCTGGGACCCCCTTTTGGGTGGGGAGCCCCAGCTGGAGAAAGGCTGCACTAGGGGATTCCCCAATGACCCTGGAGACCAACAGGGCCAGGAGTTTCTGGCAGACCCTTTCCCACAACTTCCAGGGAATACGCCGGAACTAGGGCCCCATCGCATCCCCCTGCAACCTCGCCCATTTCACAGCCAGACCGTGTCCACGCTGCTCCCTGGCACACTCCCGGGGGCTTCCCTGGGAAATTTCCCGGCTCTCTGACCGGCTGGGTCCTGGCCCAAACTAGGATAGTGTGCAATGGGGGTGGGGGCGTCCCAAGAGTGCCAATTTCACTTCCCAGCAGCCTGTGGGGCAGAGCTAGAGCCGTTCCACCCTCACTTCTCCATGCCCCTCAGGGTGGCTCTGATCTGCCCCCTCCGCGAGTGCCCGTTTTGGGGCAGGACAACTCCTGTCCCATCCCAACCAGGTCAGGGAGCAGCTGACGCCCCAGGCCCCTCGTCACGTGGGGAGTTCAGACTCCCCTCGCCATTCCCCCATCCTCTCCTCCCCCCCCCCATTGCACGTCTCCTGGCTGTGAAATGGATGGGGCCCTAGTCAGGTTCCCAGAGACCTTTACCCCCCACAGAGCAGGGTTGGGGAACCTTTGCTGGGTCGGGGCCACTGACCCACAGAGAAATCTATGGGGGGCTGTACACAAATGAGAAACAGCCCCCTTCCTCTCCCCATCGTGGGCCCCCAATGCAGGGTGGAGCCCCGACCTTCAGGGGCCGGATCCCCGCCAGCCAGGGCTACATCCGGCCCCCACGCCTGAGGTTCCCTACCCCCGCCGTAGGGATCTGCACTGGGTGGGAAGGGCCTGGCCAGGCCTCCGATGCCCAGGGCAGGGCTGCGAGGCGCCGCGGTTGCTGGGGCTTCTGTGCCCGGTGTCCTGGCTGAAGGGCACCGGCAGTCCGAGCTCGGGTCTGGGGGAAGCGGCGCGACGGGGAGGCCCCTTCGTCTGTTCCAGCTTCAGCAGGTCCCCGAAGTTCAGCAGGTCCCTCTCTGCCCTGGCCGGCCGGTTTCCTCCTCCGCTGCCCTGGTCCTGTGTGTGACCTCGCCTGGTCCTGGCTGCTGGGCGGGTTGTTTAGTCTTCAGTCTGCGCTGTGACACTCCCCGTCTCTGGGCTGGAATCGTCTCCACCGGGTCACTGGGTCCAGCCCGCGCCTGGTTCCGAGGGGACGGCAGCTTCTCCCGCTACAAAGCCTGTGGGCTTCCAGCTTCCCTCTGGCAGAGCTTGCCTTAGGGCAGAGCGGCCTAGTGGGTGGAGTCTGTACTGGCCCCTTTTCTCAGGGCAGTTTGGCCCAATGGCCAGAGTCAGTACATTGCCCCTTTCCTAAGGGCAGTGTGGCCCAATGGCCAGAGTCAGTACATTGCCCCTTTCCTAAGGGCAGTGTGGCCCAATGGCCAGTGTCAGTACATTGCCACTTTTCTAAGGGCAGTGTGGCCCAATGGCCAGTGTCAGTACATTGCCCCTTTCCTAAGGGCAGTATGGCCCAATGGCCAGTGTCAGTACATTGCCCCTTTCCTAAGGGCAGTATGGCCCAATGGCCAGTGTCAGTACATTGCCCCTTTTCTAAGGGCAGTTTGGCCCAATGGCCAGTGTCAGTACATTGGCCCTTTCCTAAGGGTAGTATGGCCCAATGGCCAGTGTCAGTACATTGCCCCTTTTCTAAGGGCAGTATGGCCCAATGGCCAGTGTCAGTACATTGCCCCTTTGTCACATTACTGAATTGGAGGGAAGCAGCCAGATCGCTGCTGCACCCCTAGGTGGGGGTGTTGGCCCCAGAAATTGGTGTGGGGGGAGCCATGTGGGTATTGAATGGGAGATTATTGTTTGTTGATCTTATGTACGCTATTTATGTGAGTGTATAATGTCTGTGTGTGTAGGTAGGAATCTGTAATCTGTGTGGAAGCTGAATATTTCTCTGAATGTGGTTAAGCATGGCTATGGACAGGCTGAGTAGTGAAGCCCTGTGGGACAATGGCTCTCAATGGGCTATTGACACACCCAAAGACTGGGGTTTGTCACCTGAGAGCAGCCAGCAGGAAACATAGAGATTGGCCTCTGACCAGGTGACTCGCTGCATACAAGAAGAGGCCAGGAAGGAGGTATAAAGAGGAACCTTTGTTGGGTCGGGGCTAATTACCCACAGAGAAATCTATGGGGGGGCTGCACACAAGTGAGAAACAGCCCCCCTCCCCTCCCCAGCGTGGGCCCCCAATGCAGGGGGGAGCCCTGACCTTCAGGGGCCGGATCCCCGCCAGCCGGGGCTGCATCTGGCCCCTGCGCCTAAGGTTCCCCACCCCTGCCATTGGGATCTGCACTGGATGGGAGTCTCCCTGGGAAGGGCCTGGCCAGGCCACGAGAGCCCAGGGCAGGGCTGTGAGGCGCTGTGGTTTCTGTGGCTTCTGTGCCCGGCTCCCTGGCTGAAGGGCACCGGCAGCCCGAGTTCAGGCTCTGGGGGAAGCGGCACGACGGGGAGACCCCTTGGTCTGATCCAGCTACAGCAGGTCCCCGAGGTGAGCCCCCGTCTGGCCTCTCTGCCCTGGCCGGACGGTTTCCTCCTTTGCTGCCCTGGTCCTGTGTGTGACCTCGCCTGGTCCTGGCTGCTGGGCGGGTTGTTCAGTCTTCAGTCTGCATCCCCGTGGTCGGGCTCCTCCTGTCCCAAGACAGCAAGGGCCTGTCATATGCGGGGCCCGGGACCCAGGGGGCAGTGGGGGCTTGGCCCTGGGCGGCGCCTCTCTAGGGCCCCCAGGGCCAGACCCCTCTGGCCTATCACTGCAGGAGCTGCTACCGCCTCCCCCCCCCCATGCCAGCTGTTCCCCCAAAGCATCCGGCTGCCCCAGGGCTCCCATTCAGGGTCCCAGGTGTCCAGTGTTTGACCAGACAGTCCAGTTTTTGGGCCCCCTGCCCAGTGAGAACAGTCAGAACTCACCGGGCATGAGCAATGTCAGGACTTTCTGGTTTTCCAGCTGGGCGCCCGACGGAAGCCTGGCGGGGTAGAGGGAGTGCCTGGGAGAGGGGCACGGGACAGGCAGCGCCCCGGGATCTGTGTGTACCTGGGCCAACCCCGCTCCTCACTGGCCGTTCCCCCCTTGGCCAGACCCGCTCCCCCCAACTCCATCCCAATTAGCCCCCCCCCCTTCAGGCTGGCTGGTCCCTTCCCTCCCCTCACCGCTCCCAGTTCTCCCCTCATCAGCCCTGCTCCTCCCGACCTCCTCCCAGCCAGCCCTGCTTCCCACTGGCTGGTCTTCTCCGCCCCCGATATCCCCGCGCCAGCCCCGTTCCCCCATCCCCATCCCAGCCTCACTCCCCTCCCAGCCAGTCCCCCCCTTCCCGTTCTGAGATCACGTGTGTCTGGGAGGTTTTTCAAACCCATCTGGTAACCCTACCAGGGGACAAGGAGGGGCCCAGGGCCAGAAAGGAACCTGGCTGGAGCCCAGGCCGGATCATGGGTCCTTATCGTCCCCGGGTCTCCCCTGAGCCAGGAGAAGATGAGCTGGGCCCAAGTCTGGCTCAGGCCCGGCTCTGACTCTGTCCTCCCCAGGGGTCACTCCCAGCCCACAGCCCTGCCGCTGCCGCCCTGCAGCCTGTGGGAGCCGCCTGCTCACCCCGGGGCCAGAGAGGCTCAGAGGTCACTCACCTCCCATGCCGGGTGCGGGGGGGCAATTACAACCGGGCTCTGCTGCTCCCTGGGGCCTTGGCTCCCTTGGGACACTCTGGGTGCGATGCAGGAGCTGACACGCTGGGAGGAGGGGGGGGGCAGGTCAATAGACCCGAGCCCAGGCTGTGCCAATGAGCCCCCATCCCCATCCCCGGGGCTGGGCCCTGGTGCTCAGGGGAGCGAGTCGGATCCATGGGGCCTGGCTCTTGGGAAGGGCCTTGTCTCTCCAGACTAGGGCAATGTGGATGGATCCCATAGAGGGGGAGGGGGAAGTTGTGAGGGGGAGGGGATGGGATTTGAGGTTCTTGTTCCCAGAACCAGCCAGGCCCTGAGATCAACTTCCACTCCCAGCCCTGACCCTGGAGGGGGAAGGGCCCAACACAGCCCTGCCCAAGGGTCCCCAGTCTCCCCTTCCCCGCCCCCACCCCCCCAGTGCTAAAGGAAAACAGCCTCCCCCTGCTCGCCCATGCTCACCTCCCCGCTGTCTGAGCGCCCGTGTGGGGCTCTGCCCGCAGGTCCCCCCGCAGGGCCGGCCCGAGGCCAGACCCCGCCGTGCGGAGCCTGCAAAGGAAGAGGAGACGGGGTCACCGCTGGGAAACCTCCCCTCCCCCCACACGGCTGGTGTCCTGCCCCCAGCCAGCACCTTGGGACACTTGGACAATCAGAGCCCAGAGCTGTACAACCAGCCACAGCCCAACCACTGCTCATGGGCACCGTCAGCAAGTGTGTGAGCAGCCCTGCCCCTTAGAGAGACTCGGGAACTGCCCAGAGACAGGTAGGGAGAGAAACAGCTTGAGCACCACCTCCTGCCGACACACACACACCTCCCCCGCAAGCCCTGCTGGTCTGGGACTGATCCGTCTGGTCTGGAATCACAGAACAGTAGAATGGGAAGGGACATTGAGAAGCCATCAAGTCCAGTTCCCTGCCCTCACGGCAGGACCCAGCTCCGTCTAGATCATCCCTGACAGGTGTCTGTGCAACCTGCTCTGAAATATCCCCAGTGATGGAGATTCCGCAACCTCCCCAGGCAATTTGTTCCAGTGTTTCACAACACTGACAGGAAGTTTTCCCAACAGGCAGAAACATTTTCCAAATGTCCAACCTAAACCTCCCTTGCTGCAGTTTCAGCCCATTGCTCCTTGTCCTGTCCTCAGAGGCCAAGGGGAACAGTTTGTCTCCCTCCTCCTTGGGACACCCTTTTAGATACGTGAAAACCGCTCTCATGTCCCCTCTCAGTCTTCTCCTTTCCAGACTAAACAAGCCCAGTTCTTTCACTCTCATGTTTTCTAAACTGTTCCACATTTTTGTTGCTCTTCTCCAGGCCTTCTCCAATTTCTCCAATTCATTCCTGAAACATGGTGCCCAGAGCTGGAGACACGACTCCAAGTGAGGCCTAATCCGCGCAGAGCAGAGCGGAATTCTGACTTCTCCTGTCTTGCTCACCACACTCCTGTTAGTGCCTCCCAGAATCACGGTTGCTTTTTTTTGCAAGTGTCACACTTTCGACTCCTATTTAGCTTGTGGTCCACTCTGAGCCCTAGATCCCTTTCTGCAGGACTCCTTCCTAGAGAGTCACTTCCTGTTCTGTGTGTGTGACGTGGATTGTCCCTTCCGAAGTGGAGCACTTTGCATTTGTCTTTATTAAGCTTCATCCTATTTACCTCAGACCATTTTTCCAGTTTGTCCAGATCACTTTGAATTCTGACCCTTCCTCCAAAGCACTTGCCACCCCTCCCAGCTTCGTGTCATCTGCAAACTTAATAAGCGCCCTCTCCATGCCAATATCTAAATCACTGATGGAGATTGAACAGAGCCGTCCCAGAACAGACCCCTGCAGAGCCCCACGTGTTAGGCCCTTCCAGCATGGCTGGGAACCATTAATAACGACTCACCGAGAACAGTTTTAAAGAGAACAAAAGGCCGCGAGTCTCCCCTGTCAGTAACCACCCACTCGACCAATCCGCAGCGAGACTTGGAGCTCCAAGGCAGCAGGGGGAGGGGAGAGGGCTCAACAGATGTCCGAAAGGACGGGCCAGGTCACCTCCGGCTCCCAGCGCTCTGCCAGCTCAGCTCTGAGTGAGGCCTCCGACCGCCCCAACACCCACCCACCGTGCTTGGTGGGGCAGGGAAAGGGGGGAAGACGCAGAAAAAGGCGAGACAGAGGGAGGGGAGGGGGCAAAGGGGAACCAAACTGAGCAGGCTCCAAACCTCTCTGAGGCTCCCACTGTCTCTCCGGGTCCGGCACTGCCGGCCGCAGGGAAGTAGAAAACGCCGATGAGGCTCCTCTTGCCCCCGCCCCTCGGTCCCAATTCTCCATCTGGCCCCCGCAGAGACCCTGGGAAGGGGCCACGCTGCTGCCAAACCGCGGGAATCTCTGAGCTTGCCCCGGCCTTGCGCCTCTGTCCTGAGTGGCTGTTGTCAGAGTCTCTCTGGGAGGTCATCCCTGTCCCCGATAGGCTGAGGTCCTGCCACAGGCCTTTGCTCCACCTCCCCCTCCCCTGCAAGGCTGATGACCTGGCCCTGGCCGGCCCCTCTGGGTGTTTGAGGGGTTCCCCTGGAGCCCCACTGAATGGCAGCTGGGTCTGGGGCCGAGCGGGCTGGCCACTAATGCCCCAGGGGCTGCTCCCTCGGCCCCACCCAGCTTGTCGGTCCTTAGCAGAGTGCAAGGCCAGACAAGCCCATTTGTGGGTCAGTAAAGGTTGCCCCTCCCTCAGCACCTCAGACATTAGGCCACTGTAACTGGGGGAGGGGGGAATTGTTAACAGGACTGGTGTAAGCACTAGCATGGACACTATAAAGGACCCTTCTCTTCCTAGACTTTAATGTTGGTCCTGAGCTGGAATCAGCTCCTGCTAGAAACTCTTTCACACAGGTGGGACCGACTCCCTGGTAGTTTTTTCCTTCCCCCGCATTAACGACAGTTGATATATTGGCAAAACACCTCTAGCTTGTCTCATCAGCAGCACTCAACCTACTTTCCAAAGGAAAGAAGGTTCATTATCCCCATTCGGCAGAGGGGGAAACTGAGGCACAGAAAGGGACAGTGTCTTGCCCAAAGTCACCCCACTGGAAAGTGGTAGACCCAGGTCTGTTGAATCCCAATCCAGGGCTGGACATGTACCCCTCGATCAGGAAGTACCATATTAGTGTCCCTCTCAGCATGGGTTCTTCAGCATCTAGAGGCTGGTGACTTATAATAAAGGGCCCTGGAGGAACAGGAAAACATTCAGAGCCAGGGACCAGGGATGACAAAGCCCAGGCAATGGGTCCATAGGAGGAGCAACTAAGAGCATCAGGCTGCCCAGCTTAGGGACGAGGCAGCTACCAAGGGATCTGAGGGGCGTCTAGCAAAGAACGAAAGGTGCAGAAACACGTGGCTAGAGAAGTGGGATTGACCTGTTCCCACAATACAATCCAACAGCACAGAGGGAGCAGGGGTGTCAGCGGATGAAGCTAGTTATGCTTATAAGAAGCACACGGGATCTTTTTCAGGGGAGAAGGCAACACACTGTGTTAATTGAGAATATACTAGAGAAGCAGTGAGCATCTGCTTTATAAAGCCAGACACATACACTGTGGCCATGTCTACACTACGAGTTTTCTCTGCAAAAAATATACTACTAAGGGACTCATTTGCATGAGCCACAATCTCATTTGCATATTTTCCTGCAGATCTTGGTGTTCCTCATAAAAAAAAATGATTGATGTTTCTCGGTCTTAAAAAGTTTCAGAAACACTGATTTAGACCTACGGCGCAAATGTGTTCTTCAAAAGAGCGGGTCCACATGGCCAAAGTGCATCAAAACAACCATCTGATTTTTCAACAGAGAGCATCCACACTGATTGGACACTCTCGCATTGTGATTACTGTGGACGGGGTGGCCACCAGGGCACCTATGCTTTTTCCTGGAGACCTCTTCTTTCAAAAAAACTCCCTCTTCCTTGTCCACACACGTCGTTTTCTGAAAAAGGCGTCTTCCTTCTGGAATGAGGTTTACTACTGTCAGAAAAAACCCTCTGTTCTACCTGTCACAAGAACGCAATTGCAGTGTGGACGTAAGTGTTGTTTTTGCATAAAAACCCTGCCATGTAGATGCACCCTGTGGCTGCTGGAGTGGGGTGGGGGATAGGTTGGGTTGTTACTTTCCCTTCTGGCTCTGAAGTTTCACAAAGTTTAAACCTAAAAATGTTCCCTCCAGCTCTGAGCTGGGTGTGTTGAAAGGGTGGGGCTGGGCCCTTGGACTGCAGAGTCCCAAAGCTGGCCTGCCCGTGAAAACACCCTGCCCCTCATGGCTTCTTGCTGACTGAGGGGCTGCTGCAGGAGATCTTGAAATGCTGCAGCCAGGTCAGTTTGATTATCCCCATTTCACAGATGGGGAAATTGAGGCACTGAGAGGGAAAGTGTCTTAGTCACCCAGCAGGTGTTTAGCATCCTATCCAGCAGCCTAGTGACAGGAGTTAACGATCGGTTAGGGCAGGATGGGCAGAGGGGTGTCAGGTCACAGGCTTGATGGCAGCAATGGAGGGGCCGGGGAACAGAGCTGAGAGTGGGACCTGACAGAGGTGCCAGGAAATGAAAAGGGGTGAAATAGAGGGGAAAACCCAGATCCCCAGCTGGTGCCAATGGAGCCGAAGCTCCCCTGGAGTCACTGGCCAGATGCCCAGCTGGGACACTCTGGATCTGGGCTGATTTACGTGAGCTGGGGATCTGGGGCAGACTCTTCTCTCCCCAGTACTAGGGGAGAGGACTAGAGATAACCGTCCCCAAGGCTCAGCACAGCGTGACACCCCTCAGCCTAGCCCTGTTGGAACAACAAAACCGGAGCTTGGACTCGCTTCTACAGACTGAGGGAGGGCTGGGAGCCAGGACTCCTGGGTTCCATTTTCCATTTTGTCACCAATTCTCGGTGTGATCTTGGGCAGGTGAGTGTCTGTGACTCGGTTTCCCCAGGTGTGACACGGGGATAATGGAGCCGTGCTCTGAGGTCTCCTCCGTACCCTGCTCAGAGGGGGACGGCGTCTCGCTGGCAAATCCACTGATGTGCAGAGCTGCAGCCTTGTGAATGAATCTGATTCCCCTTCATCATCCCACAGCTGTTCCCCTCAGCTGGGCCTGACACCGGGAGCCTGCGACACACAGGAAAGGCCCCTGTCAGCACCTGTGGGCCCATCACACTCACTCGGCAGCGGCTCTTCCCTGTGCTAACAGGATCCGCAGCTGCCCTGTTCTCCCGTCCAGCTCTGCCCTGGGGCTGCCCCTCCCCACCACTGCCAGGGCCAGCCCAGGGACTCTAACGGCCTCTCCCTGGCCCAAGCCCAGCTCCAGCTCCCTCCTCCCTGCTGCGCTAGGCCCTGCCCATCTCTCTCCTGCCCCACGGCTCCTCCTTGCCGGGCTGTGCCGACGCTGCCCCTCCTGGTCCCCTCCTGCCTCTGGCTGGTCCATGTCTGCCCCTCTCCTGCCCCCCTCTCTGGGGATCCCCAAGGCTCCGGCCTCACCCCTTTGCTCTGCTCCCTCCACAGACTGTCAATGGACAACCTCAGCGTCACCTCACCCTGAACATCCCTGCTCCTCCTCTGCCCTCCCCGTCCCTGTCCCCTTCTGCCCACACAGGGAAAGTGACTCAAGGAATCTCTCACCGGGTCTGATCCAGCCGGGATCCATCCAGCCAGGTCCAGGCCTTCTTCGGGGAGGGGTGGGACAGTCCCACCCAGAGCTGAGAGGGGCCTTGCGTCAGGTCCTGGAGGGCCTCCTGCAGGGAGTGTGACAGGCACCTGGTGACCAGAATGTTCTCTCATGTCCAAGTCGTCATCAAGTCCAGCACCAGAATTATGGGGCTGTGAGCCTGGCAATCCCCATGTAGACCCTCCCTCCATCCGTCCCCCTACATCAGGGCTACTCAACTTTGGAAGCCCTGGGGGCCACAGTGATGCTCCGAGCACATGCTGAGGGCCACAACTTAAGCGTGGTTCATAGACATGCAAATCCCTTTTTTCACACCGACAGGCATGAACACAAAGACTACACAACACGCAGGCCCCAGTTAAGTCAGTTCTGCTGATATGAACAAAATGCAACAATTCCCCGATTTCCACCCCTATGGCAGCACCTTCACTGAGCAATGACAGTCCAGGAATTTAACTCCGAAAATGCGCAGCTGCAGAACAGCATGACATCGATTACTTCTTTGTTCTGGCTTCCTCCTGTGGGCCACACGTTGAGCTCTGCGTAAACACAAACTACACTGCGGGCCACAAACAAACAGGCTGCGGGCCACATGTGGCCTACAGGACGTGTAGCCCTGACCTGCATCTCTCCTTCCCCCTCCCTCTCTCCTGGGCCACCCCTACCAATACGCAAGCTACACAGCCATGTGGGGCACCACGAAACCTGTGGCACCAAATTGCCCCTGATTTCATGGTGCTCTAGGCAGCCACATGGCACGTAAATGGTAGCCCCAGCTCCAGCTGACCTCTTACAAGCTGCACCCAGCAGGGCCGTTACTGGGGGATGCTGAGCTCCCCAGCATCTTGGCCCCATTTCTCCACCCTTCCTGCCCCCATTCCACCACTTTCCCCCAATTGAAATGGCCTGGGGGCTTAGTAGCACCAGAACAGCAGCAGGAGTCAAGCCTGCCCCCTTAGTAACCAGCAGCGAAGCGACCCCTCCCCAGACCACATGGCTCCACCAGTTCCCAACTGCTTCTTGGTACCAGCGACCAGGGGGTGTGTGTGTGTGAGGGGGTGACTCCGCCCTTTCCCCAAGTCACGCTTCTAGGAGCCTGGCGAGCAGAGCAGACTGGGGCCCCTGCTATCTGCCTCCCCTTCAGCCCTGGGACTGCCCCCCCCCCCACACTCTGGCCCCCACAGCTGTTGAGCACAGCCCCTGCCCCAAATGAGGGGAGGCGCAGGTCGGGAGGCACTGGAAGGGATGGCTCTGTCTCTCTCAGGGTGTCTACACTGCAGAGGGTGTTTTTTTTAATGGCCATTTTTCTGAAAAAATCTTCATTTACATTTACATTGCAGCTGTGTTTTTTTTTTTAAATCATCGAAACAAAGAGGTTTTTCTGACATTGGAAATCCTCTTTCTACGAGGAAGAAGCCCTTTTCCGAAAGAGCTCTGTTGCATAAAGGCGTGTGTGGGCGGGGAAGAGGGAGTTCTTTCACAAGAGGAAAGAGGAAGAAGCCCAGGTGTCCTGGTGACCACTCCATCCATAGCAATCCCAGCTTACACGGGAGAGAGCGTCCGTTCAGTGCGGACAGTATCTTTACACTGACCACACAGCTCTCTGTGCTGTGCAGACGCTCTCTTTCGGAAGACGTTATCCGGAGGATCTCTTCCGGAAAAGTTTCTTCTGAAAGAAGCCTGCAGTCTAGACAGAGCCCCACTCGCACTCCCAGCTGAGCGGGGTTCAGCACACGCACACAGGGGAGGCTAACAATGGCTTAGAGCTGCCTCTGTCACCTACCCTGTCGCTGAGGCTAGTGATTTCTGCTGGGCCTGTCAAAGCTGCCTCAGGAGTTTGGACCCCCCTTAGTAACCAGTAATGGGAACAGGGACGTCCAAACCAAACCGCTGGCAGCTGTGAAACTCCCAGTCCTCAAGTGTGTCTAACCAGGCTCTGTACCCAGGCCCAGCCTGGCAGAGGCAGCCCCAGCAGGGGGTTACCGGCCCCTTTACCAGCTCCTCCCGGTCCCGGATCACCAGCAGCTGGGAGCCCCTCGCGGCGCAGTCGCTGCGGCTCTTGTTCCAGGTTTTATTTTCTGTGGAGACCCAGTAGCACTTGTCCCCGCGCAGCCGCCAGTCCGAGGGGCAGAGTTTGCACCCGGCGCCCCCTGCAAAGACACGGGCACCATTAGTGCTCTGAGGCTCATTCCCAGCTACCCCCTTCCTGTGACGGGCAGGGATGGGGATAAATGGGTTTGAATTAGAGATGTTCCATAGTGGTTAACTGAACAGTCGAGTAACTGCATGAATTCGTATCCCTTACTCGATTATTCTATAGTCAGCCGCCAGTGCGCTCCAGCCCCACTCCCGAGGAGCCCCTTGCCCACCCACCCTGCTGCCTCTGTATCAGAGGCAGCAGCAGAGGTGCCAGGCGGGAGCAGGTCTGCAAGGGGAACCCGTTTAAAAACCAGCTCTCCTCTTGGGACAGCAGCAGTCCCTGTCCAGGGGTTGGGGGCATGGCAGGAATCTGAGCTCCTGGACCTGGTGCAAGCTGCCTGCACACCCAGCTCCTAATACTCTTTAAAAGCAGAGCCACAACGGGGGTAGGTCCTGGACCCTGCATGAGCCAGAACTGAGCCGGGCTGCTGGGCATCCTGCTAAACGATGCACTGGCAGAGGGAAGGGGGAAATGCGTGTCGTGTAGAGCATTCACCTATAAGCTTTTGCCTGTCGGTTGATCGACTGCACTCTTCCATCTCCAGTTTGTACTTTCCCCTTGAATCCCCTTTGTGCTCCCTGCAATCGGGGGCTGGGCCCTGCCTGGCTCCAGGGGGATGGTCAAAGGAGCCTTGGGGCTGCTCTGCCTAACCCATTGCTCCCATCTGGGCCCTGGAGAGCAGAGAATTCCCATGGTGCACTGTGCTCTAGCCACACACCCTGCTCTGCCCCTACTGTGGGAGTTGGGAAGAGGCTGTTGCGCAGGGTTCCTGTAAGCTGAGCCTTTGGGTGAGCACCCAGGAGACATTCAAATGCTGCCCAGCCGATTAGCAGAGCGTGCACAGACAGCAGCATGTGTGTCTATTGGTGGTGCACATCCACACATGCCTCAGTGCACAGGGCATTCTGCACACGGCTGGAAAACATTAGAGGGAACATTGGCGAGGGACCCTTCCAGCAGCTCCACGCCAGCAGGACTGGTCTATCTGGGACCAGGTAAGTACCCACATTAAGACCCCTTTTCACAGCCAGAGTGGCCTAGAAGGTCTTGGAGTAACTGTGGGATAAACTCAGACTAGCAGGGAAGGCTGGAACCAAGGGGAGATGTGAAATGGGGGGGACATGGGCCCAGATGCCAGGGAATGGTGTGTGTGTGTGTGTGTGTGTGTGTGTGTGTGTGTGTGTGTGTGTGTGTGTGTGGAACCATGAGACAGTGTCTCTAATAATGAGTTTTGACCCCACCTCCCACCGAAAAAAACCCTGGATCACTTTGTATTACAGCTATTTAAATCTTCCCATGTAATACCAGAAAACGGACACTAGGTGTCACTGCCCCACAGCCAGGCCCTGCTGAGGCAGGTACATTCCCAGCCTGGCTCTGAGTGGGGATGGGGACTAGATCAGTGCAGCCAGCAGGGGGCGGCGTGTCCCTGACCTGCAGGAGCCCCATGGCCTGGCCCCGCAGCTGGGTTCCCACTGGCAGTGCCTGGGGGTGGGCGGCTCAGACACACATGAGCTGGGGTTACCTGCTGGGCCGGGCTGGGCCGGGGGGCACAGCTGGGATCGGACACGCTCCAGGCAGGCGCTGCAGGCTGCTGTGCTGGGGTCCCCACTCCCAGGGGCTGCCGGGGTCTGTCCCTTCTCTGACGCCAGGTGGGAAACTGCAAAGCAGCGTTGGGGAGAATGGTGACTGGTCAGTGTTACAGGAGGGTGTTAGACAGGAGAACTGACAGAGCCCTGTGGAGACAGAACTAAGTCTGTTCAGCCTCATCACTTCTGACTCCCCTGGGCTACTGGGTCTGAAAAAGTGGCTGGGACTGAAAAATCAGCTTGAGAGATACCTAAATCCCTTGGGCCTTTCTGCAAACCCAGCCTGTGTTTGCAACTCTCTCAGGGTATGTCTACACTACAAAGTTAGTTCGAACTAACTTTAATAGGCACTACACTAGCGCTCCGCTAGTTCGAATTTAATTCGAACTAGCGGAGCGCTTAGTTCGAACTAGGTAAACCTCATTTTACGAGGATTAAGCCTAGTTCGAACTAGCTAGTTCGAATTAAGGGCTGTGTAGACCCTTAATTCAAACTAGTGGGAGGCTAAGGCTTCCCAGGTTTCCCTGGTGCCCACTCTGGCCAACACCAGGGAAACTCTATGCCCCCCTCCCGGCCCCGGACCCCTTAAAGGGGCACGGGCTGGCTACGGTGCCCGTGCCAGGTGCAAGCCTGCCAGCACCCAGCCAGCAGACCCTGCACCTGGCACGGATCGAGCCACCCACCCGATGCCCCTCAGTCCTCCCCCTCTTCCCGGGACCAGGCTGGCGGCTCCCGGGAGCTTGCCCGGGACCGCAAGAGGCGGGCACCCACCTGGGCTAGTGCGGACATCGTGGACCTCGTCCACGATCTCCGCACTAGGCACAGGAAAGTGGCCGGCTAGGGCAGGAGAGCTGCCAGCCTGGCCACCCAGGAGCAGGTGTGCATGAAAATCAAGGGGGTCCACTGAGACCCCCGACCCTGAGCCCTGAGCTTACAATGTCCGTCCTGGGTCAGACCAAATGTCCATCTAGCCCAGTAGCCTGTCTGCCGACAGCGGCCAACCCTAGGGACCCTGGAGGGGATGGACCGAAGACAGTGACCAAGCCATTTGTCTCGTGCCATCCCTCTCCAGCCTTCTATCCTGTCCCCGCTCCATCTCCTCTTTTGTAAGCTGAACAGTCCCAGTCTCTGTAGCCTCTCTTCATCTGGGGCCTGTTCCCAACCCCTGATCATGTTAGTTGCCCTCCCCTCTCCCAGCCTTTCTCTTCCCCTCTCCCACCTCCTTTTCCCAGTCTCCCCCAGTTTGTTCAATAAAGACAGATTCCATTTTTGAACACAATTGTCCTTTATTTTGTACATCAAGAAAAGGGGCTAGGGAAGGGTAAGTGGAAGGAGGTGAGGCAGGAATAAGGCACGAGTCCCCGATTGGGAAGGACTGGGCTGGCTCTGTGGGCTTCTGGGGGTGGAAGCTCTCCTGCAGCCCCCCAATTGCCGCCTCTCCCCAGATGGCAGCCTGCGGCAAGTGCAGCCGGGCTGATGGCCGAGTGGTGTGATGTGCCCAGTGTGGGCACTCCGGGTACTCCAAGCCAGGACTGGTTTTCAAGCGGGGCACCCCTCAGAACTGTCTGTCCGGGGTAGGGGTCGGGACCCTTTAAGCGCAGCCCTCGGCTAGCCTGAGACAGCATCTCCACGCTCTAAGTAATCCTCTGATGCCCTGCCGGCACTGCTTCCGGCCATCCTTAAGCCCTGTTCAGGGTCCACTTAATGTGGACATGCTAGTTCGAATTAGCAAAATGCTAATTCGAACTAATTTTTAGTTCTAGATGCGTTAGTTCGAATTAGCTTAGTTCGAATTAACTAATTCGAACTAAGTTAGTTCGAATTAGCGCTGTAGTGTAGACATACCCTCAGGGTACGTCTACACTACAGCGCTAGTTCGAACTAACTTAGTTCGAATTAGTTAATTCGAACTAAGCTAGTTCGAACTAACGCATCTAGAACTAAAAACTAGTTCGAACTAGCGTTTTGCTAGTTCGAACTAGCAAGTCCACATTGAGTGGACTCTGAACAGGGCTTAAGGATGGCCGGAAGCAGTGCCGGCAGGGCATAAAAGGAGGACTTAGAGCATGGAGATGCTGTCTCAGGCTAGCCGAGGGCTGCGCTTAAAGGGTCCCGACCCCCACCCCGGACACACAGTTCTAAGGGGTGCCCCGCTTGCAAAGAAGTTCTGGCTTGGAGTGCCCTGAGTGCCCACACTGGGCACATCACACCACTCGGCCATCAGCCCGGCTGCACTTGCCGCAGGCTGCCATCTGGGGAGAGGGAGTAATTGGGGGGCTGCAGGAGAGCTTCCACCCCCAGAAGCCCGCAGAGCCAGCCCAGTCCTCCCCATCGGGGGCTCGTACCCCATTCCTCCCTCACCTCCTTCCACTTACCCTTCCTTAGCCCCCCTTCTTATTGATGTACAAAATAAAGATAACGTTTCTTCCAACATTGACTCTGTCTTTATTGAAAAAAAACTGGGGGAGACTGGGAAAAGGAGGTGGGAGAGGGGAAGAGAAAGGCTGGGAGAGGGGAGGGCAACTAACATGATCAGGGGGTGGGGACAGGTCCCAGATGAAGAAAGGCTACAGAGACTGGGACTGTTCAGCTTAGAAAAGAGGAGACAGAGGGGGGACAGGATAGAGGTCTCTAAAAGCAGGGGTTGGGTGGAGAGGGTGCATTCAGAAAAGTTCTTCCTGAGTTCCCATAAAGAAGGACTAGAGGACACCAAAGGAAAGGAATGGGTAGCAGGCTTGAAACTAGTAAGAGAAAGTTGTTGTTCTTGACAAAGCAAATAGTTAACCTGTGGAACTCCTTGCTGCAGGAGGCTGTGAAGGCTACAACTAGAACAGAGTTGAAAGGGAAGTGAGATCAAGTGATGGAGGTTGGGTCCATGGAGTCCTATTAGCCAGAGGGTAGGAGTGGTGTCCCTGCCCAAAGTTTGTGGAAGGCTGGAGAGGGATGGCACGAGACAAATGGCTTGGTCATTGTCTTCGGTCCATCCCCTCCAGGGTCCCTAGGGTTGGCCGCTGTTGGCAGACAGGCTACTGGGCTAGATGGACCTTTGGTCTGACCCAGGACGGCCATTGTAAGCTCAGGGCTCAGTGTCGGGGGTCTCAGTGGACCCCCTTGATTTTCATGCACACCTGCGCCTGGGTGGCCAGGCTGGCAGCTCTCCTGCCCTAGACGGCCACTTTCCTGTGCCTAGTGCGGAGATCGTGGACGAGGTCTACGATGTCCGCACTAGCCCAGGAAGGTGCCCGCCTCTTGCAGTCCCGGGCAAGCTCCCGGGAGCCGCCAGCCTGGTCCCGGCAAGAGGGGGTGGGCTGGGGGGCATCGGGTGGGTGGCTCTGTGCCGTGCCAGGTGCAGGGTCTGCTAGCTGGGTGCTGGCAGGCTTGCACCTGGCACGGGCACCGTAGCCAGCCCGTGCCCCTTTAAGGGGTCCGGGGCCGGGATGGGGGCAATAGAGTTTCCCTGGTGTTGGCCAGAGTGGCCACCAGGGAAACCTGGGGAGGGCTAGCCTCCCACTAGTTCGAACTAAAGGGCTACACAGCCCTTAGTTCGAACTAGCTAGTTCGAACTAGGCGTTAGTCCTCGTAAAATGAGGTTTACCTAGTTCAAACTAACTTTGTAGTGTAGACATACCCTCAGTTACTCACCGTTCTCCTCCACAGTGTCAGAGCACCTCAGAGTCTGACCGGATTTAGCCTCCCCACCCCAGGTGAGACACAGCACAGAGCTGTTATCACCACTGTACCACTGGAGAAACTGAGGCACAGAGGGAGGACCAGTCTGGATCCCAGGCTGGGGACAGACCATGTGATCTGGCCCTCTGGGGCTGCAGGTTCAATACAGTGCAGCTCTCCTCACCTGTGTCGGGTCTCAGAGGAAAGGCCAGGAGACATGGGTGGGGGTGTGAGATCGCACAGGAAGCTGAGGGGCTGGGCTGCAGCCCTGAGGGTGTCAGGCTGGTGGTCAGAGTGCCTGGGTCTCTCTGCTGCTACAGTCATTGCTTTGCTCACAGACTTCCTCCCAGGCGGGGATGGGTGCCCCTCCCCTTCGAGTGCTCCCACCTGTGAGGGGCACAGCCTGCCTGCTTAGGACTTTATCTGGCATCTGTCACTTCCCCTCTCTGCCTCTTGCCCACATTCCCTGTGATGCAGGGGAGGGGAGGATCATGGGATAATTCAAGGATTTTAGGCACCTAAAACTGCAGCAATGCCTGAGGGAGGTTTTCAAAAGCACCTCGGCCCAGCTCCTCAACAGTATCCAGGTGCCTAACTCCCTTGGGTGCTGGGCAGCGCAATATATTTGGGAACCTAGGCCTTAAGGGCCAATTCCCATTTATTTCAATAGGCTTAAAACAACCCACTAGGGCAGGGGTTCTCAAACTTGTGATACTACGACCTCCCTGTAAGTTGCTCTCAACCCCCTTTCAGTTGCTGAAACCACCCTCTAAGTTGGTCGCAAGCCCCCCGTGGTGGGGGAGGGGGTTGGGACCCACAGTTTGAGAAACTCTGCACTAGGGGCATGTTTACACAGCAGCGTCATTTCTACACTTCAGACCCTTATTTCAATACTAGCCAATAGCGAGTCATAAGATGGGATTTTCGGGTCTCTCCTCTTCATCCCTCTCTCTCTCTCCTCCTCCTGCTGCCTCCTCCCACTCTCAGCTCTCCTCCGCCTTCTGCCTCTCTCTCTGTCTCTCTCTTCTCCTCCCTCTCACGTGGGGGACCATGGAGCCCAAATGGCCGTTTGGGCACCGCGCTCCCTGAGCTGCATGGGGTGTGCGGAGCCCAAACGGTCGCTTGCGCCACTTGCTCCCACTCAGCGGCCCGGCTGAGCGGTGCAGAAGTCAGCTGAGCCCCATGGCAGGAGGTGAAGGGGGGCACGAAGGGGGGCGGGGCAGTGATGCACACAGCCAGGCCCCGCCCCCTGGCCATGTACGCCACCTCCCCCCTTCCTCTCCTGTCTTGGCGCTTGGCTGACTTCTGTGCTGCTCAGCCGGGCCGCCGTGGGGGAATAAGTGCAAGTGGCTGTTTGGGCCCAGCGCTCCCCATGCAGCACTCCCCATGCAGCACTCCTGGGGAACAGCCAGGGAGGCAACTCGCCACCCAGAGGCAACAGTCAGCATTTCAGCGTTACACAGTCACAGACATGGGGCTACTATATATATGACTAGCCAATTAGCCCGGCATAAGACGGGATTTTCAGGTCTCTCCTTCATGTCGGTCTTCTCTTCTGAGCCTCCGGTCTCTCGCTCTGTCTCTCTCTCTCTCTCTCTCCTCATCCTACTGCCTCCCCCACCCCCAGCTCTCCTCCGCCTTCTGCCTCTCTCTGTCTCTCTCTTTCTCTTCTCCCCCTCCTGCCTCTCACTCTCTCTCCGATCTCCTCTGTCTCTGTAGGGGATGCATGAGTGTGGCGGACAGCACCCTGGGATCTGCATGCGCCTGGGTGAGTCCGGCTCCCCGCAAACCAATTCCCTCTCCCACCAGCCAGTTCCTCCTCCTGATTTCCCATTGCCAGCCTCACTGCCCCTGACTCCCACCCCCCAGCCCCCACCAGCTTTGCTTCCCACCAGCCACCCAAGCCTCATTCTCCCCTGGCCAGCTACTGCTGCCTCTGTCCCTCCCCCCAATATCTGCTTCCCCCCCAGCCAGCCCGCTCCTCTCCCAGCCAGTCCCTCCCCCCTTCCACCCCAGATCAAGGGTGTCTGGGTTTTTTTACACCCTACCCCAGTGACGTACACAGCCAGGGGGTGGGGCCGTGTACATCACCGCCCCGCCCTCCTTCCCCTCCCGCTGTGGCGCTCGGCTGCCTTCTGTACCGCTCATCTGGGCCGCCGCGCTTCCACTGCTTGCTCCCCCACCGCAGCACAGCTGAGCGGCACAGAACTCAGCCGAGCACCATGGTGGGAGGCAAGAACACCCCCCAGAGGCGAGTCTGTAACGCTACAGCTACTATAACCAGTCTGGAACACCCCCCAGAGGCGAGTCTGTAACGCTACAGCTACTATAACCAGTCTGGAACACCCCCCAGAGGTGAGTCTGTAACGCTACAGCTACTATAACCAGTCTGGAACACCCCCCAGAGGCGAGTCTGTAATGCTACAGCTACTATAACCAGTCTGGAACACCCCCCAGGGGTGAGTCTGTAACGCTACAGCTACTATAACCAGTCTGGAACACCCCCCAGAGGTGAGTCTGTAATGCTACAGCTACTATAACCAGTCTGGAACACCCCCCAGAGGCACGTCTGTAACGCTACAGCTACTATAACCAGTCTGAAACACCCCCCAGAGGTGAGTCTGTAACGCTACAGCTACTATAACCAGTCTGGAACACCCCCCAGAGGCGAGTCTGTAACGCTACAGCTACTATAACCAGTCTGGAACACCCCCCAGAGGCAAGTCTGTAATGCTACAGCTACTATAACCAGTCTGGAACACCCCCCAGAGGCGAGTCTGTAACGCTACAGCTACTATAACCAGTCTGGAACACCCCCCAGAGGTGAGTCTGTAACGCTACAGCTACTATAACCAGTCTGGAACACCCCCCAGAGGCGAGTCTGTAACGCTACAGCTACTATAACCAGTCTGGAACACCCCCCAGAGGCGAGTCTGTAACGCTACAGCTACTATAACCAGTCTGGAACACCCCCCAGAGGCGAGTCTGTAACGCTACAGCTACTATAACCAGTCTGGAACACCCCCCAGAGGTGAGCCTGTAATGCTACAGCTACTATAACCAGTCTGGAACACCCCCCAGAGGTGAGTCTGTAATGCTACAGCTACTATAACCAGTCTGGAACACCCCCCAGAGGCGAGTCTGTAACGCTACAGCTACTATAACCAGTCTGGAACATCCCCCAGAAGTGAGTCTGTAACGCTACAGCTACTATAACCAGTCTGGAACACCCCCCAGAGGCGAGTCTGTAATGCTACAGCTACTATAACCAGTCTGGAACACCCCCCAGAGGCGAGTCTGTAATGCTACAGCTACTATAACCAGTCTGGAACACCCCCCAGAGGCGAGTCTGTAATGCTACAGCTACTATAACCAGTCTGGAACACCCCCCAGAGGCGAGTCTGTAACGCTACAGCTACTATAACCAGTCTGGAACACCCCCCAGAGGTGAGCCTGTAATGCTACAGCTACTATAACCAGTCTGGAACACCCCCCAGAGGTTAGTCTGTAACTCTACAGCTACTATAACCAGTCTGGAACACCCCCCAGAGGTGAGTCTGTAATGCTACAGCTACTATAACCAGTCTGGAACACCCCCCAGAGGCGAGTCTGTAATGCTACAGCTACTATAACCAGTCTGGAACACCCCCCAGAGGCGAGTCTGTAATGCTACAGCTACTATAACCAGTCTGGAACACCCCCCAGAGGTTATTCTGTAATGCTACAGCTACTATAACCAGTCTGGAACACCCCCCAGAGGTGAGTCTGTAACGCTACAGCTACTATAACCAGTCTGGAACACCCCCCAGAGGTTAGTCTGTAATGCTACAGCTACTATAACCAGTCAGGAACACCCCCCCAGAGGCAAGTCTGTAACGCTACAGCTACTATAACCAGTCTGGAACACCCCCCAGAGGCGAGTCTGTAACGCTACAGCTACTATAACCAGTCTGGAACACCCCCCAGAGGTGAGTCTGTAATGCTACAGCTACTATAACCAGTCTGGAACACCCCCCAGAGGCGAGTCTGTAACGCTACAGCTACTATAACCAGTCTGGAACACCCCCCAGAGGCAAGTCTGTAACGCTACAGCTACTATAACCAGTCTGGAACACCCCCCAGAGGCGAGTCTGTAATGCTACAGCTACTATAACCAGTCTGGAACACCCCCCGGAGGTGAGTCTGTAACGCTACAGCTACTATAACCAGTCTGGAACACCCCCCAGAGGCAAGTCTGTAACGCTACAGCTACTATAACCAGTCTGGAACACCCCCCAGAGGCAAGTCTGTAATGCTACAGCTACTATAACCAGTCTGGAACACCCCCCAGAGGCGAGTCTGTAACGCTACAGCTACTATAACCAGTCTGGAACACCCCCCAGAGGCGAGTCTGTAACGCTACAGCTACTATAACCAGTCTGGAACACCCCCCAGAGGCGAGTCTGTAACGCTACAGCTACTATAACCAGTCTGGAACACCCCCCAGAGGCAAGTCTGTAATGCTACAGCTACTATAACCAGTCTGGAACACCCCCCAGAGGTGAGTCTGTAATGCTACAGCTACTATAACCAGTCTGGAACATCCCCCAGAAGTGAGTCTGTAACGCTACAGCTACTATAACCAGTCTGGAACACCCCCCAGAGGTGAGTCTGTAACGCTACAGCTACTATAACCAGTCTGGAACACCCCCCAGAGGTGAGTCTGTAACGCTACAGCTACTATAACCAGTCTGGAACACCCCCCAGAGGTTAGTCTGTAATGCTACAGCTACTATAACCAGTCAGGAACACCCCCCCAGAGGCAAGTCTGTAACGCTACAGCTACTATAACCAGTCTGGAACACCCCCCAGAGGCGAGTCTGTAACGCTACAGCTACTATAACCAGTCTGGAACACCCCCCAGAGACGAGTCTGTAACGCTACAGCTACTATAACCAGTCTGGAACACCCCCCAGAGGCGAGTCTGTAATGCTACAGCTACTATAACCAGTCTGGAACACCCCCCAGAGACAAGTCTGTAACGCTGCAGCTACTATAACCAGTCTGGAACACCCCCCAGAGGCAAGTCTGTAATGCTACAGCTACTATAACCAGTCTGGAACACCCCCCAGAGGCAAGTCTGTAACGCTACAGCTACTATAACCAGTCTGGAACACCCCCCAGAGGTGAGTCTGTAACGCTACAGCTACTATAACCAGTCTGGAACACCCCCCAGAGGCGAGTCTGTAACGCTACAGCTACTATAACCAGTCTGGAACACCCCCCAGAGGCGAGTCTGTAACGCTACAGCTACTATAACCAATCTGGAACACCCCCCAGAGGCGAGTCTGTAACGCTACAGCTACTATAACCAGTCTGGAACATCCCCCAGAAGTGAGTCTGTAACGCTACAGCTACTATAACCAGTCTGGAACACCCCCCAGAGGTGAGTCTGTAACGCTACAGCTACTATAACCAGTCTGGAACACCCCCCAGAGGCGAGTTTGTAACGCTACAGTGTTATAGACTCTCAGACACTTGGCTACTATATATATGATAATGCTGAAATAACATGCAGCCAGAGGACTGCTTACAACTCCAACTCCTGTGACCGTCATTTCACGAGGAATAAGAGTAGGTCTACACTGTACAGCTATTTTGGGACACTGGAGGTATCCTGAAATAGCTACCACACATCATAACAAGCTGCCCATTATTTCAAAATATTTTTCAGACAACAGGCGTGCTATTTCGGCATCCCAGTCACACTCATTCCATGAGGGTTAAGAGATGTCTCAAAATAGCGTGTTATTTTGAAATCTGGTGCTGTGTCGATGCACCAAATTTCGAAACAGCCTATTTTGAACTTCAAAATCAGATATGGAATTTGCATAATGCAGTCTAGACAGGTATCTTTCGGAAAATAAATCCTTTTCCGGAAGATCCCTTATTCCTGATTTTAAGTAGGAATAAGGGATCTTCCGGAAAAGGGTTTATTTTCCGAAAATACCTGTCTAGACTGGCGCTTTTCTCCGGCAAAGCCCCGAGCCGGAAAAAAGCGGCAGCCATGTTCATGCAAATGCCGGGGAGAAAATTTAAATCCCCGGGGCATTTGCAATTCCGACTGGTCTCATTAGCATCCCTTTTCTGGAAAAGGGTGCCAATGTAGACACAGACATAGAGAGACAAGCCCTGCCCCAAAAAAGTTACAAACAGTACAGAGAAAGGAGGCATGAACTCCATTTTACATTTGCGAAACTAAGGCTCAGTGTAATTCTGTGACTTGCTCCCAGGTACAGAGGGTATGTCTACACTACCACCCTAGTTCGAACTAGGGTGGTTAATGTAGGCAAACGAAGTTGCAAATGAAGCCCGGGATTTGAATTTCCCGGGCTTCATTTGCATCTTGCCAGGCGCCGCTATTTTTAAATGCCGGCTAGTTCGGACTCCGTGCCCGCGGCTACATGCAGCACGGACTAGGTAGTTCGGATTAGGCTTCCTATATAGCATCTACATAGCAATTCCGTTATCAAAATACATTTGACATAACAGACAGCTTATTCTGATGTCTGTAAACTTCATTCCATAAAGAATAATATTGATTCCAAAATAGCTATTTCGGAATAGCGGTAGTGTGGATGCTCCACTGCTGCTAATTCAAAATAACTCCTCCCCAGGGCCATTCAAAGTAATTATTCCCCAGTGCCTCCTGGGGGGGTCTAAATCGAGACAGTGCATCCACATTAGAGAAGCCTGCCTTGGACTAATTTTGAGGCTTCCCTGTAGTGTAGACACGCTATTTTGAAATAAGATATTTTGGAATATCTCCTCCAGAATAGCTTATTCCAAAATAAGAATGCAGTGAAGACGTAGCCTCAAGGACAAAACTCTCTTTCACAGAGTCTCTCACTAGGTCTCCCTTGGTGCACCTCCCTCTCTCTCTCACTGCTGTGTGTCTTTGATAGAAAACAAATCAACTGGTAATTCCAATATTTCAACATTTGGTTTTGCCCCAAATTGGGCAAACATTGAAATGTTCGTTACTCTGATCAAAACTTTGTCAGCGCCCTGAACCCCTGCCCTGAATCCCCTCTCTGAATCAGCAGTTTGCCCTCCTCTATCCTGAACCCCCTCCTGTACCCCAAGCACCTGCCCTAGCCCTGAACTGCCTCCAGGAGCCAGCACCCTGCATCCCCTCCTGCCTCATATCCCCCCTCCCCCCCCCCCGTCCCAGCCAAGTGAAAGGGAGGTTGGAATCCCACTTCCTTTTAGCCAGCTCCAGTGTGTGACAGGATCTAATTATCCCTCCATCCCCATGTGCACCCACCTACCTGGGTATCTGATTGTCTCTGTGCGACAGCCAAGTGCTTTGCAGTATAAGGGCAGATGCTTCCGCTGTAGCAGGATCACCGCCCTGTCCCACCCCCTCTGTCCTAGACAGCTCGACTGTCGCTCTGCTTGGGGACGATGCAGCACAAGGACAGGGGCATGGGGTTGGACCCCTGCCCCCAGTGGGGTAGCTTGTCTGCAGCTGAGAACCAAGGTACTGGCTGCAAGGCCCTCCCCTGCCAATCTTGGGCTCTGTGTCCCAGCTGGGGCAGGGACTGTCTCTCGCTGCGTCTGTGCAGCACCCGGCACCACAGGGCCCTGATCCCAGCTGGTGTGTGCGGCCACCACTGTTATGAGAACGGACTTTGCTTGTGCCCTGCACTCTGACAGGGATGGATTTCCAAGGGGTGTGAATCAGGATAAATTCTCTCACATCAGTGCAACACTTCAGGTAACTCCCAGCAGCTGGATCTGGTCCCAGGGTTGGCAGTCGGGCTGCAGCTGATTGACACGGCCTGCGATTGGGCGAGGAGCCTTTAAGTGCAGAAAACCAGTCTCTGTGCCACTGACCTGCTGCTTGTGAGCTCTGTGGGGTGGGTTGGCACCAGCTGTGGATCTGCCTCCAGTACTAGTGGTGACATAGCTCTGATCCCGCTGCGGCAGCTGCTGACTCTGTGCTCTGAACCCCTCTGTTCCAGCTCCCCCGCCTTCTCCCCTCAGGTACCGACACTGCCTAGTGGCACTGGGCACCGGGTGCATCTCTCTGGCCTTGGCTGTGATCGTGCAGAGCCGTGTGGGTAAGTGCCTGGGAACAGACCCATGCCCCGGTCTCTGGGCCTAGAGATGCTCTGTCCCACGCCTGCTGCTTTGAGTGCTGCCTCGGAGACACAGCATCTGGCTTGTTTTCTTTTAAATCACAATTTCTCCCCCTGTTCTCCTTGCAAATTCTTTTCTTTTTGAAACTGATTGGCCAGGAAGCAGAAATGGGGAAAAAAAGAAGTGGGATGGGAAGGGAAGAAAAAAACAAACCCACGGGGGAAATCGTACTCCGGGAAACTGGACTGTCTCCCCCAAAGTAAAACAAAGAGGGATCCTGCCCCGCCCCAAAAGGCATTTAAAACCAGGAAGAAAAAGTGAAAATGAAAAGCACAAAAAACCCCGCACGCCCCCCGGGATGGACGTCAGAGCCAGGCTGGACAAGGGCTGTCCAGGACCATCCACCCGCTCTGGGCAGAGGCTGGAGCACCCAAGAGCAGTCCCTAGCCTGTGTCCCCAGCCCAGGGCAGGACAGTCAGGGCAGTTGGAGGGACTGGGCCCCAGGGGGGATGAGAAGGAGCAGGGGGCGTGGCCTCATGGTGAAGGGGCGGGGCTAAGGCCCAGCTAACAAACACCCGTGGGTGCCACAGGGAGACGAGGACATAAACTCTGCATTTCAGGACTGTGCACCCTGGGCTCCTCCCCTGCCTCATGGGGATTGTGGGCGAGGGACCCAGACCACAAGTGACAGGGCCCGACACTCCCCTTTCAGACAGGCTGTGCCCCTCACCCTGGCATCAGGGCAGTGGAAGGGGAGTTGCCTGTGGCTGGCTGGGAGCCCTGTCCTGGCTGAGCAGAGCCCTTTAGCAGGAGAGAGCCCCTGATGCTGGATGCTCTGACACCCCAACCCCAACGTGAACACCCAGAGGGCTGCAGCCTCCAGCTTCCTGTGCAAACTCCCAGCCCAGCCTGACCCCCAGTCGCTATGGCGATGGTCACCAACCCGTCAATCGTGACCAACTGGTCAAATTGCGAGGGTGCGAACAGTCGTTCATGAGCTGTTTGGGAGGCCCCCCTCTGATTTCCCCCACCCCAAGGAGTCCCACTGCCCACCTCCAGTGACAATGGAGATAGTGGCGGCATCCCGTGAGGTGGATGGGAGTCCAGCCACGCGCCACTTCTGGGGGTTCTGGAAGTGCAGTGGCTGCTCCTCTCCCCCAGGTCTGTGGTGTGCTGAGAACTGGAGTGGCATGGTGTGGTGGGACGGGGGGGGGGGGTCTCCAGAGGAGGCGTGTACCAGGCCTTTCCCTCCTCTGGGGAGAGGGGGGAGTCATGCACAGAGGAGGCACACGCTGGGGCCTTCCCTTGGCTCCCAGGAATTGCATCCCCAGGCTGGGCAGGGGCAGCCCCAGGGACTCGCATGCACCTTTCCCACCCCTTCCCCTTCCCAGCCGGAAGCTGCAGCACAAGCTCCCTGCTCTGCGGTGGGAAGGGGCCACAGAAAATTGGCTCGTGTGCTGCTGGTGTCCCGCAAGCTGCAGGTTTCCAACCCCCAAAACCCTGCTGAGTGCTGGCCGCTCCGGGGGAATATGGGACAAAGTCAGAACACTGGGAACAGCTTTTAAATATGGGACTGTCCCCTTCCAGGAACATGGGCTGCCTCCCTCCTCCCCCACACACACACATGAACACCTTGCTTAGGGGGCTGTCAAGAGTGTCAGCTCCCCTGACTGGGGTTCAAAACCTTGAATCCTTCACAGCCGGATACTTGACTGTATGTTTTCATCACAAGGGGGGGACTTTTTTACACTTTGCTCCCAATATCCCATAAGGGCCTGTGTCCTAGTCTCCTGGGAAACAACCCTTGTGTTTTGGGAGAAGTTGTTTATGAACGTCACAGTGAATAGAAATTCATTCATTCATTAAAATGCAGCTTCCATTTTTTTAAGGGAGAGAATATTTGCAACACGCACACACTATCCCGTGAGAACGGAGAAACTCACATAAACCCACCTTCACCAAGGCCACAGAGAAATCTAACAATAAACAATCCTAAGTCTCAACTACGTCTCCCAGCCAGGGAAAAACAACAGACACCTACCAGGTACTGCTGGCTTCTCTGCTCACTGGTCTCCTTTAACCCCAGCAGCTTCGCTCTCCTTTCCCTCAGAGTCGCCACATGGGCCTGGAGTTTTTTCCTGTACAACAGAGATGAGTTAGTGGGTTTATTTTGGAGCGGTGACTGTGTTTGTAGGGGGCGTTTTCCCACCCAAGCTGCAAGACAATTCTCGGTCTCCCTAGACAGACTCGGTGGGGGAGGTGATATCTTCCACCTGTTGGTGAGAGAGCCGAGCTTTGGGGCTTTCACAGGGCTTAGCTCTGGGGAACAGACTCTTTCCTGCGCCTGAACATGTGTTGGCCATGAGACTCCCTCCCTGTCTCCATGCCACTCTGGGCCCCTTTGCACACATAGGCCCTTGCCTAGCTATGGGAGCTTCAACCACCGTGTTTTCAAAGCAGAGTTAGTAGAGCGAGCCCCAAACTGTTCCCTACCATGCCTACCACCATATCAAGTCCAGCAGCTCCCTTAAGACCTCTGTGCTGTATCTGCTGCATGGAGCCTGCTTAAAGGATGCCTTTTGCCTTGTAACTAACACACGCCTGTTGTGTCGGACAAATGTTCTTTTATGCTCAGAGATTAGCTTCTGCATTCTGCAATGTGTCTTCTCTAGCGTCTGCCCTTCCCTTGTTTTCTTGGAGAGGATGCAACAGTGAGCTTGAGGCCCACTCCCCAGGCTCATCCAACTGTTCAGCTAGAACAGATCTGAAGGCGAAAACATAACAGAATGACATTCCATGAGCAAATGCAACCCACCCGCATGGGCAGGGTGCGGTTAAATGGGCAGAGGAGAACGATGCTGCAGAAGATGCGCGGAGCATGAGGAGAGGATAACGTGCATGGAATGTGAAACCAAGACCCAGGAGCAGATCTTGAGGCAGCAAACAGAGCGGCTGACATGCCTGTATAGGCATGGGAGGGGCCGGATTTCTCAGCAACAGTATGGTTATTGCTTGTGGTGCATGGCAGATCGGGGACAGGGCTGTGTAAAATATACAGGTCAGCACATTTAATATGCTCCTACCCTGACATAAAATTTTAGGGAGCTCACGGGAGGCTGCTACAACAATGAGAATGCTGCTTATACTGAGGTCTAACCCAGTCAATAGACGGCAAAACCTTCCCTTTAAACATCCAAAAGCTCTTTCTACCACCATTCTGCATTTGCTCGGCCTATAGCTGAGCTGCTTCCTACTGATGTCCAGGCTGCCTGCGTACTGCTTCAGGGGCCACAGCAAGAAGAGGAGGCTGGGCTTCTAAGAATCACAATTGGCATTTCAATGCCTCCGATGCTACTTGGATCACTGGCTACTTGGATCACAGCAGCCTCCCACCATCTTATTCCCCCGCTCTGAATTAATTTCCAGCTGACCGGTAGCTGCCTGGCCTTGCTAACTTCCACATGGCTATTACCACTCGCTTCTCAACTATCAAAGCCAGTCTCATTCTGGCACTGCTGCACCTCAGGGAAGGAAACCTCCATGAAAGTCGCCTTATGCATGCACAAGTTTTGCAGCCACTGGTCGTTGTCCCATAGCTGCAGTCCTGCCAGTCTCTGCTTGTCGCCTGGGTCCAGAACTGGCATTTCTCTCTGTCAGAAGAATCGATTGCCGCTAGCATCTCCACTCAGGTGTTTCACTCACCTCTGTGTTCATGGCCTCCGCACGTTCTTCTTGCTCTAGCGGCTCCTGGCTAGGCCCTGGACATAAGTTGTGAATTGTTTGCAGTGATGACCATCGCTCTTTACTGCTGAACGGGATCCATGTTTGTCTTGTGATGGTGTCTACCCAGATAACCTGGGGGAAAGAGTGTGAAAAGGTTGTTTGCCGTAAGAACATAAGAATGGCTGTACTAGGTCAGACCAAAGGGCCATCTAGCCCAGTGGCCTGTCTGCCGATAGTGACCAGCACCAGGTGCCCCAAAGAGGCTGGACCGAAGGCAATGATCAAGCAATTTGTCTCTTGCCATCCCTCTCTAGGGAAGGCCGTCGACGGAGGCATGTAGATTAGACAGATCGGCATAGGGAAAGGAAGCCGCGATTAAAATAATCGCGGCTTCATTTAAATTTAAATGGCTGCCCCGCTCTGCTGATCAGCTGTTTGTCGGCAGATCGGGGCAGTTTGGATGTGCCGCGGTCGACAAGGAAGCCTTTGTCGATCGGCGCAGGTATGCCTCGTGAAACCAGGTTGACCTGCGCTGATCGACAAAGGCTTCCTTGTAGACCACGGCGCCTCCAGACTGCCCCGATCTGCCGACAAACTGCTGATAAGCTGTTTGTCGGCTCAGCGCGGCAGCCATTTAAATTTAAATGAAGCCGCGATTATTTTAATCGAGGCTTCATTTCCCTTTTTCGAATAAACTAATCTACATGCCTCCGTCGATCTACCCTAATAGATTAGTAATACATGATTTCCCTTTACAGAACCCATGTTGACTTTTGTCCAACAAATTATGTTCTTCTACATGCCTCACAAATTTATTCTTTACTATTGTTTTGACTAATTTGCCCGGTACTGAAGTTAGACTTACCTGTCTCTTGCTATGTTTTTTAATTTGGGGTATACATTTAAGTTGGGCCTCTATTATAGTGTCTTTAAAAAGTTTCCATGCAGCTTGCAGGGATTTGGCTCTAGTCACTGTGCCTTTTAATTTCTGTTTAACTAACCTCCTCATTTTTGTGTAATTCCCCTTTTTGAAATTAAGTGCCAGGGTGTTGGACTGCTGGGGTGTTCTTCCCACCACAGGCATGTTAAATGTTATTAAATTATGGTCATTATTCCCAGTCGGTCCTGTAACAGTTATCTCCTGGACCTGATCCTGCACTCTACTCAGATCTAAATCAAGTATTGCCTCTCCCCTGGTGGGTTCCTGCACCAGCTGCTCCAAGAAGCAGTCATTTAAGCCATTGAGAAATTTTCTCTCTGCTTCTCTTCCTAAGGTAACATGTATCCAGTCAACATGGGGATAATTAAAATCCCCCATTATTGTAGAGTTCTCTATTTTGGTAGCCTCTCTAATCTCCCTCAGCATTTCAATGTCAATATCGCTGTCCTGGTCAGGTGGTCGGTAATATATCCCAACTGCTAATTTCTTATTATTGGAGCATGGAATTACTATCCATAGCGATTCTATGGAACATGTTGATTCATTTAATATTTTATTTCATTTGATTCTACATTATCTTTCACATACAGTGCCCTCCGCCACCCACCCGGCCTGCTTTATCCTTTCTATATATTTTATATCTCGGTATGATTGTGTCCCACAGATTTTCCTCATTCCACCAGGTTTCAGTGATGCCTATTATGTCAATCTCCTCCTTTAATACGAGGTACTCTAGTTCACCCATCTTATTAGTCAGACTCCTAGCATTTGTGTAGAAGCACTTTAAAAATTTGCCACTGCTTATTTGTCTGCCCTTCCCTGATGCATTGGATTCCTTTGTATGCGGTTGTTTGTCTGCTCTGGCCCATGGTTTGTCGTCTCCCCTCCTCTCCTTTCTGACTATAGCTTAAAGAATCTCTATCGATGGATTTTCCTCTAAGAGAAGTCTCCATCCGATTTACGTGCATCTCCGCACCAATCGGCTTTCCCCCATCTCTTAGTTTAAAAAGTGCTCTACGGCCTTTTTAAGGTTTAGTGCCAGCAGTCTGGTTCCACCCTGGTTTAGGTGGAGCCCATCCTTCCTGTATAGGCTCCCCCTCTCCCAAAAGTGTCCCCAGTTCCTAATAAATCCAAACCCCTCATCCCTACACCATCGTCTCATCCACGCATTGAGACTCTGAAGCTCTGCCTGCCTACCTGGCCCTGCGCGTGGAACTGGAAGCATTTCCGAGAATCCCACCATAGAGGTCCTGGATTTCAGTCTCTTTTCTAGCAGCCTAAATTTGGCATCCAGGACATCTCTCCTACCCTTTCCTATGTCATTGGTACCTACATGTACCACAACCACCAGCTCCTCCCCAGCACTACACATAAGTCTATGTAGATGCCTCGAGAGATCTGCAACCTTCGCACCAGGCAGGCAAGTGACCATACGGGTCTCCCGGTCATCACAAACCCAACTATCTATGGGTATGTCTACACTACAAAGTTAGTTTGAACTAACGTTAGTTCGAATTAACTTTCATAGGCGCTACACTAGCGCTCCGTTAGTTCGAATTTAATTTGAACTAACGGAGCACTTAGTTCGAACTAGGTAATCCTCATTCCACGAGGATTAAGCCTAGTTCGAACTTACTAGTTCGAATTAAGGGCTGTGTAGACCCTTAATTCAAACTAGTGGGAGGCTAGCCCTCCCCAGGTTTCCTTGGTGGCCACTCTGGCCAACACCAGGGAAACTCTATTGCCCCCATCCCGGCCCCGGACCCCTTAAAGGGCCACGGGCTGGCTACGGTGCCCGTGCCAGGTGCAAGCCTGCCAGCACCCAGCTAGCAGACCCTGCACCTGGCACGGATCGAGCCACCCACCCGATGCCCCCCAGCCTTCCCCCTCTTCCCGGGACCAGGCTGGTGGCTCCCGGGAGCTTGCCCTGGACCGCAAGAGGCGGGCAACCGCCTGGGCTAGTGCAGACATCGTGGACCTCGTCCACGATCTCCGCACTAGGCACAGGAAAGTGGCCGGCTTGGGCAGGAGAGCTGCCAGCCTGGCCACCCAGGAGCAGGTTTGCATGAAAATCAAGGTGGTCCACTGAGACTCCCGACCCTGAGCCCTGAGCTTACAATGGCCGTACTGGGTCAGACCAAAGGTCCATCTAGCCCAGTAGCCTGTCTGCCGACAGTGGCCAACACTAGGTACCCCAGAGGGGATGGACCGAAGACAATGACCAAGCCATTTGTCTCGTGCCATCCCTCTCCAGCCTTCCACAAACTTTGGGCAGGGACACCACTCCTACCCCCTGGCTAATACCACCACTCCATGGACCCAACCTCCATCACTATATCTCACTTCTCTTTAAACTCTGTTCTAGTTCTAGCCTTCACAGCCTCCTGCAGCAGGGAGTTCCACAGGTTGACTCTTTGCTTTGTGAAGAACAGCTTTCTGTTACTAGTTTGAAGCCTGCTACCCATTCCTTTCCTTTGGTGTCCTCTAGTCCTTCTATTATGGGAACTAATGCAGAACTTTTCTTTATGCACCCTCTCTACACCACTCATGATTTTATAGACCTCTATCATATCCCCCCTCAGTCTCCTCTTTTCTAAGCTGAGAAGTCCCAGTCTCTTTAGCCTCTCTTCATATGGGACCTGTTCCAAACCCCTCATCATTTTAGTTGCCCTCCTCTCTCCCACCCTCTCTCTTTCCCTCTCCCACCTCCTTTTCCCAGTCTCCCCCAGTTTTGTTCAATAAAGAGAGATTCTATTTTTGACCACACATTTTCTTTATTTTGTACATCAGGAAGGGGGGCTAGGGAAGGGTAAGTGGAAGGAGGTGAGGGAGGAATGGGGTACGAGCCCACGATGGGGAGGACTGGGCTGGCTCTGCGGGCTTCTGGGTGTGGAAGCTCTCCTGCAGCCCCCCAATTGCCCGCCTCCCCAGATGGCAGCCTGCGGCAAGTGCAGCCGGGCTGATGGCCGAGTGCTGTGATGTGCCCAGTGTGGGTACTCCGGGCACTCCAAGCCAGGACTGCTTCGCAAGCGGGGCACCCCTGAGAACTGTCTGTCTGGGGTGGGGGTCGGGTCGCTTTAAGCACAGCCCTTGGCTAGCCTGTGACAGCAGCTCCATGCTCTAAGTCCTCATCTGATGCCCTGCCGGCACTGCTTCCAGCCAGCCTTAACCGCGGTTCAGGGTCCACTTAATGTGGACATGCTAGTTCGAATTAGCAAAACGCGAATTCGAACTAGTTTTTTAGTCTGGATGCGTTAGTTCGAATTAGCGCTGTGGTGTAGACATACCCCCATTGGCTGCCCAGGGCCCTGGCTTTGCGAGAGTCTCGGAACGTCTTCCCAGGTGTCTCTGGGCTGGACTCTGCTACGGAAGCTGATGTCCCTTGTGAATACCCACCCCACGGCCCAGCCCCGGCTCCAAAGAGCTGCTCCCGTGTGTTGTACGTACCGTGGCAGGATGAAGAGTCCTTCTGTGTCGGTGCCGCTCCCTAATCAAAACGCACCCCACACGAGGTTCGCAAGCTTCTGCAGCCATTTAAAATGTTCATTCAGGACGATCGCTGTGGTCCTGTCTGATCTTAAAGGCACTTCCTGGAAAGCTGAAAGAAAGAGGAAATGGCTTGGAAAACTCACAGAGCTGCTGTCACAGGTGGCTGGGAAATCTTTGCTTCCGAATGGCCTTTGCCACGGGAACACGACAGCAACCGTAACTCTGGCATTTAGGTGCAGAGCAACAAAGGGGCTTTGGCTCCTAACTTCTACCGAATCCTTTGTGCAATTGTGCCACCTTCAGTGCTCCAGAGGTGGCAGGGAAAGGTGTTTCCTGGGGGCCCGCACGGGATGGCCTAGGAGCCAAGAACCCAACTCTGGGTGAAGGTCCCTGGCCTACAGCCTCTCTAGTGGAGGGGAGCAGGTGGTGGAACTTTTTGTGACAGAGGGTAAGAATCCTTCTCCTCCTCCTACTGACTAGTCATCTTCAGTTCTGGGCGGCCTCCCTTGAGAGCTTTTGTGTTCTTATCCCCATTTTACAGGTGGGGAAGGTGAGGCACAGAGTTGCTCCTGGTGGCTCAAATCTCCTGACTCCCATTCTTACATTGACCAGCAAGACCATTCTTCCCCCTTAAGCACTGTCCCCAGACAGAGACAGACACTGGGGCAGCTGTGTTCAGGCCTCATACTGCCCACAGATGCCCGAACGCCCAGAGCTGTTTCCTTACCTTCACACAGGTGGAAGATGCCATCTGCACTCACTGTCTCCGCCAACAGGTAGACGAAATGGTGGATGGTCTCTCCTAAACAGACCAGGAATACCCCGGAGCTCAGGACTTTTCAACATCATCCCTGAAAATTGCTAAAGATTCAGCCATTCCCACAAGACAGCCATGGGAAATTCAATACCCGGCCCTTCGATGTGGCACGAAGCACATGGGAGAAAGCATCCGACCCCAGAAGTCACTGAAAGGCCGATTGCAAAGGAGACTGAAATTACATCTTGCTGGTTTCCTGGAGATGTGGCCAAAAAGTTGTGGGCAGGAGAAGTTGGAAGAGACCAAATGGCAAAGTGGCTCCCTCCAGCTTGCAGTAAATGTGAATTCTGGCACACGCAGATCCCCGCTGTCGGATTCTGGTGCTTGTCAGGCAGGGTGCGTTGATTTAAATCAAGTTTCCCACTGGTATTACTTTTCAAATTTCTTCAAACACTAGTGCAAATCTCCTCAGTGACACATCGTAATTTATAGCTGGGAGTAGCATTTTACACCAGCTAAGAGAGCACCCTGTGTGTCATTCTGGTAGATAACCTGACTTCTGTTAATTTAGGAAATAGCACATGATCACCAGTGTTAAGCTGCAGACCTTGAAGCAGCATGTTAGGGATGGGAAGGACTAAATCATACACAAAAACACAATAGGGCTGATATTTTATTCAACTAACTCTTCCATGTTATATCCATGTTACACATTTGCAGTTGCAGGAGGCTCCTGAGTTGCTGGCTGATTCTTGTCCTGAAACCCCTTTCGGTTCATGTTCATTTTTTATTAATTCAAACAGACGTGTCCCCAGAATGCTAAATGTGCAGTGTCCTTACGACTTCTGCAGGGAGCTCTCCTCTTCCCCCCTCCCACTGGCATTGTGATGCAGCTCTTAAGCCAAGTGACCCAAAAAGCTAAATTGTGCTTGGGAGACACTTAATTTGGCTGTAAGCCCACTGAAAGACGTATAGCAGGGGGGACCTTTGGGAAAGCTGAGTTCTGCCTGGCCCAGGCTCACCACCACACAAGCAGAGAACAAAACATATCGGATCCGGGCTATGTCTGTCTGTGCCCATGTGTCTCAGCGGGATGACAGACAATGAAAGCCCAGAACTGACAAGGAGGAAGAGATGCTGGTTAGGCTGGAGAGACTAGAGCCATTAATGCGATTGGATGAGACTGTCGGGATGGGCAGCGCATGTTTGTGATAACATCATAACCTATTGAACTGATTGTTCAATGAAACTAGTGAAAATTCCCCCTGGTCCCAGAGAACGGAGTGGGAAGTGGAAAAAGAGCTTTGAAGGAAGCACGGGAAAAGCTCACGAGGGTTTGCTCTGCTTACCGATGAACAGGGCTGCAGAATGTCGGATGGACGGCTGGGAGCTTTCCAGATACTTTAAAGCCTGGAACAGGAGCCTGGGGATGTTCCTCTCGTTATTCTCCATCTAGGAACAGAGCAGGGAGAAATGCTCAGTGCAGACGACGTGATCTGCCCACAGCGGGCAGGCCAGGGCTGCTGAAGCTCAGAGGGAGGGCAGGGCAAGAGCCAGTAGGAGCCCAGACGATGGAGCTGCCCCTCTCGGAAGGGCCGGATGCAGAGGGTGCCCAGCAGTCCCAGTGTCCTAACCCCACAGGGCCTGCAGGGCAGCAGGGGAGTGGAGGGCAGGAGCAGGGTGCACAGCCGCTGTGCCCACCCCACAAGCAAAAGGGGCAGGACCCCACGGGAGCCCTTCTAGGAGGGGCTGCCTCTGATGTCCCTGCGTGACGAGCGGGGTGGAGAACCCCCTGGGTGCTCGGGGGGTGGGGCTAGAAAGGTCTCCCTGAGCTCCCCACTCACTGCTCTGCGGGCCCAAGGAACACACCTACCAGGCACTTCCCGACGCACGGCAAGAGCTGCGAGGAGCCGTCCCAGGCCAGGCTGCAGAAGAGACTCTTCGGATTGGCCCAGCCGAGGAACACGGCGCAGCGGAAGAGGGTCACTTTGCAGCTCTGCAGCACAAGGGGAGAGCGAGGGGCCTCGCTGAGAGAGGGAGCGTCTGGGGCACGTCCCCTCCTCCCTGCTCCTTGGGCTCCTGCTCTCGCTGCCAGGGGAGGTTCCTGCCCCTTGTTCCCAAAGGGAGGCTGCTCAGGGGAGGGGCTGAGAACTGGCTGGCGAGAGCCGGACGGGATCTCCACAGCTCAGCCCTTCTGCGCAGAGACGGCAACGGCAGCACCAGGCCGCTCTGGGACCCCAAAGGGTCTGAGCCCAGGGGCCCTCCCCTGTGGCCCCTGCACGTCCCCAGTGGCCCTGGCTGGGCAGGGGCTCTGGAGACGGGTGGGGCCCAGGGGACTCTGGCGCTTTGCTCTCTGGAAATACCGAGCGCGGCACTTACCAGGATCACGCTCTGCTCCTCGTCTGCCAGGTGGAGCAGCAGCGGGAGCAGGCAGCTGGTGAGTTCCTGCTGCATGGCCAGTTTGTCTGGGTCCTTCACCCCACTCAGCATGGTGCCCAGCAGGGAAATGGCGGCTGAGCGGACACTGCCCCTCTCCTGGCAAGGACACGCGGGGGCAGGGAAGCCGGTGAGAGCCGGGCCGTGTCCCTGGCCACAGAGGCTGCTCTGGGCTCCCCTCCCGGGGCCCTGGGGCCTGGCGCTCACGCCTGCCCCCTTGGGGAGCAGCAGCAGGCGGGGGAGGATCTGGGCACAGGAGGTTCGGGGGGGAGGCTGCAGCAGGGCTAGGAGCTTGGTGCTCAGGTTGGCCCAGAAGGGCTCTGCCAGGGAGGGGGCTGCGTCGGAGACACCCCACCCTTGGCAGGGGCCCCCTTGGGTGCTGCGTGGCCGGCCTGAGGGGGGAAGGGGCTGGGCAGGGACATAGCAGGGCGGCAGGGAGAGGAGGGAGGGGGAATGTGCTTCTCCGGGGTTCCCAGCCTTACGTGGTCAATGAGCGGGCGCAGGCTGGCTGACATGTCCTGGGAGATGGAGCCAAGCCCCTCCCCGGCGAGCAGGTTGGTGGCGTCTGCCGCCTCCGTCATGGCCTCCAGGACAGTCCTTGCGTCCGTGGCGCAGAACATGGCGATGGTCCCGGGCAGCTGGGCCCGTAACAACTGCCCCTGTGGGAATGCAGAAGGCAGCTCCCCACTGTCCTGGGACGCAGCCTGGGGCAGGGGCTGGACCCTCCCTCCCCATCGGCCAGACCCCAGGGATGGCCCAGCCCCCAGCAGGGGAGAAAGTCCTTCTCCTGCCGCTCCGCCAGGTGCTTTGCACCCCTGGCCCTTGAGCAGAGCCTGCCCTGTCGCCTGCCGAGAGCCGCTCCAGGCCCCGCCCACCGAGCTCTGACCCCGCCCCCCGACTCCTCTGCCCTTGCCAAGTTTGGGCTTTGTTGCCCGAGTCTCCTCCCCCCACTGCCCTGAGCGACGACCTGAGTCTCCTTCCCCGCCCCACAGCAGCGGATTTAGGCTTCCCGAGGCCCCGTGCATGCACCGAGTCAAAGGAGGGGCCCCGTGAAATTTCGCTGCCCGGGGCCCCGCAGCAGTCTCACCCGCCCTTGCCTCCCCACCACCTACACTGACCATGCTCTGCCTGGGAGCAGGGACACCCCCTCGCGCCTGGTTTGCTCAGTATCGCACCCCAGGATCTTTGGCGCTGGGAGCACCACAGGCTTCCTCGGTCCCCTGGTGTCAGATCGGGGCTCCCTGGGGCACCGCTGAGAGGCAAGTCAAAGGCAAACTCCTCAGAGACAGGGCGACTTCCAGCCCACGACTGGGGCCCTCCCTCTGAGGCACCAAACCAGCCACACAGAGCACTGCTGTTCCCCACACTGGATACCCCAGCAAGCCCTGAGACTCTCCCTCTGAAACTTTGCACCGACATCTTACATGGCCCACGTGCTCCAAGATTTGGTGCAAACATAAAGCAGGGCTTGCAACAGTGATGTGTCGGTTATCCCCCAGCCGGGCAAGCCAGGCCCCTCACCTTCCCCGGCCAGAAGAGAACACTGGCCAGGCCTCGCAGACAGAGCCTCCGTATCGCAGGGTTGTTGTCTTGGGTCCATTCCATCAGGTGTTCCTGGAGGTCTGATTTGGTGACAGTGCTGAGGATGGAAGGACTCTGGAGAATTGGAAAGAGAAAATCAGCGTCAGGCTAAGGAGCAGAAATCTGCCTTTGGTCTGTGCCTGCTCCATCATCTTTGCCAACTGGCCACTTTCTGCTGCACAAAATCTCTGGAGTGAAGGAGCCAGTGGCTGGTGTTTGAAATGGTCCATTCCTAGAAGGGCAACTAATCCACAAGTGCCTAATGAACTCCAGGGACAGAGGACTCTCTGGGGACCGCTAAGCGTCCTGGGCAGAGCGCTGTGGCAGAGGAAAAAGAAACCCCAGGGGAAGGCGAGGAGAGAGGCCCGGGCTTGGGGTGCTGGAGAAACATCTCCTCTTGTCACATGTCCCAGGGAGGTGCATGCAGCCAGGAGCAATCTCACCCTGCCCCCCTCCACTCTGCCCAGTCCCGCTAGTATCTGCGTGGGCAGAGGAGCTGGCTGGCTGTGAGATTGCTGAACCGCTGGCCATGGGCCCCAGCCCCTATTGGCCCAGGAGGGGTCTGAGCTGCTCTGCACAAGCCCACATGTGCCAGGCCGCTCCGGACTCTCACCTCGGTGCAGAAAGTCAGGGCGATTTCTCTCAGCGCCTCCTCCTCCTCCCGACTCTGCACGATGGCGATGGCCTCTCTGAGAACCACAGGGACCTGTGGGTTCCGGTGCTCGACCATGGTTCTGGAAGAGCAAAGGGAGAGTCCCCGGGATTACCAAAGGGAGAGACAGTCCCTCCCCCATTGCGGGGCTGAGAGGGCCGGCTGGGGCAGAGGAGGATCTCCCGCCCAACTCCCATTGCCCAGACAGGCCGCAGGAAGAGGAAACTTGAGACTCCTACCTTGCGATCAAGCCCACCCCTCGGGAGAAGTGATGGCGGGAGGCGATCATTTCCCAGCCCTGCTGTAACTGGATACTGGCAAATTCCTTCCAGTATCTGGGCATGGAAAAGAGGGTCTTCACGGCCTCCAGGGACGTGCTAAACTCAAAAAGAAAAAAAAATCCTGGTGTCAGAAATCTACTGCAGCCCAACCCGCTCAAGGCCTGGGGCACAAGGCATGGTCAGCAGTAGCCGGTTTTCCCCGGGATGGACCCAGCACCCTGTCGGGGCTCACTGAGGTTTTGGCAGGTGGCGACACTGCAGCTTCTGCAGATGCTCGGTGCCCTCGCTCCCAATGGTCCAACACCCGACTCTTCGCTGGGGCCGGCACCAGGTCACTGGGCACATGGGCCAGATCCTTAGTTGGTGCGAGGGAGCAAAACTCTGCCCGTTTGCAGCAGCTGAGGTGCCTTCGGGCTCCCCGGCTCCCCCCAGGGGAGTCCACACGGAATCAGCTTCATGGTCCCTCTTGCTCCTGCCTGCCTGTGACACGGCCCCCCTGCCGGGCTGGGCCCCAGTGCTGCAGGTGGCGCATGGGGAGGTACCGACGTGGTCCCTGCCTGTGCTGGGAAGGAGCCGGCCTGTGGGCGGGGTCAGAGGAGCAAGTGTGACTCACAAGCACACGGGTGCCCAGCACCGCTCCCCCCAGACAGACCTGC
The DNA here is from genome assembly GCF_049634645.1 of Pelodiscus sinensis. Lineage (NCBI taxonomy): Eukaryota > Metazoa > Chordata > Testudines > Trionychidae > Pelodiscus > Pelodiscus sinensis. The sequence continues at coordinate 6,523,790 of NW_027465908.1, forward strand.
CCAGAACTGCGCCTGGGCTCCGCAGGGGCCGTGTGTGACCTGCGGGTGCAGCAGATCAAATCTGTTCTTCCCCTTCCTTTCTGCCGTTACCTCAAGGGGCTGAGGCGGCTGGATCCCTCAGGGCTGGATTTCTGGCTGGCCGTCCAGGTCCCTGGCAGGCGCAGGTCCAGCACATGCTGCACCTGCCTGACGCAGAGGAAGAGCAAGTGAGGAAACATTTGCAAGATGGCTTCTCGGTATCCCCACAGGAAAAAGATCTCATAGAGCGTGTCCATAGCCTGGAGTCAGAACGAGACAGAAAAGTCACTGAGCTGACCCCACCTCCCATCCGCTCCCATGGCATTTTGCTGTCATGCTGGTGCCGTTTCTCACATCCTTGTGGCTTCTGAGGAAGGAGGGTTAGTTCCTCAGGGGGGAGGGGAGATGTGATGGCCCCCGACCTGTCTTCCATTGCTAGAATGGGCACAGAAGGGAACCTCTTGGAAAGATCAGAAGAGTCCAGCTGACATTATTCTCCATTATCTCTCTCCATGGCCTAGCCCTCGCCCTTCGCCTTCCCAGGCCTGACCGGAGGGGGCGACACCATCATGAGGAGACCCAAACTTCTAGGCGCATGTACAGGGCATCCCACGATCCCTCTGCTGCCTGAGTAACTCCAGTGCCACAAGCAGCAGGGAGCCGGGGCGATGCCGGGAGGTCGATGCAGTTTCAGTCCAGACCCCACGTTGCTCCCAGCGACTGGCTTTCCAGCAGGTCCCGGTTTGCAGGTCCTCGTTTTCACTCCCCCATCGTGCTGGGCTGCTTGTGTGTTCTGGGCCCAAGGTAGCAACTTATCCTTGTGTCGAGGATCATCTTCCATGAACTTCCACGGCAGTTTTGTGTCTTGTTGAATCCCTCTTCTCACCCACCTGTCTGTGGGGGCAGACCGAGGCTCTAGGGGTGTGAATGTTCGAGAAGCAGCATAGTTCTGCCATGAGTTTTCAGGTCACATTAGGCCCTTGGTCCATTAAACGTCTCTCACAGCAGCCCGACCCTCGCAAGCACCTTCAGGAGTTCGTTGGCAATAACAGCTCGTGGGGGGACTCTCTGGGGCACCGGGTAGCGTTGTTAGGATTGAGTTTTTTTCTTTTTTATTTCTTATTTTAGGTATAGTAACGTAGCAGTAATATAGCAATATAAGGCATATATATATATTAATATACATTTAATAGTTTACAAATCAAGTCCTTTCAGTTGAAGGTCTATTTTCTTTGTTCCGAAGTAGAAAACCAGTTCTGGGTATTTTGGCTGTGTTAGTAAGATTAGAGGAATTCTGCGAATGTTGAAGGCCAAGCTGTAATTGTTTAATTTACAATGGTTTTGCTTTTTCATGCAGTTCTGTAACCCCGGAGACTTGTGCATGTAAGAAGTGTGAATGTGTTGAGATAAGATGCAAAGTTATATGGCTTTAGAACCAGATGGTCAAAGGAGGGGGTTGAGCGAGTGTGAGCGAAGTCCTGAGGATGAGACAACCTGACTGCAGAGGAGTCATCTATAACCACCAATGCGTACCCCTACTCATGAGAAGATTGAATAATTGGCAGATTGATGAGCCTTAGAGCGGAGCAAGCCACCCGAAAGGACGATTGACAACAGGATGAACCTTCGAGAGATGTTCTGGGAACACTCACATCAAAAGATAACATTCCGGTCACAAGCGGACAGAGCGAGATCCATGGATTTTAACAAGAAGAAGGAATATATAAAGCAGGGTGCTTTGCTATGGAACTTTGCGTTCGTCTGCCACACTATCTGGAGAGGAGTATCGGATCGATCGACCGACAAGGCCCTGCTCCCCCCTGTGCTCAATCTACCTGGCCACTAGATTGACACAGACTCTGGACTGGTAACTATATCATCTGGCAGAACTGTGTATGCATGATGTTTTGTGTCTGTTTGAAAAGCATAAGCAACTGTTGTATTCTCAATCGATGCGGCGTACTGCCTTTCCCCCTATAAAAGATCTCGGTGTAGCCCACTAGCACGGAGGTGGACTAATGGTCCATCCTGCTCTTCTAGAAGGGTTCCACCAGATCTAAGCCAATCTTCTCACAAGGTGTCCCTGCCAGGGATAAGGGCATCAGTGGTCCTGCATTGATCACTATTGGGCTGCTTTTCTGGCACTCGGGGCACGTGCTTCCTCCCCAGCCAGAAAACCTGCCGGGCTACTCTCTGTAGAGTTTTCTCTCTCCCGAAGGGTCTGGCCCAGGGCACTGCACGTCCCAGGCACAACAACTCCTGGCAGAGCAGTCACAGGAGCAGTAGTTGGCAGATATCGGTCTTGGTCAGTGGGTGCTGGACCCGGCGATTAAGAAGGTCCTTGCTGATCTCAAACCGGGACCCTGGAGCCAGCACTGAGGTTGACCATCTCCCTGGCTTGTGTCTGCCCCTTGCTGCCAGGCCTTGGAGGGTTGGGTCACTCCTTTGCTCTTGGAGAACATCCCCCCAAGATCCCAAACTACTTCACCAGGGTCAATGGGAACTTCTGCCGGGTCGGGTTCAAATCCTCCTGCCCCAGTTAGAGGGACCCCGACCGTGCTGCTTCTTTGACTCTCTCAGATGCCCCGGCTTGGGGTCTGGCTTCCCTGGCTCCTCTGAGGCCACGTAGTCCTCAAGCAGGGAGACAGTTTCAGCGAGGGGCACTGGGCGGTGTCGCTGCGCCCATTCCTGCCTGCCCCCGGCAGGATCCGTGTCACGGGCGCGATCACAGAAGACTCCTTGGGGGCGTTTCCCAGAGCGCTGGCAAAGCCGCTGACACTCGCTTCTTGGCACTCAAGAGCTTCTCGCTACACTGTCCTGCTGGGCCAGGTCTCCTGGTCTCCCCCAGCCGAGGCACAGAGCAGAGACCCTCCCCCGCCCCCAGAGCTATACAGACATTGAGTCTATTGTGGTCTGAGGTCACAACTGTTTACACAACGCTTGACAGTGAACAAAAGTGATTTTATTAAGCACAAGCTGTGGGATTTACGTGTTTGCAAGTGAGAAAGGGCAGAGCAAAGTGAATTACAAATGTCAAATAACAAGAAACGCATCCGTAGTTTTAACACACACTCGAGCCTCTGACAAACTCACCCTCCAACTGTTCTTATTGGGTTAAAACTCCCAGCAAGGGAAGGTCTCTGTGTTTAAGGATAAGTCATTTGATGGTGGAAGCTCCCCCCAAAGTTAGTAAATTTGTGACTCTGGGGAGTTTTGTAAGCAGCGACTGCAAAGACCAGGCTTCATTTTTTTAAGTTTTCTTGCAGGTCCCTACGTTCTGTGCTCAGGGTGGAGATCAGCCCTGGCACGTGGTGTCCCGACCCTGCACTGGGGCTGCAGAGGTGAAGCCTGGCTGCCTAGCAGAGAAGGTCGCACCCCCACAGGCGTGCTGGGCGGGCTCCAGCTGGAGGTAGCTAGAAAGGCCGGTGGAGCAGCTCAGAAAGGGCAGACACCTACGGGGGCAGAGGTGCCGCTGGGGCTCCCGAGGAGAAGCGCATGTGCACCCGGACGCCGTCACCAGTCAGCAGGGAACCGCAGCAGAAGCCCCGGTTTGGAGGAAAGAGACGGCGCTCAGAATGGGAGAGAAGCTGGCAGGAAGCAGCCCAGGGCGGGTAGTTGAACCCCGGGTGCTTGGCGTCTTTCGGCTGGATTCCCCACCCAGCTAGTGGTGCCCCACTCCAACGCTGACAGGGTGCACTGGGACCCGGTGGAGAGGGTGGCCTGGGTCCCCCTGCCCCTCCACACCAATCCCACCAGGAGTTCTAACACACCTCTGGCTGCTAGGCCTGTGTGAAGGGAGCTGCCCTGTTGATTTGGAGCACAGGGAGTTAAGCCCTGTGTGCAGGGAGCTGCAGGGTTGATTTGGAGCATTGGGACGCACACGGGGTTGAGCTCCAAGTGAGGGGCCTCCGTGTTCGGTGGCGAGTTCGCTACGTGACAGCGCCAGTCTCACTTACGGCCAGAGACACGCTGCGGCTCCTCTCCTCCCGGTGGCTCTTCCGGAGCTTGTCCAGCAGCTGGTGCAGCACGTGCCGGGAGAGCTGTGCTTCTTCCCCCAAGGCCTTCCACAGCTCCCTGGCACCTCTGCAAGGTCAGAAACCGAAATCAGAGCGTCCCTGCTTGCCCCCCCCTTGTGTCCCCAGGGAGAGGCTGGGAAGGCCGGCGGGAAAGGGGGCCCTTAGAGGAGACGCCCGGGGGCTGGGAGGCTGAGGCAGGTGAGTCCCTTCCATGAGCTCTTCATTTATTCCCTTCCCCAGAAGCCTCATTGCTCCTGCAGCCTGTGCCGCTGCTTCCAGTAACTGCCCTGGGGCTGCGCACAGCGTGACACCACCCAGCCCAGCCTGCACCAAAGGCTGCTCGGTGACATTTACGCTGGAGTCACGGCCCAGGGATGCTCCCCAGAGCCTGGTCCTGCCCCTCTGGTGGAGCTGGCGGGAAGGGGGGTGACCACAGAAATCAGGAGCCTGCTGGAACTCTCCAGGGACCTGTCACGTCTGCACTCTGGGCAGGGAAGGGGGAGGGGCTGGTTTCCAAGGGGCTGGGCCTGGGCATCTCCCCTCAGGAGGCAGGGACAGCCCCGTGCCCAGCAGGGAGCTTGCTCCATCGCTGTGGCCTGCCAGGCCTTTCCCGCGCTCTGCCCTGGAGGAGGAGGGAGGGGCAATCAGGCTGAGGTGATAACAGCCTCTCCCTACCTCTCCCATGGCAGCGCGTGGGCCACACAGGCTGGAACCACGTCCCGGGGGTGGGCGCGAGCCAGCAGGGCGATGGTTCCCAGCGCGGCTCTTCTGGCTCTGGGGTCCTCGACGTCGTCCAGCCAGGTGAAAATCTCTCCCACGACGTCTCCCACCTGGAGGCAGCCAGAAAGCTGAGGGGGGGGATTGCCCAAGAGCGGCCTCCTGCCAGGTCACCCCTCCTGGCAGACGGCGCTCGGAGAAGGGCAGGAACGTCACCAAGTCAATGAGCCGCTCTTGGTCCCAGGTCCCCGTGTCACGCGGGTAGAATTCCTGCCTCCCCAGAGGGCGATGGAGCTCAACTGATCAGGGCAGTGACTGATGCTCACACCTCCTAGGAAGGGGCTGTAGAAATGGACTCGGGCAGAGCCCTCCCTGCACCAGTCTAATTTCTGGGGGGGGCACCGGAGCCGGTGGGGCCGGGCAGCAGGATCACACGTCACAGGCACCGGGGCAAAGTGCAAAGCCAAATGGTTCCTGCTGCACCGGTGGGTCACACGAGGGCCCTGCAGGGCACGTGAGGAAACCCCGTCCGCTCCGGGAGCCCAGCGTGGCGACCCCTCGGCAGACTCTGTCAGTGCCGCGCTCCAGGGTGGGGCTGTGACCCACCTGCTGTGGGGCTGGGCTGGCCCCAGGGACGTGTCCAAGCTCCAGCGCACAGAACTCTGGAAACACCTGCCCACCCCAGCACCGAATGGAAAGGGGCTGAGCCGACCTGCCAGACCGGGACCCTGTGCCCCAGGGCCGGTTTCCTCAGAGCCAGTTCTCCCAGCCCCTCTCCCCACACGCCCCTGCCCCTCGCCGGGCGTCTCTTACTCGCTCCATGCGGGCGCTGTGCTGGGACACGGTGGCTCTCAGCGCCTCCTCCGCCGCCCGAAAGCTCTCCAGGGCGGGGGCCGTCAGAGCCTTCACGGCTGCCAGCAGCAGGGCTGTGGGCTGGGCTGAGGCAGGGGGCTCCCCGAGGGTCTGCAATGAACAGGGGCAGAGCCTGTAGGGACTGAGCATTTCCACTGGGCAGCTGCCCTGGGACACTCGCTCCCTGGGGGCTGGCAGGGCCTAGTGAGCATGGAGGAGCCTGCTGAGACCTTTGATTGAGCAGCCTCGCCCGGTGCCAAGGGTTCCCCCGTCCCCTGGGCACCACAGGCCCCTGTAACTCACGGCCCCTGCACTCAGGAGACCTGCCTTTGGCTGATAAACCGGCAGAGCCCTGCAGATCCCTTGTGGAGGGCAGCAGAGGGGTGACTGGAGAACATGCCCCATGTTCCATCCTCCATCCTGGGCCTGAGCAGATGGGCCCAGCGGCTCTAGTAGCCCACAGTGTCCGCGCGGAAAGGACGGAGTGCAGGGCCCTCATGGAAACGCCCTCTGCCTTCCCCACCCGGCAGCGTGTGGCGCTGCCTCCCAACCGGCAGGAATCACGGGCAGGACAGGAAGTAGCTGAGACTGAGGCTACATCTACAATGTAGCCTTCTTGAGGAAAAGCTTATGCAAATGAAGCTTGGCGTGGAATATCGCTGCGCTCCATTTGCATAATTAACGAGCAGCCCTTGTTTTGCAAAACCCCCTCTTGTGTAAGAGCCGTTCTTCCTCAAAAAACAGACTTCTTATAACGTGTAAGGAGGGAAAAGTTTAGCTCGTCTCTCAGGATTTATTGTTTTCCTTCTTTAGGGATGTCAAACTAATGTCTGAGCTTCTTAGGGTTTGAGATGGTTTTTTTCTTTCTTCCTTCCTTTTCCAACTAAGTCTTCAGACCAGGGACTTTGCCTTGGTACCAGTCTCAAAAGGTGGCTCTTTCCATCTATCCAATGTAGAATCATAGAACCATAGAAGGTCATCAAGTCCAGACCCCTGCTCTAGGCAGGACCAATCCCAACTAAATCAACCCGGCCAGGGCTTTGTCAAGCTGAGACTTAAACTCCTCTAGGGATGGAGACTCCACTACTTCCTTAGGTAACCCGTTCCAGTGCTTTACTGCCCTCCTAGTGAAATAGTTTTCCTAATATCCAACCTGGACCTCTCCCACCACAACTTGAGACCATTGCTCCTTGTTCTGTCATCTGTCACTACTGAGAACATCCTCTCTCCAGCCTCTTTGGAACCTCCCTTCAGGAAGTTGCAGGTTGCTATCAATTCCCCCCTCACTCTTCGCTCCTGCAGACTAAACAGACCCAAGTCCCTCAGCCTCTCCTCATAAGTCATATGCTCCAGCTCCCTAATCATTTTGGTCGCCCTCTGCTGGACCCTCTCCAATGCGTCTACATCCTTTTTGTAGTGGGGGGCCCAGAACTGGACACAATACTCTAGATGTGGCCTCACCAGAGCTGAATAAAGGGGAATAAGGACATCTCTGGATCTGCTGGCAATGCTCCTCTTCATGCAACCTAATATGCCATTAGTCTTCTTGGCTACAAGTGCACACTGTTGACTCATATCCAGCTTCTCATCCACTGTAACCCCCAGGTCCTTTTCTGCAGAACTACTACTTAGCTGATTGGTCCCCAGCCTGTAAATATGCTTGGGATTCTTCCGTCCCAAGTGCAGGACTCTGCACTTGTCCTTGTTGAACCTCATCAGATTTCTTGTGGCCCAATCCGCCAATTTTCTAAGTCACTCTGGACCCTATCTCTGCCCTCAAGCGTATCTACCTCTCCCCCTAGCTTAGTGTCATCCGCAAACTTGCTGAGGGTGCAATCCGTCCCCTCATCCAGGTCATTAATAAAGATATTGAACAAAACCGGTCCTAGAACTGAACCTTGGGGCACTCCGCTAGAAACCGACCGCCATCCTGACATCGAGCAATTGATCACTACCCGCTGGGCCCAGCCTTCTAGCCATCTTTCTATCCATCTTACCGTCCATTTATCCAATCCACATTCCCTTAACTTGCTGGCAAGAATATTGTGGGAGACCGTATCAAAAGGCTTTCTAAAGTCAAGGTATATCACATCCACTGACTTTCCCACGTCCACAGAGCCAGTTACCTCATCATAGAAAGCTAATCAGATTGGTCAGGCACGACTTGCCCTTTGTGAATCCATTCTGACTATTCCTAATCTTTTTCCTCTCATCCAAGTGCCTCAAAATGGATTCCTTAAGGATCCCTTCCATGATTTTTCCAGGAACCGATGTAAGACTGACCGGCCTATAGTTCCCTGGATCGTCCTTCTTCCCTTTTTTGAAGATAGGCTCTACATTTGCCTTTTTCCAATCATCCGGGATTTCTCCCGATCTCCACGACTTTTCAAAGATAATGGCCAAATGCTCCTCAATGACATTTGCCAACTCCCTCAGTACCCTCGGATGTACTATTGCGACAGGGCGCCTGCCCTGCACTGGCCCTTTAACACCAGGACTCAGGCCCGGAGCCGGGGCTAGAAGAAAGGAGACCAGCTGGAGCTAGTTGGGACTAGAGCGAGTCCGGCTGGCAAACAACTAGGACAGCACGACTGGGACTGGCTGGTAGAAGCCAGCTGAACCCCTTAGGGCGTGGGAGAGCCCAGCTGGCACGTATATATAGAGAAGCCCAGGTTGCTCAAGGGGGGCAGTAGAGAGCTGACTGCAGAAAAGGCAGGAGCTCCTTGAAGGGAGACAAGCTGGGGATAGCCAGCGATAGCTGGAGAAGGGCCAGCAAGGCTCCCCTGGCTAGGGGCTGGAGGCAAAGCCCTGGATTGGAGGCGAACCTTGAGGCAGCCTAGGTAAGCAGGGCAGTTGAGACAACCCCAGTGCCTATGATGAGCATCCCATACAGACTGTAACTTGCCCGGCGAGGGGCTATATGAGGACAGTCAGGGGGCACTGAGGCACACTGGGGTGTGAACCCCTGACAACTATGCTTGCAACTAGCTTTATTTTCATGCTAAAAGTTGTTTCTTTTTCTCTGATTAACTGGTGTTGGTTGACTGTTCTCTCCAGGATGGTCTGTCTGTGTGGACCTGTATGCCTCTGACTGAGGGGTCAGCCACCAGAGACTGCAGCTTGTTTTTCTCTTTTCTTTTCCAAAATCTTTTGGGAAAAAGAGCTTGGGGTACCCCTGGGGCTGGTTTCAAGTATCCAGCCCTGTTTGTGGGTTCAAAGCACTTGATGGTGGCAGCAGCATCCCCAAAATATGGGTATTAGGATTTGGGGGGGTGTTTCGGGACCAGAGCCTGTGCAGGCAAGGGTCTGGAGTGCTCTTGCAGACCCCCAACTTCTGCATTCGTTGTGCCGGAGTGGGGAACAGCCTCGACAGGGTCGCTAGGCAAGTGAATGGCAGCACTTCACTGACCTCGGGGGGTGCCAATCACACATGATGAGATTTGCTGTGATCGTTCAGATCAGCGCAAAAGCGGAGGCTGCTGCCTGAGAAGGACTGAGTCAGGCCTGCGCCAGTGACGTGCTCATGTGACCTACTCCATCTTGGGACAGACTTTCACAGGAGAACAATGGGATTCCTGCCCCATGGGCAAGGGGATAAAGGGGCCCTGAGGGTTCCCCCAGTTTTGTCGTCACTCCTGTCCTCCCCCCTGATAATCATCTATGAAGGATCTCGGCTATGGACTGAAGCCTGAAGTGGCCCCAGAGCCACCGTCTTATTAGTCTTGAAAGTTCTGCATGGTCCTGTCTTAAATTGACCTGGGCATGTGGCTGGTTCGCTGGGGTGGGAGGAACCTGTTTGGAATTGGTGGGACTGGGACTCAGAGCCTCTCACCTGTATGAGGGTGGTGCTGGTGGTGGCCCAGAGGACAGGAGTGTCTAAGGGGGTTGCTCGCAGGGCTTCTTACTAGCCAGTGCGGGGAACAGAAGTGCTGTTTGGGACGGGTTCCGATCCTAGCAGTGGAGGACCCCCCCGTTCTGGGCTCTGAGCAGCCCTGTCTCAAAGCAAGGTGCCCTGCTTCCACCCTCGGCGTGGTGCTCCCAGAAAGCCCCCATATTACACGGCTTTGCTCCAGGGAGCTGGTCACATGTAGGAGTGTTTCCTTTGGTCCCTGAGCCGGAGGGGGGGCTGGGCGTTCTCCTCTGAGACACCGGCTCCGGCACATAGTCACGCGCCCCACAGGGGATGCTTCCCATTGGCTCAGTCACAAGCCTCATTCCCATAGTCATGTGGGCGCTGCTCTGTGCTAATGGGGTGGGCCGGCGGTCTGGTTCCTCCTCCTCTTCGCTCCCTTCTGCCCCGTTGGGTGTCTTCTGGGAGAGCTCGTTCTCCACCCCTGGAGCAGAGGAGACGCGCTGGTTTGAATGTGTTACCCTGGGCGACAGCAGGACACGGGGCCCAGAGCCCTGACGTGACTTGCCCAGGGTCACACAGCAAGGTGCTTGCAGGGCCGAGCAGAGAGCGCCGCTCCCATGACTCTCAGCTGGGGGCTCTCCCCACTGGGCTTCTCTCCCCTAGGGGCAGAGTCTCTCCCACGGTGCATTCTCCTCTCCTCGGCCCTCGCCCCCTTCCTGCAGTGATGGGAACAGGCCTCGTTTCCCGTGTGACACCCCAGGAAGTGATGGCCCAGCCCAGCCCAGTTCTCAGTTGAGAGCTGCTGTGACCTTTGGACGGGGTGACCCCTGGTCCCTTTTTAACGGTTCTGTTCCCTCCTCTCCAGCAGCTGCTGCTGGCGCAGGGGGTTGGAGCTGCCCCTCGGCTCCCATCCAAGGTTCCCTGGAAGCTGCGTGCGAATCCCTTTCCTGATTGGCTGGGGAAGGACATGGGGCATTAGCTCTCCTGTGGTGGAGGAGGGTGTCCTGCCTCCAGCCTCCACCCCGGTCCCCCCACCCCTCCCAGCCCCCTGCAGGGTCCGTACTGGCTGGGGGAGCAAATCAGGGAGCCAGGACGTACTTGGGGGATCATGTGACCCAGACCATGCTGAAGGGGAGGAGGGATCAATTGTGCTGCATTGGCTGCCACCACCCACATGGGAAAGCTGGGGAGGTTACAGGCGCCTTCAGATCAGGCCAACTTCTCTACTTTGCTCCAAGTCTTCCCTGCGCGGTGAACTGCGAACAGGGCAGCAGCCTCCCTCGCATCCTCCTCCTCCCCTGCCTCCCGCTGGGGAATTGGCCCAGCAGGGATCCTGTTTTCTCCCGTTACACTCCCCAGATGCTCATTCAGTTCTGTTTATTCTCTGCCTGCTCCTTTGCCCCTGCTCTCCCCAATTCACACCCAATATATTTTCTTCCACACCCACGGCCTATTGAAAATACATATTTATACCCACCGCGATATTGGTGTTGCACATGAGAAAATTCAGTCGGCCCAAGGTTGGAAAATCTTAGCGGGAACACTGCTCCTACCCCCTTGTCTGACAGCCGGTGAGAGGGGACCTGGCTCCATGGCCACCAGAGCCCTCAGGGAACAGGGGCTGCAGGGGAGTCCTCCTGGCACAGCACGTAGTTACCCCCTGTTCACACACAGCCCCTCGCTGCTCCTCTTTCTACACCCTGAGCTACCCCCTCCCTGCCCGAGCTCCTGTTTCAAACTTTTGGAGCTGAGCAGCCCCCTCCCCTGCTTGAGTCAAAATTTGTATTGTGGCTCCCCAAGCCATTTCCAGGAGAGGCTGGGTGGCCTGCTGGGGAGATCGAAGGGGGGGTGGGGATTTGCTTGAGCCTTCTGGGCCCAGCTCCCAAAATAGAGGATCCAGGCAGAGAAAGATGACTGGATCTATAACACGGGGCTGGGAGGTGTATAACTGGTAAGAAAGGAAACATTATTAATCAAAATCAAAATAATTAAGCAAAGGGGCGGGGGGGGGGGGATTTGGTGTTAGGATTCACCCCTCCGCTGCTCCAGCCCCATGGAGAGCGGAGGGAGACAAGAGAGGACCAGAGTTCAAGGATTCCTATGGGCCAGATTACCTCTTTTCCATACCAGTGACAGTAGATTTGTATGACCTGCCCTAGCTTTTGGGATGAGTCCAAGATGAGGGGTTCGGTGTGCGGGAGGTGGCTGCCAGGGCATGGGATAAGGATAGTGGCGCAGGAGGGAGTAAGGGTGGGAGTGTGGGTGGGGGGTAGGGTGCTGGAGTGGCCTGGGACTTTGGGTGCTGGAGGCGGTGAGGTCTGAACAGGAGGGAAGGTGCAGGAGCCGGCTGGGGTAGGGTATCTGGAAGGGAGGGAGGTGCCGGATTAGGTTGGGGATGCCAGGCCCCCAGAGAGCTGTGCCCTGCCATTGTCTGTTCTTCCCACTTCAGGGAGGAACCTGCCCCCCTGTACCAGAGCGTCTGGCACTCAATGGATTCCAGCCTCTGAGGAGCCCATCGCTGTCCCAGGAGACGGCCCTAATGCTCAAGGCTTGTACACTGACTGGGGTCAGTGTCCCTCACATGCTCCCCTCTCACCGGGTGGGTTGTATCCTCACCTGTGAGATCCAGCTGGTCTTTGTCTGGGCTCTCTGGTGGCTTCTCCTCCTCTTGCTCCTCCTGCTTCTCCGCTGAGTTCTTCTTCCTCTTCTTCAGGGAGAAGCGTGTCCACCGCCTGGGAGAGGAAGCTCTTCTCTCCTCCTCAGCCTCTGCCAGGGAGCTGCCACACTGGCTGTAGGCACAGAGTCTGCTTATGCCTGACAGGATCTTCCAGGAGCCTCTGGTTCTCTTGGGCTCCTCTGGCAAGGCCTGCTCCTGCTGGCTGAGGCCGGCGCATGCCTCGGCTGCTGCAGGTTGGACCACCACCCGGAGCACTCGGCTGTGTCTGTGCTCCCTTGAGGTGAGTCTTTCAAAGAAGGAACACAGCCTGGAAGAAAAAGAAGGAGCCGATGGGTTTTTCTGCCCTGGAAAGGCAAGACATTAATCTGCCAGGATTCAGATACAAGAGCGCTCTATTGAAACCATCCGCCTCTCTAACAGCCAGAACTGGTCCATAGAACCCAGTCAAAGGTGAAGACACATGGGGCTGTGGGTGACAGGAATTCTTATGGGGAATTTCTAGGGCCTGTGTGGTGCAGGAGCTCAGACTCGGGGAGCAGGGCTGTGCCTTCTGGCCTTACAGCCTGGGACTCTAGGGGCTGATGACCCTCAAGCTATAGAAGTGGCTGAAGTTCATCCTCCATTTGCTCTTAACGGCTTTGGGCCTGCAGTCGCCGTCCTACTGGTGGAAGGGAAGCTGTTGCTAGTTGTGGGTTCAGTGGGGGTAGGAGACTGAGCCTGGCATCTCTCTGCTGTCCCCAGTGCTGGTTGTGGGGCCCGGGTGGCATGGTGGCTTCTGAGCTGCTCCCAGGGAGGGGCCATGTGGGTTAACTAAATTAACATTATTCCTACTCTAAACTGTACAGGATTTGTATTTCTTATTTTGGGAAGTTGACAAAGAGGCAGAAGAAACGTGCTTATCTAACTGGAATTATTTAGGATTCTAGCTGTGATTCACTGGGTAGTGCCTTTCTGGGCTTCAGCAGATGGAATCCAGATAGTTACTATCTTTTAGAAGCTACCACAGCAAATAGTAATTGTTCAGTGAAATCAGATGTATTATAGATTGTTCTTAAGCAGTTCTGAATCTCACTGGGCCTCAGAAACTGATCCATTTGGAGTCAATTTTGCTTTGTACAGTCTTGCAACACGCTTTTGTGAAATCCTCCGGAGTGTTTTATACTTGATTTGCCTTTGGTGGCAAAACTCAATGAGCTATTTCCTCCTTTTCAGGCTGGTGTTTTGCATCATGTGCTACTAACCCTTCCACTATCACTCCAGAGAAATGTTATGTTGTTTTGAATAAGGGAGAGAAGGAATCACCCCTGAGGCACCCATCTGTTGCCCTGACATGTCATCTGGGGAGGTATGCCGCCTGCCAGGGGCCCATATCCCAGACATTACAGAGACATTGCTGAGGAATATCCAACCTCCTGACTACTACCCCCTGCTTCTCATCCATGTGGGCCCTAATGACACTGCAAGGTGTGACCTTGAGAGGAGCTAGGGTGATTACGGGGCTGTGGGAGCACAGGTGAAGGAGTTTGGTGCACAGGTGGCGTTCTCCTTAGTCTTTCCTGTCAATTTTCGGGGCCCAGGTAGAGACAGGTACATCCTGGAGGTGAGTGCCTGGCAGTAAAGATGGTGCCACCAAGAGGGCTTTGGCCTCCTTGACCACAGAACGCTGTTCCAAGAAGAAGGACTGCTAAGCAGAGATGGGGTTCACCTTTCGAAGAAGGGGAAGAGAGTATTTGGTCACAAAGTGGCTAACCTAGTGAGAAGGGCTTTAAACTAGTTTTGATGGGGACAGGTGGCCAAAGCCCATAGGCAAGTGAAAAACATGGAGACCTGGGAGATGGGTTGGAAATGGGAGGGAGCATGGGCTTTAACAGCAGAGAGAAAGGAGGGACAAGGCAGAAGTGAGGGGGGCAAAATCCAATCGGTATCTTAGATGCCGGTGTACAAAGGCAAGGAGGACGGGGAATAGGCAGGAAGCACTTGAAGTGCTAATAAAGAAACACAAGGATGACCCAGTTGGTATCCCAGAGACTTGGTGGGATAATACACACAATTGGAATATTGATACCGAAGGGTACAGCTTGCCCAGGACTGACAGGCAGGGATAAAAGGGAGGAGGTGTTGCCGTATCTATTAAGAATGTACACGGGGCTGAGGTGGAGATAGGCGTAGAAGACAGACTTGTTAAGAGTGTCTGGGTTAGGTTAAAAGAGGTAAAAAGAAGGGTGATGTCATGCTAGGGGTCCACTCCAGCCCACCAACCCAGGCAGAAGAGGGGACTGGCCTTCAGAAAAGCAGACTTGGCTCCCTCAGGGAAGTGATGGGCAGGATTCCCTGAGGTGCTAACATGAAGGGGAAAGGAGTCCAGGAGAGCTGGCAGGATTTTAAAGAAGCCTTAATGAAGGCACAAGACCAAAGCATCCCGATGCACAGTAACAAAAGCAAATATGGTGGACAACCAGATGGGCTTAGCAGGGAAATCCTTCGTGATCTTAAACACAAACAGGAAGTTTATAAGAAGTGGAAACTTGGAGAGATGACTTGGGAGGAGTCTAAATATACTTGAGAATACAAGGGAGTCGTCCTGAAGGAAAAAGCACAATTGGATTTGTAGCTAGCAAGGGATGTGACGGGTAACTAAAAAGGTTTCTACAGGCATGTGTCACGTTCCTGGATTTTGAGGGGAGCAGCCAGATCACTGCTGCACCCATGGGGGTGTGTTTGCCCCAAAAGTGGTATAAAGGGGGCCATGTGAGGTGTTGAATAGAAGCTTACTGTCTGCTAATCCTATGTACGCTATTCATGTGATTGTACAATGTCTGTGTGTGAAATTATAAGCATGTACAGTAAACTTCTGATAATCTGGTACCTTTAGGACCCAGGGGATGCCGGATTATCAGCTATACCGGACTATTGGAAGGGGGGGCTATGACGGGTCGGATGGGGGGAGATGGCACCCCACACCCATCTTAGCCCCCCCCCCCATGGTCCGGCTCTGCTCCAGGCATCCCCGATTCAGCCGCTGCTGGTCAGTTTCAGCAGCAGCTGAATTGGGACCCCTGCAGCAGAGCAGCCGGGGTGCTGCCGGGTTGGTCCGGTAGCGCCGCCCCTTGGCGCTGTGAGACCAACCCGACAGCACCCCAGCTGCTCTGGGGGATGCCTGGGGCAGAGCAGCTGGGGTGCTGCCGGTTGGTCCCGCAGCCCCAAGGGGCAGCGCTATGGGACCTACCGGGCAGCACTCCAACTGCTCTGCCCCCAGCTTCCCCGATTCAGCCGCTGGTCAGTTTCAGCAGCGTCTGAATCAG
This sequence comes from Pelodiscus sinensis, assembly GCF_049634645.1. Lineage (NCBI taxonomy): Eukaryota > Metazoa > Chordata > Testudines > Trionychidae > Pelodiscus > Pelodiscus sinensis. Next base: position 6,539,225 of record NW_027465908.1, read on the forward strand.
GGAAGCCGGGGGCAGACCAGTTCCAATGGTCCGGCTGCCCGGAGCACTTCCGGGTTCCTGATGGTGCTGGACCATCAGGAGTGCCGGACCATCAGATGCCGGACCAATGGAGTTTTACTGTACTTTGTATGGATACTGAATATTTCTCTGAATGTGCTTGAGCATTGGGCAGAGCCTGGCCTATGGACATGCTAATTAGCGAGGCTGTGTGGAACAATGGCACTCAATAGGCCAAGGATACACCTCAGGAATGAGGCCTGACACCTAAGGGCTGCCAGCAGAGAACACAACAGGGACACTGTGCCAGGTGAGCTGCTGCAGCCAAGAAGAGCCCAGGAAGGAGGTATATAAATATGACATGTGGTCCACTCCATCTTGGTACTCAGCTCAGCACTTCATCCCAGAGGCAGCAGTGCAGGGATTGAAGAGCCAGAAAGAACTGTGGACCCGTCCTGATCCTAGGATGTGCACCAAGGACTTCTAATCTCTGCTAGAGCCTGCATCGAAAACTGGGAGATTCGATGCATGGAACGTATGATACTTTAGCAACCTCACTCTCATGCTTTTCTTTCTGGTAGCAATAAACCTTTAGAAGTTAGATGCTAAAGGATTGGCCCAGCATGATTTGTGGGTAAGGTCCAGAGGGTAAATTGACCAGGGATCTGTGGCTGGTTTATTGGAACCGGACAGAGCTTGTTCAGGGTAGGTGGGATTGGGTTCTAAGACCCCTCACCTGTGTATGAGGCCCGGGGCCATGTGGGGCACGGATATCGCGGGGGTGTCGGAGGGGTTTTGCTCGTGAGGCTTCAGGCAAGTAGCTGAAGCGCTCTCTGGGACTGGTTTGTAGCCTGTTTGGGAAGGTCTCCAGTCTGGGGGCTGTAAGGAGCACCAAATTTGAGCAATTCGCCCTGAGCAGATGCCTTCAGCTGTGCCCAGACATGGCCCGGTCCGTCACAGCATGTTAGCAATTAGAAGGTGCTCAGAGATGGCGTGGGGCACTTACTGGATGAGGGAGGTAACCTAATGACAGGTGATGTGGGAAAAGCTGAAGTACTCAATGCTTTCTTTGCCTCTGTCTTCCCAAAGAAAGTCAGCTCATAGATTATTGCACTAGGCAAGACAGTATGGGAAGGAGCTGGGCAGCCCTCCGTGGAAAATGAACAGGTTAAGAAATATTTAGAAAAGCTAAAAATACACAAATCGATGGATCTGGATTTAACACATCCGAGGATACTTAGGGAGTTAGCAAATGTCATTGCAGAACTGGCCATTATTTTTGAAAACTCATAGAGATTGGGAGCGATCCTGGATGACTGGAAAAAAGCAAATGCAGTGTCTATCTTTTAAAAGGGGAAAAGGACAATCCAGTGAACTACAGACCTGTCTGCCTTATCTCAGTCCCCAGAAAAAGCATGGCAGGCATCCTCAAGGAATCCATTTTGAAGTACTTAAAAAAGAGGAAAGTGATCAGGAATAGTCAACATGGATTCCCGAAGGGCAAGTCGTGCGTCACCAATCTGATTAGCTTCTATGATGAGGTAACTGGCTCCGTGGACATGGGGAAGTCAGTGGATGTGATATACCTTGACTTACCAAAACTTTTCATTTGATCTCCCACAATATTCTTGCCAGCAGTTAAGGAAGTATGGATTGAACATATGGACTGTAATGTGGATATAAAGTGAGCTAGATCAGTGGTCCCCAACCTGTGGTGGTGGCCGGGCGCCAGGGGGCGTGGCCGTTCGCTCGCCGGGCGCCAGGGAGCGGGGACTGGGGCGGGGCCCCCCCCATAGGCGCGCGCCCCCCCCCAAAGGCGCGCGCCCCCCCCCATAGCTGCGCCCGGGGCCGGCGCCCCCCCTCGTCCAAGCGCCGGGGACCGGGGTCGGCGCCGGCGCCCCCCGCCCCAAGCGCTGCGCGTCCGGGGCTGGCGCCCCCTCCCCTCCAAGCTCCGTGCGCCCGAGGCCGGAAGTTTGGCAGAAAAGGACCTGGGCATTACAGTGGACGAGAAGCTGCGTATGAGTTAACAATTTGCTCTTGGAGCCAAGAGGCTAATGGCCTCTTAGGGAGCATTAGGAGGAGCATTGCCAGCAGATCTAGAGAAGCGATTACAGGCAGTCCCCGGGTTACGTACAAGATAGGGACTGTAGGTTTGTTCTTAAGTTGAATCTATATGTAAGTCGGAACTGGCGTCCAGATTCAGCCGCCAGTTCTGACTTACATACAGATTCAACTAAAGAACCCCAAGCGTCCCCAAGTCAGCTGCTGCTGAAATTGATCAGCAGCTGAATCAGGAAGCCCGAGGCAGAGCAGCTGGGGTGCTGCCGGGTTGGTCCAGTAGTGCCCAGAGCGGCGCTGCGGGATCAACCGGCAGCGCCCCAGCTGCTCTGCCCCAGGGTCCACAAGCCTCAGAAGCGCGGTACCCCGCCGTGGCTGCGGCTTCGCTCCCAGTGCCCCTGGTCTGCTGGAGACGGTCCCCAGCAGACCAGGGGCACCGGGAGCAGCTTTTCTCGCCCCGGAGGTCGAGGTGGCGGGACCGCTGAGCTCTGGGCGGTCCCGCCGCCTGCGAGCTCCGGGGCGAGAAAGCCCCATTCGTAAGTGCGGATCCGACATCAGTCGGATCCGCGTAACTCGGGGACTGCCTGTATTCCTCTTTATTCGACCCTGGTGAGGCCACATCTGGAGTATTGCATCCAGTTCTGTGCCACCCACTACAGAAAGGATGTGGACACATTGGAGAGGATCCAGCCAAGGGCAACCAAAATGATGAGGGGGCTGGAGCACATGGCCTATGAGGAGAGACTGAGGGATTTGGGCTTATTTAGGCTACAGAAGAGAAGAGTGAGGGGGGATTTGGTAGCAGCCTGCAACTTCCTGTAGAGAGATTCCAAAGTGGATGGAGAGAGGCTGTTCTCAGTAGCGATGGAAGACTGAACAAGGAGCAATGGTCTCAAGTTACAGTGGGGCAGGTCTACGTTGGCTATTAGGAAAAACTATTTTACTAGGAGAGTTGTGAAGCACTGGAATCCGTTACCTCGGGAGGGGGTGGAATCTCCATCCCTAGAGCTTTGTAAGCCCTGGTTTGACAAAGCCCTGGCTGAGATGATTGAGTTGGGGTTGCTCCTGTATTGGGCAGGGGGCTGGACTCAATAACCTCCTAAAGTCTCTTCCAGCCCTAGGATTCGATGATTCTAGGTGGATGAGGCTGTTTTAAAAGAATTCACAAAAACATCCCAAAGCACAGGATTTGGTGGTGATGGGGGACTTCAACGATCCATACACATGTTGGGAGACTAACACAGCAAGGCACAGATTAGCCAATACATTCCTGGACTGCATTGGAGACAATTTTTTATTTCAGAAGGCTGAGAAAGCTGCTCTAGATTTGATTTCAACAAATAGAGAGGAACTGGTTGAAATTTGAAAGTGGAAGGCAGCTTGGGTGATAGAGATCATGAAATCATAGAGGTCCCGATTCTAAGGTAGAGGAGAGAAAAGCAAAATAGAGACAGTGGATTTCAGGAAGGCAGATTTTAGTAATCTCGGAGAGGTGGTACGTAAGTTTCGCATGGGAAGCAAGATGAAGAGGAAAAAGTGCGGAAGACAACTGGCAGTTTGTCCAAGGGACATTATTAGGGCCCAAATGCAAACTATTCCACTGAGCAGGAAAGATGGAAAGTACAGGAAGAGTCCACCTTGGCTTCACCAGGAGCTCTTACACGATCCAAAAATTAAAAAGGAGTTGTGTAAAAGGTAGAAACTAGGTCAAATAACAAAGGACGAATACAAGAAAACAACACAGCTAGGCAGGGCCACATGAGAAAGGCGAATGCACAAAACTAACTCAGTCTAGCTAGAGACAGAAAGGGTAACAAAAAGAGATTTTACAAATATGTGAGAAGCAAGAGGAAGACAAAGGTCAAGGTAGGCCCATTGCTCAGTGAGGAGGGAGAAACAATAACAGGAAACCTGGAAATGACAGAGGTGCTTACTGACACTTTGTTTCAGTTTTCACCAACAAGTGTGATGACCACGAGATGCCTAAGGTAGTGGATGCTAGTGGGAATGGGGGAGGTTTAGAAGTTAAACTAAAAAACAAAAGAAATGAAAAATTAGTAAGAAAAATTAAATGTCTTCAGGTCACCAGGGATGGATGAAACGCATCCTAGAATGCTCTTGGAGTTGTTAGAGGAGGTATCTGAGCCTTTAGCTATCGTCTTTGAAAGGTCATTAAGGTTGGGAGAGATACCAGAAGACTGGAAATGGGCAAATACAGTGTCTATCTGTAAAAGGGAAAATAGGAACAACCCAAGAAAGTAGAGACCACTCGGCTTAACTTCTATGCCAGGAAATATAATGGAGCATATAACAGTCATTTGTAAATGAAGGCAAAGAGCATCAACCAGCACAGCGGGAAACCCTAAGAAATGCTGCCCCACGCTCAAAGGAGAATGGCTGAATGAAAGAGATGAAGCAGAATCTCAATGATCTAAAGGCAAGATCTGTGTACAGAGGAGAGACATGTTCCTGTACAGTGCTGATGTGGACTTGACCTTCTAAACTTGTGCTAAGGCTACAATATCCAGCTTCTTCTCCCCAGGCCACAAATGGGAATGGAGAGGCCGTTGAACTACAAGAGGAGGATTTTGCAAGCCAAAGTCGTGAATCTGCTGTACATATTATTAGGAGCAGAAATTCTCATCCCCTGGGATTTGACCTGTGAAGTATGCTCTTAGAAACCTCGAATGAGAAACAGAAGAGACTGGAACTGAAGGAAAGAAAACATTTAAAGCCAGAAGAAATAAAAATTCTCATGGATAATTTTCTGCTTCCAATACAAATGAACAGCTCCACATGGGAACGCACCAGCATGTACAAGCTGGCACAGAAAAAACTCTGCTTTTGAGGTTTTGGAGTCAATTGACATCATTGTCCATTCAGAATCGTGACAGCTATTCACCTGTCTTCCTACCATATGCTTATTACTGATGAAAGCGCAGCGATTCCTGTCACCAACTTGCTTATCATTTGCTTCAAGTTCAGAGGTGTAGCATGGGCAGGGCAGAAGACTGTGTTTGGTGGAATTAGTCAATGATCTGCTTGTAATGCACAAGCTGTTACAGCTGCTGTCTAAGCCTCTGACAGCCTGAATAAGCGGGATCTGATGAAATCGGTGATGTTCACTTCAGTCATACTAGGGAAAAACAATGGTGTTGCCACACAACTCAAGCAGGGCATCCCATATTTAACAGCACAACCCTGCGTGGCACATCGAGAAGACCTGGCTTTAGCGGATGCGTGGAACCAAGTGCCAATGCTGAAGAAAGGAGAGACCCTTTTTAAGACCGTTTATAGGGTCTTTTGCAGCTCCTCAGTCCAGAGGACAATTTGAGGAAAGAGCAAATGTCACAGAAAATGAGACTGCATCGTTGAAACCTCTAACTGAAGTTCGGTGGCTATCTAGACATTTTGCTGTGTAATTATGAGCCCCTTCTTAAATATTTGGAACAAGAAATCTGAGGAAATAATGACCCATTAACAAAGTGCTGCCTGAATAAGCTCTCTGACACTAATTGCCACGTCACTGCAGCTGTATTAAATGATGTCTCATGCAAATTAGCAGAACTGACCAGACGCTGGCAGAAGTGAAGCTTTAACAATAAGTGAAGCTGTAAAATTAGCAAGGGCTCAGATCCACAGGATGAGAGGGCAGGATCTCGGTAAAACAGTCTCTTGGAGCAACAGTGTGAAAAATCGAACCAAATCAAGCACAACCCATGAACATTCAGCGGTGAACCTGTTCTATGTTTCATCTCCCTGCTGTGTAAGCCTCTGCATAAGAGGTTTCCAGAGAATGGACTAAATGAACGGGCAGCTTTGCCTCACTTTCCACACATCAATTCAGGGATGAATTTGGCACTGAAATCATTAGCAAGCGAGCTAACAAATACAGAACAATTAGTAGTCAAGTGAAATCATCAGCCGAAAGACCACAGAGGAGGAGAAGATCATTGCAAACCAGAACAAGGGTTACAAATAAATCATTGCAGAGACATAATGATGCAAAGCTCATGACAAATTTGCAGGAAATGGGGACTTTATGGTGACAGAATGTAGGACAATGTGTGACGGTGCGTTGGGGGTCCCCCGTCTCCTGCACCCCGAAATGGCACAAACAGACTGCACCAGCCGGTGGAATAGAGGAAGTTTATTGCCTCTCCAGGATACAGCACAGCACAGATGTAATCTGGTCACAGAGCTGGGCTAGGATGCCTCAGGCCCCCTTGAGATGGGGGAGACTGGGCCCCTAAACTCCAGCCCCTTTCCCTAGGCTGTCTCCTCCATGCTCCCAGCCAGCCAGCAACTAACTCCCTTCCAGCCCTGCCCCCCAGCCAGGGCAGCATTCCACCTTCCTTTGTTCCTCTCAATGGGGGGTGTCTGGCCACTGGTTTGCATAGTGACTCATCCTGTTTTGCTGGGTCGTGGTACCCACGGCAGCCAATGGGGGTTACCCCAGAGCCAGCAGCATAGAAACCAGCCAGGTACCCCCACTACGTCACACAATGCAATGCAGTGTCACAACTAGTGGATACACGGGCAACATTTCAAACTTCCAGTGTTGTCTGTGAGCCTGGCTTTAGTCTTCTCTAGAATATCCAAACTATCTCTGCATAAACTTTTGTCATTTGGGTCTTAAGTGTGCCTCGGTGATCACTTACACACACACCCACACCCCGCACAGGGATCGATATCTGTCACACACACACAGTGATCACATACACACATTCTCTACAAGCCACAGTGATCTCACAAGCATACTGACATACACACACATTGCAGGACACCATGATCTCTCTCTCTCACTCACTCACTCACACATACACACACACAGCCCGTGCCTATAGGCATACTAGGCAGCTGCCTAGGGTGCCAAGTTGCATGGAGCGCCAAATTCTAAACTCTGCCCCTTCCATTTCCCATTCCCTTTGCTGTGCCTTACCTGGAGCATGGCTGCCCTGCGGCCAGGAGGGGAAAGTCCTGGGAGTGGGAGTGCACGGGTGGGGTGGGGGTGTTTCCCCTGTGCCGTGGAAGGGTGGAGGAGGAGGAGGAACGCGTGGGGGCGGGGGGTTCCCCTGTGCCGCAGAAAGGGTCATCCCCAGGGGAGAAGGGATGCGGGGGGGTCGGTCCCGGGGGAGGAGGAACATGGGGGGTTTCTCTCTGGGGGGGGTGGGATCTTGGGAGGAGGCGAGTGCAGGGGACTCTGTCCCCCGGCTGGCACCCTGTTCCTTCTCCCCGGCCCCCAGGTCCCAAACTCCATCCCCAGGCCTGCAGCCACCAGCCCCAGCACTCCAACTCCATCCCCAACCCCCCAACCCCAACCTCCAGGCCCCCAGCCACAGAACTCCATCCCCAACCCCCCTCTCCCCAGCACAGAACCAAAACCCTCAGTCAATATCTGCCTTTGGGGTGGGGGGGGGGGCGCCTACTGCATTGATCGCCTAGGGCGCCAGTTGGTGGCAGTTAGTCTAGGGCAGCCCCCCAACACACACACTCTGCAGGCCACAGTGGTGTCACTCACACACCCAGAACTCACGGTGAGCTCTCTCTCTCTCTCTCTCTCTCTCTCTCACACACACACATATACACACACACACATGCACATGCCTGCAGGAGCTGCTGCAGGAGCTGGTGGGGGCGGTCGGCACGTGCTCATGAGGGTCCAATTGAAAATCATGTGACAGACAGACAAGAACTGTGATTAGTGCTCTTCTACATACAGCAAATAAATGAAGTGATTTTTTGTGTTAAAACCAAATGATTTAGTTTTTGTTTCACAAGTCACAACAACAGAGACTCTCTAACACTTTTGCCTGTAGAAAGTTTTTTTCATGTGCATCAAGCCAAGAGACATAATCTTTAATTTCAAGCATAAACTGTAACACATTTTTCATTTAATATGTCAGTACAAATGATAACAGATTTTGTTTGCTATGCCAAGAAATAGCAGTTTTGCGTTATGCCTCAGAGGAACAGGACACCTGTAAGATACCAAATGGCTGCTGAAAACAACGTATTTGATTTCATAGTAAACAAACATTTAAAGTCAGGCACCTTGCCAACGATCCCTTGTTGTAGTATTCTTTCTTCCATAACATTTTAAATATATCTAAGGCAGGGGTGTCCAAACTTTTTTCAAAGAGGGCCAGATTTGATGAAGTGAACATGCGTGAGGGCCGACCATTTTGCCTGACATTCTTTGAACCATTAAAATTAAATGCAAATTAAATATTTTATGCAAAGAGCATACTTTTCATTTCGTCACATGGATGACAAATCTAAACAGGTGTTAAATCACTCTGCCTTTCATATCTGAAGGCCAGATGAAAAAAAAATCCAAGAAGCTGAAATATATGTCAGGAACATTGTAAAGTACATTACATATTATTGGTAATAAAGGTTGTCTGTCAACTTTTAAGTTCAAAAAATATGAACAGGAACATAACACCAAGTATACATGTTGTGTCCAAATATATTTATAACTGATTTAGACCAACTGACATTAACTGAGATTTTACAATGTGTTCATCTCAATACATATGGATTCGTTGGGGGCCATAAAAGATAGATATTGCCAAATTACCTGTGGGGCCGTATTAAACCGGAACACGGGCCGCAATTGGCCCGCGGGCCGGACTTTGGACATGCCTGCTCTAAGGTATTTGTTAGTAACTGCTGGTGCCACAGTGGCACAAATCCAAACAAGCTTCAATATCTGAGACATAGGTGAGAGGATTATTCTAAGAGGGGTGGGTGAGATTCTGTGGCCTGCACTGTGCAGGGGGTCAGACTAGATGATCATAATGGTCCCTTCTGACCTTAAAGTCTATGAGTCTATAAGCGCACACGACCTCATTCTTGGTGCACAAGACAAAACTCGTGGATGGAGAATCTTAGAGCAGGCATGTCCAAAGTCCGGCCCGCGGGCCAATTTGGCAATCAAATCTGGCCCTCTTTGAAAAAAGTTTGGACACCCCTGTCTTAGAGGGATCACTGGTCCCCCCATCTATTTTCTATGATTCTCAGCTGGGCCTTCTCTCAAACCTCACAGCTTTGTGCTCAGAATGTTGGGACTCTGGCTACAGATAGGGGCCAAGCTGAAAATGAGGAACCCTCTGTTCCCATCAAATCCAGTAAAAGGAATAAAAGATTGTTAAGTAGCGGGGTTGAAGCACTGGAAGGACAGAGTATCAGCTGCAAATGTGTTTAATTCCTGTCAAGTATTTCAAAATCTGGATTTTGCTAGCAGGGGGAAAAGAACCAGTGAGCATTCAATGAAGAGTTTTACACACTATTTAGAAGATCGAATCAGAACTGAGGTCACCAAAAAATTACAAAGAAAACACACCGAGACTCGTGACAAAATGAGGTAGCAGTTTATTTCAACCCGTTACCTGGAATGGAATGTCAGAGGGAATTTACACAGATATTTTATAGGCTGGAGGGGGTACAGGAGAATTCCTATGGGGCTTTGAGTTTCTGAGAGAAGCACCCACATGAGAGCTTGGGACTGGCTATGGAGCTGTAGCACTTTCAATATAATTCAAATAGCACTTTGTTATTCTAATTCTGTACATTCTGAGCTGGATGTTGTCTGAACACATCGATATTGGACAATCATTACTTGACACCAAACATTTCTCTACCCATCCTGAAGGCAGGGGATGCCTTAGGGGCACCTCCAAGAGGAATAAGCTCCATGGAGAAATAAACACAAATTCTACTCAAGTTTTGCTACGTTCCCTTTAAGTAAGAAACATGGAAATTCACCCCCACTGGTTGGCAGGGAGGGAAAATCATCCCCATCTGCCTCAGGAGCACGGGAAAGGCTGAAGCAGAAGGAGAGGGGAAGATGCCCCGAGTCAAATCAAAACGGAGTGTTGGGAACTGACTGTTGCAGCCTCTGCCCCCACCCGTCCTAGGCCGAGGAGGCTCCAATCTCCAAGGTGGGCTCTCGGGGGCAGGGAAAGACTCCGGGAATTACCTTCTGTACAGACTCATCCTCTCTCACGCCCGCGGGGACAGCGGCTTCCTGAGGTTCTTGACAGAGGCTCAGTTCACGTCTCTCAGATCCTTGGGCACCAGCCGTTGCCAACCAGTTGGACTGGAGGCAGGACAAGAATGCTGCAGCCACATTCTTTGTTGTTGTCACACATGACATCACAATACACTCAGGCCTCCACACAGAGACACCCCCCGCCCAGGTAACTCATCCCATCGCACAGCCAGGCAGGGGGCAGCGCTAACACCCACAGCTGGTTCATACTGGAAAGCTACTGGGAAGGGAGGCAGGAGGCAGAACCTTCCCTTGACCTAGCTCTGTCCCTTCTCCTCCATGCGTGCTGGGTACCAGCGGGTGACAACAGAAATCCACAGAGGTGGGGGGGGGGGTGATTTTTGCTAAGCTGGCTGCTGTGGGCTCCGGACTCTCTGCTTTTCGGGGAACATGCTTCACACACTTCAATCGTCACTTTACTTTGCCGTAGACAGGGGGAAATGCAGGTCTTTACTCCAGGTGGAATTAAACCCATGATCTCCAGGTCCGGTGACCCCAGGCAGGAATGAGGCAGGAAGCGAGTCAAGCTGAGGGAAGCAGGCAAAACTCATCTTGCCTCACAGGGCCCCTTGCAACAGCTTCTTCCTTGTGTGCTACGGTGGAGAGACTCCCCCAGTCACCTGAGGTGGTGACCAAAGCACCTGGGAAGCTCCTGCTGAGGTAGCTCAGTTGGGCCCATGTTAGAAGAGCAAAAGGCCCCTGCTTAAGTCCCAGGGCTTGGCTGGGCTCTTTCTCCCCTGACCCTCTAGGGCTGGGCTCTTTACAGCATCACAGCTGTGCCCCTGGCCTGCGGAGAATTCCTGCCCTTCAGCAGCTCTCTGGAAGCACCTTGCCTGCCCTGCTGCTCCCCCTAGGGCCCAGCATGCCCTGCCTTCCTTCCCCTGCCCTGCCTCAGCCAGGGGAGGGGAAAGAAACTCTCCTTCAAGCCGAACCAGCCACGTCAGGATAACTTGCTGTGACCCCACTACCGCTCTCCACGCTGCCAGCTGAGCTATGAAGGGCAGCTGTTGGTGTTGTCTCTGCTGCTTTGCCCTTAATAATGGAGAAGAGAGTTAGGCAGCAGGTGCAGAATCCAATAGCCTGGACTGGGACCCAGAGTGGCGGGGGGCCTGGGGCTTGCGATATTGTGAGATACCTGCCCCTCCCCGTGAAATAACTAGATTGTGCCACGGCCAAGTCATAAAGAAGACACTGAAAGATCCCTTCTCCCTCGGAGCTTTGCCAGAAAATGGAGAAGAGGGATAAAGGATCTTTCGGAAAAGGCTTTATTTTCCGAAAGATCCGCGTCTAGACTGGCGCTTTTTTCCGGCAAAGCTCCGAGCCGGAAAAAAGCAGCAGCCATTTTTATGCTAATGAAGCGGGGGAGATTTAAATCCCTGTTTCATTTGCAATTGCGATATGTCTAATTTGCATCCCTTTTACGAAAAAGGGATGCAGTCTAGACACAGCCGTTCTGCTTCTTCCTCTTTCGATTCTTCTGCTGCTGCTTCTTTGCTCCTTCCGCTGCTCTGCCTTCTTCTCCTGCTGCTGCTCTTCTTCTGATGCTCATGGTACTTCTGCTGCTGCTTCTTCCACTGTGTCTGCTTCTTCTGCTTCTGCTTCTTGTTCATCTGTTTCTTTTCTTCTGTTGCTGCTGGTTTTTCTTCTGCTGCTGCTGCTGTTTCTTCTGTTGTTTCTTTTGTTGATTCTTCTGCTGCTGCTTTTGCTCCTCCTTCCTTTGTTGCTACTACTTATTCTGCTGCTAGTTTTCTTCTTCTGCCACGGCTTCTTCTGCTGAGTTTCTTCTACTGCTGTAGCTGCTACCACCTATTTCTTCTGCTCTTTTCCTGTGCTGCTGTTTCTCCTTCTGCTGCTATTTCTTCTTCTCCTCCTGCCACATTTCTTCTGCTACTTCTCCCAATGTTTCTGCTGCTGCTTCATCAGCTTCTGTTCCTGCACCTTTCCCTGCCCCAACTTCTTTTCAGGCTGCTACTTCTGTTTCTTATTCCGCTGCAACTTCTACTGCTGCTGCTTTTCTGTTGCTGCCACTGCTTCTTCTTATATTTCTCCTGATGCTTCATCTGCTTCTGCTCCTCTATCCTTTTTGTTGCTTCTTCTAGTATTGCTACTGCTGCTGCCAAGGGCGGATATAGGGCAGGGCGAACGGGGCGGCCGCCCTGGGCCCCGCGCTTCAAAAAGCCCCGCGCATGCGCCGTGGCGCCACCGCGCATGCGCATGGCATTACTGCGCATGCGCTGTGGCAAAGGGGGGGCCCCGCGAAATTATGCTGCCTGGGGCCCCGCAAAACGGTCATCTGCCCCTGGCTGCTGCCACTTTTGCCTCAATCTGTTGCTGTCTCTTCTGCTGCTGCTGCTGCTGCTGCTGCTGCTGCTGCTGCTGATTCTTTGGCTGTTTCTGTCCTGTTTCTGCTTCCTTTCAATCTGTTACTGATTCTTCTGCTACTGATGCTTTTTCTGTTCCTTCTTCTTCTGCTTTTTCTCCTGCTGCTGCTACTTTTCTTCTTGTGCCACTGCTGCTTCTTTTAATTCTTCTTCTTCTTCTGCTACTACGTCCTGTTTCTTCTACTATTCTTTTTCTACTACTTCTTCTGCCCCTGATTTTTTCATGCTTCTTCTTCTTTTGTTTGTGCTACTGCAGCTTCTTTTCCTGTTGTTCCTCTTTCTGCTGTACCTTCTGTTGTTGTTACTTCTTCTGCTTCTTTCTCTTTTGATTCTTCTGCTGATGCTACTTCTGCTCCTTCCGCTGCTCCGCCGCCTTCTGCTGCTGCTGTTTCTGCTGCTGCTTCTGTTCTTCTTTTGCTGCTGGTTTTACTGCTCTCGGGCTTGTCTACACTGAGAGGTTTTTGCAGCAGAGAGTATGCTAATGAGGGACTGATGGTTTTTTGCGCAAGGGGGTGTTTGCACAAAAAGAAGCAGGGTAGTCGTTTCTGTTTTGCTCAAAACCTCCTTTTTGCACAAGATCCTTATGCCTCTCCGGATCTGGTGCAAAAGGGCTTTATGGCGAAAAACGGAAGTGGCTACGCTGTTCCTTTTTGCGCAAAAACCCCTTGTGCAAAAAGCATCAGCACGAAATATGCTAATGACATCGCAACTCATGCTAATGAGTCATTAGCATACTCTCTGCTGCAAAAACTTGCAGCCTAGACTCAGCCTCACTCGATAAGGAGCAGCTAGAGCTCATGACTCAGAGATGCTCCCCATAGCCTGGTCCTACCCCTGCAGTGCAGCTGGCTCCTCAGGGGCTGGGCCTGGGCATCTCCTCTCAGGAGGCAGGGACAGCCCCGTGCCCAGCAGGGAGCTGACTCCATCCCTGTGGCCGGCCGGGCCCTTGCCCTGCTCTGCCCTGGCTGGAGGAGAGGAGGGGAAATCAGGGGCTGAGGTTATAAGAGAGCATCTCCCTCCCTCCCATTTAACACATCATTGACAGCAACAGCAGAGTGGGAAGGGCTTCCAAAGGATGTCACAGAACTAGTTTCAGAGGGGCAGCCCTGGGAGTCTGTAACTTTAAAAGACAAGGACTTGTCCTGTAGCACCTTAGGGTGTGTCTACACAGCTCCCTGAACTCAAAATAAGAGATGTGCCAAAGATACAAAGATGCTAATTCCCTTGCCCATTACAATGATAGCTTCCCCACTCATCAGCCCCTGATTAGCCATTCATTAACAGCTATTCCCTCCCTACCTCTCCCTCACCCCACCTTCTGTCTTAATCTAATTTGTCAGGTTAATAATGTGTTCACTTTTTTTCATTCTATTCCTTTGGGCTACGTCTACACTGGCATGAATTTCCGGAAATGCTTAAAACGGAATACATTCCGTTTTCAGCTTTTCCGGAAAAGGAGCGTCTACATTGGCCACGGAGTTTCCGCGATAACGATGCGCTTTTCCGGAAAAGCGCGTCTACATTGGCGGTGCGCTTTTCCGGAAAAGCAGAAAGCCCGGAGCCATTTTGAAGAGGGCAAAGGCCACCAGCCCTTTCTGGGGGCGGGGCCAGAGCGCCGTTCAGACACGTGCTTAAAGGGGTCTCGCCGGGCAGCCGTTGGTCTCCTGCTCCCGTGCCTTGGGGCCTCTTCCAGGGACTGACACCCTTCGCAGGTCTGTGGGTGCCCTTTGACTTTTGGGGACACCCCCCCTTTGGCCCCCAACTGCTTTTCTCTGCGGTTTATTTTTTTGCCCAGCTCTGTGTACTATGGAGCCACGGGTGGCCATGTGCCTGGTCGGGCCCCTCTTGGTGCTGTTCCGCTGGCTGCAGCTCGTGCTGCAGGCCGGTGCCATGCTGTTCATGGACCAGGAGGCAGAGATCGCCTTGGACGCCCTCACCAGGGAGGCCCTGGCAACTCTGTCTCATCAGCACCCCACCGTATACCGGCCACTCTGGAGTTTGGACATCAGCACCGACTGGTGGGACCGTGTGGTCCTCGGACTATGGGACGACCAGCAGTGGGTCCGGAATTTCCGGATGAGAAAACAGACCTTCTTGACCCTGTGCACCTGGCTCACCCCCGCGCTACAGAGAACCGCCACCCGGCTGCGGGCACCCATCCCCGTCAACAAGAGGGTTGCCATCGCGCTGTGGAAGCTGGCCACACCGGACAGCTACTGCTCGGTGGCACACCAGTTCGGGGTGGGAAGATCCACCGTTGGCGTGATCGTCATCCAGGTAAGTCCCAGGGGGAGTGGGATGGGGGGAGGGTGCTCCACTCCAGGCCCAGGGACAGCCAAGACTCCAGGCTGGGTCGCCCAGGGGTTTCGGCCATCCCTCCCTTGCACAGGCCCACTGGTGGGGGGGGACATGGGGGGCCCTGGTGTGTGTGTGTGTGTGTGTGTGTGTGTGTGGACAGAGGGAATCAAGGGGGGGACCCAAGGGAGCGCACACTCACCCCTGGCTGTATGTAATGTGTTCCCTTGTGTTTCTCTGCACCCTTCTGCAGGTCGTCCACGCCATCAATGACGTCCTGCTGCCAAGAATCATCTGCCTGCGCGACGTCGATGAGACCATGGCCGGCTTCGCTGCCCTCGGGTTCCCCAACTGCGGGGGAGCCCTGGACGCCACCCACATCGCCATCCGGGCCCCGGAGCATCGAGCAGCCCACTTTATGAACAGAAAGGGGTACTGCTCCATCGTCCTGCAGGCCCTCGTGGATCACCGGGGCCGCTTCCTGGACATCTACGGCGGCTGGTCCGGCCGGGCACACGACGCCCGCATCCTCCGGAACTCTGGACTGTTTCAGAGGTTGGAGGCGGGCACCTACTTTCCCCGGCGGGACTTGACTGTCGGGAATGTGCCGATGCCCATCTGCATTGTCGGGGATGCAGCCTACCCCCTGATGCCCTGGCTCATGCGGCCCTACACGGGGCAGCCGGACCAGAACCAGGCCCGGTTCAACGACCGCCTCAACCGGGCCCGAAACCCAGTGGAGCTGGCATTTGGTCGCTTAAAAGGCCGCTTCCGTTGTTTGCTCACCCGTCTCGACATGGGTGAGCAGAATGCAACGGAAGTGCTGGCCGCGTGCTGCGTGCTCCACAATATTGTGGAGCGCAGTGGGGAGGCCTTCCTCCCTGCATGGGTGGCAGCTGAGGCACAGACCTTGGACCAGCCCGACACAGCTGCCATCCGCCAGGCGCGCCAGGAGGCGGTGCGCATTAGAGAGGCCCTGGTGGACATGTTTGCCCAAGCCCCGTAGCAGGGTCGCTTGGGTCACCCCAGAGTACTCCGTCCCAGCTCCTACCCTTCCCCACCTCCTCCCCTTACCTCTCCCCCCCCCCCATAGTATAGTAAAGCGTCGGGTCACAGCACATCGCGGCCGTCATCGAGTCTGTTCGTCGGGTGCGTCGGGTGTAGTTAGGGTTTTTCTTTTAAGTTAGGCTGGGGTTTAGGCCACCATCGCCGTCCTGAGGAACAGCCAACAGGATTTGGGACTTGTGTGGAAGGCTTACATCAGTGCCATCTTCAATGGATCTCCTGGCTGTTCCTCTCCTGAGGCCCGGAAGGCCCAAAGGACTGACATGGCCAGGAACAGCACGATCATCCGTCGAGGGATCTCCTGGCTGTTCCTCTCCTGAGGCCCGGAAGGACCAAAGGATCGAGGTGGCCAGCAACACCACGATCATCCGTCGAGGGATCTCCTGGCTGTTCCTCTCCTGAGGCCCGGAAGGCCCAAAGGATCGAGGTGGCCAGCAACACCACAATCGTCCTCCCTGTGCCTAGAGTTTGTTTAATAATCTCTGTTGTGTGCATCTTGTAACTGTTCTTGCTAGTTTGTAATCTATGTTAATAATATTTTGTGGTTTACCTGTTACTGAAAAGTGTCATCATTTATTTCTGCGCCACAAACTACTGACCACTTACGAAGGCCCCCCCCCCCCAGTGAATAGAGTACAGATTTCGTTCTCCACAGTTTGCCACCATGTTACATTTAAGTGGCTACTTGGCATCTCACATCATTTTGTACACTACCCTAGAGTTACACAATACCCAACACACGAATGAACAGCAAAGTAGAGATCTGTTTATTTACAAGGGGGGGGGGGAGACCTTCAACTGGGACAGGAGAGGGGGGAGACCTTCAACTGAGACAGGAGAGGGGGAGACCTTCAACTGGGACGGGGGGAGGCAGTTACTGGGATGGGCGGCCCCTGCGAACGCTCCTCCGGGGGCCAGCCTGCCCACGCTGGGCAGACCGCGTCGGGGCAGGCTGCACGCGGAGGTGGCCAGGAGCATGGACACGGCCAGGAACAGGGGCACGGCCAGGAACAGGGGCACGGCCAGGAACAGGGGCAGGAACAGGGTCAGGAGGAGGGGCAGGAACAGGGGCAGGAACAGGGTCAGGAGGAGGTTCAGGAACAGGGCCAGGAGCTGGGATAGGAGGAGGGGCAGGAACAGGGCCAGGAGCTGAGATGGGAGGGGGCATGACCTGTGCTACGGGAGGGATGGCGGGGGCCTGGGCTCCGCCCATGCCATAGTGAATGGCATGCACAATATGTGCCGTGAGAGTGTCCATGGTGGTGCGCATCCCTCTGCATTCGGCCAGGAAGGCAGCCCAGGCATCCTGCCGCCACTGCAGGTCCCCCTGCACCCGCTCCTCGATGGAGGCCTGGATTGCCTCCACAGCATGGACGTGGCGCCGAAGCAGCTGGTCCCTCTGGCGGAGCCTGTGCCTCCGGGGTTGGCCTGCTGGGGGTGGCGCTGCTGCCGCAATGGAGGGTCTGGTGCTGAGTCCCGCTGCAAGGAAGAGAAGAAAGGATGGGTCAGTCAGGCAGGCCGTCCACTGTCCCCACACCGCATGCCCTCCACCCCTGAACCCAGGTGACCCCACAGTTGTGTGGCTTGGGCCCACTCGGTTCCCCTCCTGACTGCCCCTGGAGTAGGGTCCTCCCTCCAGGGTATTGTAAGCACCGCTCTGTATCCTGGCCCCATGCAGGGCGGGAGGGTGCTAGTGCAGCGTTCACCTGTGGAACTCCCTGCCGGTGGAGACTGTGAAAAGCTTTTGGGTTAATCACTGCTGTTTGACAGGGAGCGAGATGCATCCCCACGCAGTGCCTGGGAGCACATCTGGCAGAGGCGGTCTGGGCTCTCAGATCCCCTCGTGTGGGATATCTCCTGGACGGAACCAGAAGGGTGACTGGGGGGTGGGGGGATGTCCCATCCTTGCGGCACAACTCAGGGGCCCTTCTCCCTCCCACGATCCCTCCCGCAAGCCCGGTAGCCCAGGAACATGTGAGGCCCCAGTGGGGACTTCCCTTGGGGAACCAGCCAAGGCACCGGGAGCAGGTGAGGGGCTCGGTGGGGGCCACGGTCACAGGACCGTGACGCTGCGGTCTACCCAATTAGAAGCTGGCTGTGCCTCACAGCCAGGCATGGGACAGTGTGCCGTTCTCTGGTCTGCACCCTTGCTGGAGCTGCGGGCTCTGGGCTGAGTCCCTGGGGCCCTGGCCAGTTCCGTCCGGCATCCACCCTTCCCCCTGGTCCCGCCAAATGTGTGTGAGCAGCAGGGTCCCAGGCGTGGCCTGCAGCTGCCTGCCGTGGTCACGTGCCGCTCGGTCACCAGGCTGCACGTGGTTGCACCTGCTGCTTGCTGTCCTCATGCTATGCAGCGTGCAGCTCACGTGGCCTGAGTGACATGCTCTCCCCCTCCCCCCTCCGGGCACCTGGCTCCCCACCTCCCGCCCTCCGCCCCCCACCCTTGGGAGTGCAAACTGCACAGACTCACCAGTGGGTTCCTCCCCGTCCTCGGAGGAGTTGCTGGAGGGGGCCTGCTGGGTGGCAACGCTGGCCTCCTCCCCAGATGCACTGCCGCTGTCGTCTGCCTCCTCCGGCTCGGTGGGACGGTTAATAGGTGGCCGCTGGCAGGTGTCCACGGGGACCGGTGGGGCTTGAGGGGCGGGCTCTCCCAGAAAGGAGTGGAGCTCCGCAAAATATGGGCAGGCGTCGGGTCCTGCCCCCCTGCCCTCAGTGGCCCTGACATACCCCAGCCGCAGCTCCTTGACTTTGGAGCGGACCTGCTCACAGTTGCGGCTGGGGTGTCCCTGCTGGGCCAGGTTCTGCGCAAGCCGAGTGTACAGATCAGCGTTCCGGCACCGGGAATGGAGGTCGTGGAGACCCTCCTCCTCCTTCCATAATTCGATGAGGGCCTCCAGCTCCCTGGGGCTCCAGGATGGGGCTCGCCTTTTGCGGCCCCTGGGGGCCTCCTCCGCTGGGGGTCCAGGGGGCTCTCCAGCAGGAGCTGCCATGGTGCGGTGAGCCGAAAGGAAAAAAGTGTTGGGCAGCACAGCAGGCGGCAGAGCTGACCCAGACAGGCTCCTGGCACGTGCGCCCAGCAGCCTGAGAGCCCTTTAACAGCTCGGGCTTACCAGGAAGTCCGCGGCTCCTACGGGGTCTCCCAGCGTCCAAACCGCTTTTTTTCGTTTTTTCTGCTTTTCCGGAAAAGCTGTCTACACTGGCCCTTTTCCGGAAAAGCTTTTCCGGAAAATGGACTTATGCCCGAGCGGGAGCATCGTACGGTTTCCGGAATAGCGGCTGATTTTGTACAGTACAGCATCGTTGCTTTTTCGGAAATTCAAGGGCCAGTGTAGACAGCTCGCGGCTTATTCCGGAAAAGCGGCTGATTTTCCGGAATAAGTGGCCCAGTGTAGACGCACCCTTTGGTGTACATGGTAATGCCAACTGTCTTCTGGAATATCATCTGAGAAGTGGGTCTGGGCCCAAGACAGTGAACACAGAGAACCACCAACCTTAGCTAAACATCTCCTTGGGTCTGACGTACTGGCTCAGACTTGCACAAGGACAAGGACCTGAGACTCCTCCCCATCAATGCCTCTGTCCTGCCAATCGGAGAGACTGAGGGAGGGCGGTGGAACGTTCTCACCAAAGAGCCCAAAGGTTGGCCACATCATGGGGGCGATCCCAGTCAGAGCACTATTTATGCCCCACCTTTCTGGTTTGACTCCTGGGAGACCAGCTCTTCATGTGGGGTGGGGAGCAGAAGAGGACAAAAGAGACAAGAAAAGAAGAGAAATGCGGGCGGGACGGAGGGAAAGAGAAACCAAACAGGAGAAACCCCCACGGCCCCAGTGGTTCTAAGGGACAAAGCCCCAGGTGGGGAATAAAATTCCGACCCTTTCACCCAGTGTTCCGTGCCTAGAATCCAGCCGGGACCAGGTGGATCAGACTGAGCAGTTCCAACCCCCTCGGAGGCTCTTACCTTCTCCACAGGGTCTGTGTGTGTAGTTAGGAATCTGTAATCTGTGTGGAGACTGGAAGTCTCTCTGAATGTGGTTGAGCAGTGGGCAGAGCCCGGCCTATGGACATGCTGATTAGTGAGGCCCTGTGGGACAATAGCACTCAATGGGCCAAGGACAAAGCCTTGGGAATGGTGACCAACACCTAAGGGCTACCAGCAGGGAACACAGTGATAGGCCACTGGCCAGGTGACCTGCTGCAGCCAAGAAGAGACCAGGAAGGATGTATAAAGATGCCATGTGGCTGACTCCATCTTGGTAATCAGCTCAGCACTTCATCCCAGAGGCAGCAGTGCAGGGATCGAAGAGCTGGAAAGAACTGAGGACCCGTTTTAACCTAGGATGTACAATAAGGTCTTCCAAGCCAGCAGCTATAACTTCTCTGCTAGTGCTTGCATCGAGAGCTGGGAGATGCAATGCATGTAGCGTATGATACTTTAGCACCCTTACTCTCATGCTTTTCTTTCTGTTAGCAATAAATCTTTAGATGTCAGATGCTAAAGGATTGGCTCAGTGTGATTTGTGGGTAAGGTCCAGAAGGTAAATTGACCGGGGATCTGTGGCTGGTTTCTTGGAACCGGACAGAACTTGTTCGGGGTAGGTGAAATTGGGTTCTAAGACCCCTCACCTGAATATGAGGCCCAGGGCCATCTGGGGCACGGATATTGCGGGGATGTTGGAGGGGTTTTGCTCGTGAGGCTTCAGGCAAGTAGCTGAAGCGCTCTCTGGGACTGGTTTGTAGCCTGTTTGGGAAGGTCTCCAGTCTGGGGTCTGTAAGGAGCCCCAAAGTTGAGCAATTCGCCCTGAGTGGACACCTTCAACTGTGCCCAGGCCAGTCCAGTATGTCACACCCCCCTTCCTGAGACATCTATCCGTTCTCAAGCTCCTGCTGCACCTGAATTCCCTCCCAGAGTTTACATCTCTCATCCCTTCCCACACCCAAATCCCCCATTCCCACCTCAGAGCCCGCACCTCCTGTCTCAACCCAGGGAGAGTGCGTAAGGGCCGGGGACACCAAGTGATGGAGAGGAGGGGAACGGAGAGGATGGGGCCTCAGGGAAGGGATGGGTACTTGGAAAAGGTGGTGGGTGCTTGAGGTAGATCTTGGCTTGCCCTGACATTGAAGAAGAGATCTTTGGTGTAAAAGGTTGGAGAGAACTGATAACGAAACTGAGAGGCTCATTGAATCCCTTGACTCTGGGAGCTGGGGCTGAAAAGCAAATTCACAGGATGCATGACAAAAAGACGACAAATGGCCACACAGTGTGCAGGGGGCCAATGCGAGAAGTAAATGCTCCTGTTCCAGTCACAGGGCTCAGGAGGCAGAAGGTGATTCCAAACACACCTAGAAAAGCTGAAATTCAAAGCTTGTTCCGGGAAGAATTTCATGTTGAAGAAAGGCCGTTTTTTTCTCAGCCGGGTCTCCTCCTGCCTGCCCCAGGAAAGCCAAGTTCAGACACTGGGGCGATGGTTTTAGTGGCTGAGAAGCTGTTTAACGGGCTGTGATGCTTCAGGTGCAGGAGCAGTGATCTACTGTCCCCCCAACTCCTCAGCCAGTTTTCATCTCTGTCCGTGTCAGGTGGTGGGTGCCAGGCAAATGCTGCGGCTCCTTTGTCCAGTGCCAATGGGATTATTTCACTCGACATCATCAGTGGTGCCAGGGGAGGAGAATCACTTACACAGGGCTAGAGCTGTGTCCACACTGGGGGGTTTCCACTGCCCCAGCAACACTTCCTGGTGCGGACCAGGCTCAGGGTGCTGCCTTGGCCCCCACTGCCATAGTGATCACCTCCTGGGCATCGCTGTACTGATCCTCTCACCTGCCTGTGAGGCAGGGCAGGGCTATTAGCCCCGTGCTACAGGTGGGGGGAACCGAAGCACGAAGCGACTATGGGATTCACAGAGCTGTGTAGGTGCCTGACACTGACTGACCTTAAGGGGAGTTGGGTTGGGAATCCCAGCCCAGTGACTTACCCCGAGTGTCCCAGGAACCAGGCCAGAGCAGGGAGCTGAACCCAGCTCAGTTCTCTAACCACTGAACCAGCCTTCCTCTGTCACCTGTGTCATGAATCATGGGTAGTGTGAATGGTTAGCACGAGTGCATGAGTGAATCAACAGTAAGTGAGCTGAAGAGAGGCCATGCTGAGGTCCAGGCAAGCGCCCCAGAGAATTATGGACTTGTTTGTTCTGGACAAAACCCCTGGAGGATCATGGACGTGTTTACAACTTTAAGAAGAAGGACCGTGGGAAATAAAAGAACTCTGTGTATGTGGCTGAGGCAGCGTTTCCAGCATTGCCAGATAAGAAAAGTAACAAGAGAAGAGTCTAACCAAGGACAGACCATTGTTTCTCACTAGTGGTGAGGCAAGTGGTGCAAAAACCGGATATTTCTGGATCGGTCGTGGACACACCAGTAAGAAGAAGGGGGTGTCACTAACGGACATCACCCCACCTGGACTGTGAGCAGCCAGTGGATGCATCCCACTGGCCTGGCCCCTGCCGAGGGGATATGTACCACACCATTTCCCCCCAGGAGTTGGAGTCCATCGATTCGGCATATTGGGGTGATGTGCACATTGGACTTCCACCTCAACCAAATTACCCAACATTCCCTGGGGTCTGGCCAGCCCCAGAGGGTGAGTGTGTGTGAGTGTGTTAAACTGAATTAAGAATTAAGCTGCTAAATTGGGTTAAGGAGTAGATGTAGATTGTTATTCCGTTCAAATATTGCTTTTAATGCCTTTTAATGCTTGTGATGCCTTTTAATGTTGTTTTAATTGCTTAGTACTAAATATACATGTAGTGCCCCTCTCCACCTGGTTACCTTCTTTAAGGCCAATCTGCTTACAGGTTTTGATGGAGAGGTCTGGGTTCTTCTGCATCCCGCCACCCACTCAACTTTATTTTTTCCGATGGATTTATTTGGCGGTGCCTCCACCCCCCTCACTCCTTCCTGGCAGGGTCACCAAGGCAGCTTGGGAGAAAAATTCTAACCCAGGGGAATCCCCACATACTTGCCAGGTAGTTGGAGATTCCCAGAAAATAACACAAACACATACACTATAATAAACACAGTTATATTAAACAGGAGACAAATATAACAGAACAGGGTAAAACACTATTTTTAAGTTCACCGGTGCCCAACAACTGTAAGGTTAGTGTCCCGTTGGTACGTGCACTTTGCTGGGGCCCTTGATGACTTTTGACCACAAAATTCTTCTCTGCAGTGGTTTAGCAGTGGGGCTGACTGGGTCCAGTACAGCCCAAAGGACTCACAAGCGGGAGAAGGTGGTAAATCCCGCACAGGTTTAATATGCAGCAGGTAATAAAATCCCCAAACAATTTCCCTGACTTACTAACTAAAAGATGCTGCACTCACACACTCCATGGATGAGGCTCAGGTTCAGAGATGACTTGGTCACTGCAGAGGGGCTGGTCTCTTCTGGCAGGGATCCTCTTCAGGCAAGAATCAGGCTGCTTCAATCCCGGAATTTCCCCTCACCACAAAGGCGTGCCGGGCTCAAGGTGCAGGCCACACAACTGCACCAAAATTCAAACTATAATCTCCTAGCCCAGCATTCAGACACACACACAGCAGGCAGCAGCCCCGAACCAGCAGACGGGAAAGAGCTGACCATGGTGGCTGGTCTCACCCAGGGAGCGGGAGAGCCAGCTCTGCCTCGCTGGGGAAGCCTCCCAGCAAACTCCACAAACTGGGAATCAACAGTGGAGACATAACACCCAGCTGAGGGATCCTGCCTTCCGGTCCCTAGAGGCTAGTTCTCGGGGGGAACCCTGCATGCAGGCCTGGGGTTCACTAGCTCCCACACAGCCAGCTTCCCCTTCCCTGGCTGGCTCCAGACTCTCCCACCAATGGCTCCTCCTTCCCCTCCTGAATTCCCTGGGAAGGGCATCTCACACCCTATGGGTTGCCGGGCAGACTCTGTCCCTGGTAGGGAGGGGGACCCAAGGCAAACTCCCTGCGCCTGTCCCTGAGCTGCCAGCAGACAGAGCCCCAGGAATCTAGGTCATCTCCTTGGGGTTACAGACACATATAGGCTGTGTCTACATTGGCCCCTATTCCGTAATAGGGATGCAAATGTAGCACTTTGGAATAGGCAAATCCGCGGGGGATTTAAATATCCCCCGCAACATTTGCATTAACATGGCTGCCGCTTTTTTCCGGCTTGTAGATAAGCCGGAGAAAAGCGCCAGTCTGGATGCGATCCTCCGGAAAATAAGCTCTTTTCCGGAGGATCTCTTATTCCTACTTGAAATTTGAAATGAAAATAAATGGTTTTGTTCATTCTAAACACTTCCTGTCAAAAACTGGATTTTTTCTAGTTGCAGATCAAGTTTTCCAAGGGGAAATATAATGTTTTCTTCTACAGCCAATTTCTCAGTAGAAACACTTCCATGCCTGAAAGATTTTAGCTTTCTCCAAGTGGAAGACTAAAGGAGAAATTACTATCAAGTAAACAAATTACAATCATATAATCAATGGAGAAAAATCATAAAGAAGAGTTATTTACTTCTTCCCAGGACACAAGAACTAGATGGAGACCAAATGAAATTTATAGGGAGCAAATTTCAAATACAGTAAGCCAAAGGAAGTATTTCTTCACATAGCACAAAGTCAACTTGTGGAACTCCTTGCCAGAGGATGTTGTGGCAGAAACATCCATCTCCATCCTTTTTGCACCCACATTCTTTCTCTATTTCCTGTTCTTCTTAGGGACCCCAAACCTCTTCCGAGGCTCAGGTGGCCTTGTGGAGTGCTAGTGTGGAGACCTCCGATGGTCTCGTGATATGAACTATCACCCACTTGGTGATTTGCACCTGACACTAAGCGGCTGGGGGAAGACCAGGAGAAGCTATGGGGATAGCTGCTGCCATATTGCAGCAGCCCAGGCATGGCACATGGACGAGGATAAGACATCAGCATGCACAGACCTGCCTTAGGCAACTGGTCCCTGCCTTGGAGACTTCGGAAGGGGCTGGTCTGTCCCCTGTAGCATCGTTTGTACAGTTTGCCCTGCTGCGCAAGGGACATCAGTGCGTCTCCATCAGTCCACTCTCTGGACTGCTCTGGCGTTGCATTGTATGACATTGCAGCCCATGGACCACAGACAGGGGTCACTTTGCACGATGCATCATGGATATGCAAATGAAGTTCCAGGGTCTCGGAAGCTATTTCTACACTACAAGGCCATGTCTACACTGCCCAGTCTTGAGCAAGAACATATGCAAATGAGGCAAAACAATGAATATCGCCACACTTCATTTGCATACTTAATGAGCCACCATTTTTGCGGAAGGGGCTTTTGCGCAAGAAGGAGAAGTCTATACTGCTCCTTCTTGTGGAAACTCCCCCCCTTGCACAAGAGCCGTTCTGCCGCTTATTTTCCCCTTTTGCGCAAGAGAGGGGTTTTGTACTACACTGCTCCTTCTTGTGCAAAAGACCCTTGTGCACAATGGCAGCTCATAGAGTATGCAAAAGGCACGGCGATATTCATTGCCGCTCCTCATTTGCATGTCTTCTTGTGCAACAATGCACAGTGTAGACATAGCCTCTGAGTAAAGATAATAGAGTTGAGAATAACATTATAAAATTATACAAGAATAAATTATAAAATAGAAATGCCAGTGTTAGCCGATTGGATTCCCTAAGCAAGAATATTTCCCCCTTCCCACAACACATAATAAAAATTAATAGAGGGCCACTGGAGCCACTTGGGGCCCTAAGCAATTGCTTAGTCTGCTTACGCCTAGCGCCAGCTCTGAAAATGTGGAGTTATACAAAGTTACAGCAGTACAGTCATTCTACGGTAGCTATTCCATTCCATTTCCTTGGGTAGAAGAGCCATAGTGTAAATAAGAAGCAGAACGTGTGTGTCTAATTCACAACTGGCATTGCTCCAGTTGTACTACAGCAGCGTTTCTCAAACCGTGGGTCCCAACCCTCCAGGGGCTCACGAGCAA
Source organism: Pelodiscus sinensis (assembly GCF_049634645.1). Classification (NCBI taxonomy): domain Eukaryota; kingdom Metazoa; phylum Chordata; order Testudines; family Trionychidae; genus Pelodiscus; species Pelodiscus sinensis. The sequence goes on from NW_027465908.1 coordinate 6,565,054, forward strand.
CTTAGAGGGAGGTCGTGAGCAACTGAGAGGCTGGTTGCAGCAATGGAGAGGGGGGTCGCAAGCAACTGAGATTGAAGTTGCGGTATCACAAGTTTGAGAACCCCTGTACTATAATAATAGATTACACTGATTTCAGTTAAATTATAGTAGCAAAAGCATCCAGTAATACAATGAAGAATCAGGCACTAAAGTTTAGAATAAATCTAGGCTGATTTTTTTTAAATGTTCATTTTATTTTTAATGAAATAGACTTCAACCTTGTTTGCACATATTTGTGCTAGATTCTTGCACTGTAAGTGAGCTCTCCTGATTCCCATCCACTCAGTTTTGGGGTAAAATAAAACAATATGGGTACAGTTTTACATCAGCCAACGATCCATCCTAGAGAAGTAAAATGATGTAGCAAAACTCTTAAAGATTGACAATGACCCCCATCCGTTATGCAAATATACCCACCAAAATTTAGTTGAATGTAGAATGTCCATTGCTGCTAATAATTTGCCACCAGCAACTCTTTGTCTGATCTTTGTTTTATTTTTCAGTGACAAATTAGGGAGGCCTGTTAATTAGTGAGCATTCAATGTAGTTGAAGATTGGATGAATAGAGTTTCCTAGAGTGGGTGTGAACTTAACCCAAGAGTACGTTTTAGAGAAACATGATTGGTCATTTTCATCATTGACTAATGTTACACTGTATTGTACAGAATGTAGAGAGCCTATATCTAACCTACACTAGAAAATTAAACGAAAGAAATATTTTCCCCACAATTCTCAACTGCAGAGGTGCTTATATGTGTATGATACCCTTGTTGTATTTTCCATGCAGTGTTTTAACGGCAATCCATGAGAAACAGATGAAGAAAACAAATGCAGACCTCAAAAAAACTGGACTTTCAAGCTGTGTGTTATAAATGCATATGCATGTATTTTTATCTGAATTTGACCTGTATGCAGAAATCATATTCAGAGCAATGGGACAATTCTGTACCAAGGCACAGAAGGTGCAGCCTTAGCACTACCTCCTTTGCTGCAGATACTCTGGTTTCTACTCCTAGCACCCTTTTTGCCTCATGCGCTAACATGGATTCTATTTGAGTGCTATGAGGAATTGCAGAGGGTTACATTGTGGTCTGAACTGACTTCCGTGCAGGGAATTTTTCCACAAATGGTTACAATTCCTTTAACCCCTATGCATCGCCAAAATCAATCCCAAAGTGTTCTGTGTGTATTGCTTGCAAACTTAAGACAACGATTGTGTTTTTTCTCTATTTGTGGCTGTTTCTAAAGTTTTTGAGGTGAACATATGTATGGATACGTGTACTATACCTCTTATACCTACAATTCATCAGCATGTTTGATGTGCAGCACAATTGTAGGTGTAACAGATCTAGTAAAGTGTATATCTGATGCTCCAGTATTCTATAACATTTAATAATTGAGAAAGCTATATGATTTATGTCTGAAGAGAAAATTGGTGATTCACTTACAGATAATGTTACAGTGGGGGAGGTCTAGGCTGGATATTAGGAAAAACTATTTCCCTAGGAGGGTGGTGAAGCACTGGGATGGGTCATCTAGGGAGGTGGTGGAATCTCCATCCCTAGAAATTTTTAAGTCAGGGCTTGACCAAGCCCTGGCTGAGTTAATTTAGTTGGGATTGTTCCTGCCTTAGGCAGGGGGCTGGACTTGACCTCCTGAGATCTCCTCCAGCTCTGTGATTCTATAGGAAAAATAACTAGCCAAATAAAAACTTACTGGCAAGATACATGATACTTTCATCAAACTAATAATTAACACTGCATATTACTTTGACACCATACAGGGCTGGCTCTAGGCACCAGCAAACCAAGCACGTGCTTGGGGCGGCACATTTCCATGGGCAGCATTCCGGCCAGCCTCACCGCCCGACGCGGGCCTGCCTGTGACCCCCAGGACAAGGGGCGGGGGAGCCGGGGCCGGGGCCGGGCGCTCTTGCTGCCCCACCTGGCCCCTGGGAAGAAGGGTCCGCGCCCCAGTGCGAGGGGAAGGGGGGCAGAGCGGCCCGCCAGCCCGGGGACGCTCGCAGCGCAGCTGCTGGGGCCTGAGCGGAGCCAGCCCTGGGGCGGGAGCCCAGCCCTGTGCAGGCACCGCGCCGCGGGGTCACTGGCACGTCCCACCCGGGAGCCCCGGGGGTTCGAAAGCTCGCGGGTCTCTCGCTGGCCCGGCTCGCCCGGGGGCGGGATCCGCAGGGGCGGGCACGTGGCGGCAGCGCAGCGGGCTGGGGCGGGGTTAGCGGGGCCCGGGTGTTGCGGGGCCAGAGTCGGGGGAGGCGGCTCCGTCCTGTGGCCTCCGCACTGTCTGTGGGAGGGGAGGGGTGTTGCTGCCTTGCTTCGGGAGCTGCGCCGCGAACCCCTGGCCCTGCCCGTTCCGTTTCCCGCCTGTGTGCGCGCATCACCAGGGGGACCCGGGCCACGTGCACCCTGCCCCGGGGCGCTCCCACGTTCCCGCGCCTGCTGCGAGGAGGTGTCACGGGGGTTCGGCGGGGAGGGGGCGGGCTGGGGCGGTTGGGGGGATCGGGTTTTGCTGGGAGGGGAGAGAAGGTGGAAACTGGGTTCAGTGGGGGGGGTCGGGGTGTGTGGAGGGGGGACAGGACTAGGCGGGGTTTGGCCGGAGGGGGATGGGAGTCAAAGAGCCGCCAGGTGCAAGGGGGGTTTCCTCCTCAGGGCCTCTCCTGCAGCAGCGGGCCAAGGGCGGGGGAGGGGGGTGGCCAAAAATGTTTTGCTTGGGGTGGCAAAAAACCTAGAGCCGGCCCTGGCTGCGGCCCCTCCCTCCGCAGCCCTGGCCCAGAGGCAGAAACCAGACCTGCAGCCTTTGCCAGGGGAGCAGCTGCAGAGAGGCAGGTTTCGGGGCCTGTGGACAGAGGAATGTGAGAAGTGGGGGTGGGGGGTCATTGACCTGGGTTTGGTACCTGGGCGAGCCATGGGAGTGACTGAGCTGGACCTGAGAGACTGGACTCAGCTCCGGGCTGGAGGACACCCCCCTCCCCCGAATCCTTTGGCTCACTGGGGTCCCCGTTCCCATGGCCCTGTGCTGGGACGGAGCAGTCAGAAGGAGGAGGCAAGGGGCTGCTTTACTGCATCCCACCTGTCCTCTGCCTCTCCCTCCCGCCCACAGCCCCTAGCGGAGTGACTCACCCGCGCCCTTCCCACTGGCCAATGGGAGAGCCGTGCCGGCTACGCACTGCCCAGGCTGTTCCTGCATTGGCACATCGGGTGCAGAAGATGGAGACCTGCTGAGGACGTGGGAACGCCCTGCCAGTAAAGGCTTGTGTTGAAAGCTCCCAAGATCACAGATTCTCCAGCCTTGGATTGGTAACGCTGCCACCACCGAAACGCAACCCCCTTTGAGAACCTGGGAAGGCGCATTTAGGAATTCCTTCCTGTGGGGGACCCTCAGACTCCTTCAACTTCCCCCTGGAGAGAGCTTGGAACCTTGCTGCGGAGATCGGCTGAAAATGGAAGTTTAGTTTCTCTACGTAGATTGGCTGTGCAGGCTCAGACACGCGCACACGGAGCCTCCTGCATTCTGGGACACGGGGCATGTTCTTAAAAGTGTGATTTTCCTGAAAACAAAACAAATGAACCCCTCTTCTCCTCCCCCCCCCCCCCCCCGGGCCAGGAAGAAAAGAAGTCAGGAAGAAAACAAGAAAACCAGGCAGAGGGGAGTTGGCTCTGGCAGATGGCGGGAACCTTCATCTTCCCTGAAACTTGATCTAGCCAACAAGAAGGAGAAAACAAAAACTGACCACAGTGAGCAGGACACTGACTAGCATTAAGGCCAAGTCTACACTGGTAAGTCACTGTGCAGTAAATCACCCCCAAGCGCTGTTACATTCAAGGTGTCCACCCCGACAAGGCACTTACCCCAGCCCTGCACTAGGGCCTCATTTCAAAATAATGCCCCCCAGGTTGAATTTATGGGTGGAACATCCACCCTAACAAATCCCTTCTTTCAAAATAACGGGCCGCTTATTTCGAAATCTGGACTCCTGCTTTCCTTGGGGAATAACACTTATTTTGAAATAACAGTCGTGTGGATGCTCCAGTGCTGCTATTTCAAAATAACTGCTCCCCGGAGTCATTCGGACTAATTACTCTCCAGGGCTTCCCAGGGCTCTAAGACGAAGTAGCACATCCTCATTAACGGAGCCTGCCTCGGACTATTTTTGAGGTTTCACCATACAGGGCAACCCCGCTACACGTCTCCCCAGTATACATCGATTCCACATTAACATTGCTGATGCTTGTAGAAACTGTTGGGTTATAAATCCTCCGATTCCCTGCTCTTATGTTGTGCAAAAAAAAAAAAAAAAAAAAAGACCAATTTATGCAAATGGAAGTCAGCCAAAAATGAGGAGTAAGGTTAGTTCAAAACAAGGGGTTTGTTTCAAACGAATCCTGTCCGAAGCGCACTTTCACTTTCAAAACAGCTGTGTTTCAAAAGAGCACTCAAGCAAGAGTATGCAAATGAAGCGGAGGCTATTGAAATCCCCACTTAATTTGCTGCTCCGGTATGCCTACTTTGCATTCCTCTCTCGAAACAAGAATGCAGTGTAGACATACCCTTACTTTACAAAACAGAAACTCACTATATATTTTGAAGAGTATGCATGTCGGTCTGTCTGTGAGTCGTTTCTTCAAAAACGCCCCCTAAATGTAAGAGCCAGGCTCACCAAATGTGGCATGTGCCTTCCTCTGATCCTACCTTAGGGCAAGATCAGAGTTTGGTTGTGCCAGGACAATGGGACGTGTGTGGAATGTGACTGATTCTCATCAGATGCAAAGGTATGGGTGTGATGGTAGGGACAGATCTACCCCAGAATGAATACAGCGGGGAGAACAAATCTCCCAGCTCTGGTTCAGAAAAGGGCAACAAAAATGATTTGGGGTTTGGAACAGGTCCCATATGAAGAGAGATAAGAAAGACTGGGACTATTCAGCTTAGAAAAGAGGAGATGAAAGGGGGATAGCATAGAGGGCTGTAAAATCACGACGGCTGTGTCTACGCTGGCAAGTTATTCCGGGAAATCAGCCGCTTTTCCGGAAAAACTTGCCAGCTGTCTACACTGGCCGCTTGAATTTCCGGGAAAGCACTGACAATCTAATGTAAAATCATCAGTGCTTTTCCGGAATAACTATGCTGCTTCCGTTCAGGCAAAAGTCTTTTTCCGGAAAATTGTTCTCGAAAAGGGCCAGTGTAGACAGCACAGTAGTGTTTTCTGCAAAAAAGCCCCGATCGTGAAAATGACGATCGGGGCTTTTTTCCAGAAAAGCACATCTAGATTGGCCACGGACACTTTTATGGAAAAAGTGCTTTTCCGGAAAAGCGTCCTGCCAATCTAGACGCGCTTTTCTGAAAATGCTTTTAACGGAAAACTTTTCCATTAAAAGCATTTCCGGAAAATCATGCCAGTGTAGACATCGCTGACGGGTGTGGAAAAAGTGAATAAGGAGAAGTTATTTTCTTGTTCCCATAACGTAAGAACTAGGAGTCACCAAATTAAATTAATAGGAAGCAGGTTTAAGACAAAAGGAAGTTTTTCTTGACACAGCGCACAGTCACCCTGTGTCTACACTGCAACTTTATTTTGAAATAAGGGTATGTCTACACTAGAAAGTTAGTTCGAACTAACGGACGTTAGTTCGAACTAACTTTCCTATGCGCTACACTAGCGCTCCGTTAGTTCGAACTTAATTCGAACTAACGGAGCGCTTAGTTCGAACTAGGTAAACCTCATTTTACGAGGACTAACGCCTAGTTCGAACTAGCTAGTTCGAACTAAGGGCTGTGTAGCCCTTTAGTTCGAACTAGTGGGAGGCTAAGGCTTCCCAGGTTTCCCTGGTGGCCACTCTGGCCAACACCAGGGAAACTCTATTGCCCCCCTCCCGGCCCCGGAGCCCTTAAAGGGCCACGGGCTGGCTACTCACTTTGTGCCAGTTGCAAGGCTGCAAGCACCCGTGCCTGCACAGCCTGCACCTGCCACAGGATGAGCCAGCCATCCGAGGGCTCCCAGCCCTCCACTGCTCCCCACGACCAGCCTGGCGGCTCCCGGGAGCCTGCCCGGGGGCGCAAAAGGCGGGCGCCCGCCTGGTCAAGTGCGGAGATCGTGGACCTCATCGAGGTTTGGGGGGAAGCCTCAAATGTCCACGATCTCCGCACTAGCCACCGGAACGCGGCCGTCTATGGACGCATGGCTGCCAGCCTGGCCGCCAGGGGCCACCAGCGCAGCCGGGAGCAGGTGCGCTGCAAAATAAAGGACTTGCGGCAGTCCTACTCCCGGGCCTGCCTGCCAGGGGCTGACCCGGAGGCCTGCCCCCACTTCCATGCCCTGGACCGCATCCTGGGGCCTCATGCCGTCCCTGCCCCCCGGGACGTGATTGACCCCGGGGCAGAGGGACCGCTCCTGGACACCGAGGAGGAGGAAGAGGGCTCTGAGAGCCAGGAGCCTGCCGCCAGCCTTCCCAGGACCCGGGACCCCCGAGGCACCCCACAGAGCCGCTCGCCTGCATCATCAGAGGCCGGGGAGGCGTCCACCTGTGAGTACCCTCGTGTTCCCCTTATGTGTACGGGGGGCTGGGGCGAGAGGGAGCCCCGGGACCGTGCGCCTGGGCCTTGCCCACCACGGAGCAGCAGCTGGGGATCCTGCAGGGGCCCTGGCCTTGCAGAGGGGAGCTGGGTTTCACACACCTGGGCCCCTGGGGTAATTGACCGCTGGTCTTCTTGCACCACAGCTGCAGCACCGGGGCCTGCAGGGCGCACCACACCGCCTGCAGCAGCCGCCCGCGCCCGGGCAAGCAGGACAGCCAGGAACCAGGAGGACTACCAGAGGCGGCATCTCCGGTTCCTGGACCGACAGCTCCGTCTCCAGGACCACTGGGTCCAGGAGGACCTCAGGCTGCGCCAGAGGAGTCTGGAGGCCCTGGAGGAGCAGGGCCGTGCCCTGCGAGGCCACCTCCAGAGCCTGCTGGACCGCTTTCCATTTCCTCCTCCCCCTGCTCCCCCTCTTGCTCCCCCTCTTGCTCCCCCTCTTGCTCCCCCTGCTCCTCCTGCTTCCGCTCCTGCTTCCGCTCCTGCTTCCTCCACACCCCCTGTCCTCTCTGCCCCCCCCTCCACAACCATTCCCCACCGACGCCCCCGGACCCGCAGTGTGGCGAGACGGGAGAGGCACCCAGACTCCCACCCCTGAGCTTTCCTTTCCCTTCCTCCCTTCCCTCCCCTCCCCTTCCAGCTCCCTCATCCCAGGTTTCCCCCTCCCTTCTCCCACCTTCATTCCTCCCTCCCCCACCCCAGTTCTCTGAAATAAACAGACGTTTTTGTTTGAAAAACAGGTGTCTTTATTGTACAGTAGATAGGGAGGGGAAAGGGGAAGGGGGGGGGTAGGGTGGAAGAAGGCCCCGGTGGGGCATGCAGGGAGAGGTCAGTCCTCCTCCTCCTCCACCTGGAAGCTCTCCCGCAGGGCTTCCCGGATCCGGATGGCCCCCCGCTGGGCTTCCCGGACGGCGGCGGTGCGGGGCTGACCGTAGTGTCCAGCCATGCGGTCAGCCTCAGCCATCCAGGCTGGCAAGAAAGCCTCCCCCTTCCGCTCACACAAATTGTGGAGCACACAACATGCCGCCACCACGGGAGGGATGTTGTGCTCGGCCAGGTCCAGACGGGTGAGGAGGCATCGAAAGCGGGCTTTCAGTCGCCCGAAGGCCCCCTCCACCACGATGCGGGCCCTGCTCAGCCTGTTATTGAAGGCCTGGCGGGAGGGATTGAGGTGCCCCGTGTAGGGCTTCATGAGCCACGGCTGCAGTGGGTAGGCGGCATCCCCCACCAGGCAGACGGGCATGTCCACGTCCCCGACCCTGATGTGGCGGTCGGGGAAGAAGGTCCCGTCCTGCAGCCGCTGGCACACGGAGGAGTTCCGGTACACCCGGGCGTCGTGTGCTTTGCCGGACCAGCCCACATTTATGTCCGTGAACTGTCCCCGGTGGTCACACACGGCCTGCAGGATGACGGAGAAGTACCCCTTGCGGTTCACGTACCGGGACGCCTGGTGTTCCGGGGCACGGATGGGGATGTGCGTCCCGTCGATGGCCCCCCCGCAGTTGGGGAAGCCGAGGGCGCCGAATCCCCGGATGATGGCATCCGGGTCGGCGAGGCGGACCACCCTGCGGAGCAGCACCCGGTTGATGGCCTTGACCACCTGCGGAGAGAGACACAGCAAAGCGTCAATCAGTGGGGCGCCCGGGTGGCTGGGAGCGTGCATGTCCTGGAAGTGCCCCGCACCCCACTCCCGGAAGCAACCCCCCTGGCGGCGTGTAGTACGGCCGGGACAGCCCGACCCCTCCGGTGCGGGGCGCCTTCGCCTCCTCCCGCCCCCCCCTTTGTCCCTGGGGCGGCCCATCCCCTCCTCGCAGCCCCCCTCCCCCCCGGCTCGGTGGCTGACGAGCGCCGTACCTGCATGAGCACTGCTCCGACAGTGGATCTCCCCACGCCGAACTGGTTCCCGACGGATCGGTAGCTGTCCGGCGTGGAGAGCTTCCAGAGGGCGATGGCCACCCGCTTCTGGAGGGGGATGGCGGGCCTCATGCGAGTGTCCCTTCTTTGCAGGGCAGGGGCGAGCCACTCGCAGAGCTCCAGGAAGGTGTCCCTCCTCATCCTAAAGTTCTGGGTCCACTGTCGGTCGTCCCAGTGCTCCAGGACGATGCGGTCCCACCAGTTGCTGCTGGTGTCCAGACGCCAGATGCGGCGGGGCACGCCGGTGCCGGGGCGCCGCCGCGGCTCCTCCACGGCCCCCAGGGCGGCCAGGCGGAGAGGCAGGGGGCTGACGTTCCCCAGGTGGTGCCAGGCAGCCTCGAGCCATTGGTGGCAGGCTTGCAGCAGCAAGTCCAGAACGTGCACCAGAAGGTGCAGGGCGAGCCGTGGCTCCATGTTGCCACCTGCGGCGGTCCCCCCCGAAGGGAAGCACCGACACAGACGGGCACAGAGACCGACGCTTTGCTGTCCCTCGGCGAGGTTGGCAAGCAAGCAGGAAAAGCTGAGAACCGGCTGTCCAGGGGGGGTCCCTTTAAGCACGAGCCTCAGATAGCCTCAGACAGCAGCCACACAAAGCAACTGCTGACCTGATGCCCTGCCAGAACCGGTTTCAGCTGCCCTTAAATGCCCCCCTGCGTCCAATCAGTGTGGACGCGCTAGTTCGAACTAGCAAAACGCTAGTTCGAACTAGTTTTTAGTTCTAGATGCGCTAGTTCGAACTAGCTTAGTTCGAATTAACTAATTCGAACTAAGTTAGTTCGAACTAGCGCTGTAGTGTAGACGTACTCTAAGTTAGTCCACATCTACACAGCAGGTAGTTATTTCAAAATGGTTTCAAAATATTGCCAAGCTGTAGGACTTCTTACTCCGACTCCTGTATCCCTCAGGCTACGTCTACACTGGCAGCTTCTTGCGCAAGAACTGTTTTACGGAAGAGTTCTTGCGCAAAAAGTCTTCCACAAGAGCGCGTCTACACTGTCATGTGCTTTTGCACAAGAGCATCCATGGCAGTGTGGATGCCCTCTTGCGCAAGAAAGCTCTGATGGCCATTTTAGCCATAGCGGTTTCTTGCGCAAGAAATCCCCCTTTGTGGCAACAATCCATTTCCTAGACGGGGGAACACACCAGAGAGCAACCAGACAGGAGCAGATGGAAACATTTTATTAAAGCAAATGATTCACACACAGTTCCCGACACAAAAGTTACACAGGGGCTGGGCAGGGAGGGGGCCCAGGCCTCTGTGTTTTGGGGGCTGGGTATGGGTGACAGGAGGGATCACTGGATGGTTCCCTGGTCTGTTCCCTCCCTCTGGGGCATCTGGCACTGGCCACTGTGGGCCAACAGGACATGGGGCAGGATGGGTCTTGGTCTGACCCAGTCTGGCTGCTCTGATGTTCCCTGGTGAGCGCCTCCCATAGACTAGCTCAGGCAGCTCCCTGCCGGGCCTGCTGGCTTGTCCCAGACACTCCCATCCCCCGTCACTCAGGCTGGGGGCTCACAGCGTCGTGCCAGGGATTTTCTGGGCAGCTACAATTCCAGGCAGCGCCGTTCAGCATTGCAATAGCCCAGCACCTGCCTGGAGCTCGCTCCTTGTCTCCAGCTCTGCAGAGCAGAGCAACGGTCCCAGCAGGCAGCAGATTCAGGAGCCAGGGCTGGCTACTTTCCTGAGCCCAACTGGCCCCCAGAATCCCCAAGGCAGGGGGGGCTAGTGAGGGGCAGAGCCGTTGGGTTGGTCGATTTGTGTGACCTGATCTGAACTCTGCCTGTCCCCAGCCCGGCTGTTAGCTCTGCCCCTGCCCAGCCCCCAGCTCTGCCCTTCAGGGCCTGTCTGCTCCCTGGGGCTGCAGTAGGGTCCTTCCACCTCCCGTAAGTGGAGCTGCATGGAGGGAGGGGGAGGAGCTTCTGGGGTCACAGAGGAGGAGCCAGGTGCGGGGTACAGGGGAGTCCTCCAGGGTCACAGAGACTGGGGGGTGTGAGGTCAGAGGGGCTGGTGTCAGGGAGACAGTCGGAGCTCGGTGTCTGTGTCCCCCACCCGGACGCAGGGTCGGATTCTCTCCCCAGGGAGGGAACCCGGCGGGAAAGTGAAGATCGGGGCCTCGGTTCCAGCTTCGATAAATGTCACTTGCCCCCGGTCACAGTCCAGACAAACCCGGATCCTGCTGGGGGGGCTCAGGGTCAGGGGGGGTCGCAGGCTCAGTGAGAGGCTGGAACTCATCCCACCACTGCCCCACAGCCCAGATCCCACCCTGGGGGCTCCATCTGATCCCTCCCTTTCTGCTCACAGACTCTCTGGCCACCCCCACAGCCCAGTCTCGCCCATCCCTCACCTCCACCTCCCAGTAATGTCTCCCCGAGGTGAAGCCCTCCTGGCCCAGCACACAGAGCACAGTGTCAAATCTCTCTGGGATGTCGGGCAGTGGCTACTGTGTCCGTTCCCATCTCACACGTTTCCCATCCTCGGACAGGATGAGTTCGGGATGCGCCGTGTCGGCCCTGGGGGGGTCGGTGGCGTCAGGGACAGAATCTGCCCCAGCTGGGCAGTGACTCAGGGACTCTCCTGCCTCCAGGGGCGCCCGGCTCTGAGTGGGGAGCAGCCCTGAGGTCTCGGCCCAGCCCAAGGGGCAGCTCACTCCCCGGCAGGGAGGGGTCGTGGCAGAGAGAAGGGATCAGAGGGGCCCTGACACTGGGAATCTGCCCCCTCTCCCTGGGCCGGGGACAAGCGACTCTGGGCCGGGGACCCCAGAGGGACGGGATGGAAACTGCCTGGTCAGGGCTGGCTGGATCCAGGCCCTGCCCTCGGCTGGGCCCCTCCCCATTGAAATGTCCCTGGGTCCCAGCTGCCTCTGGGCAGGGTTTGTGATTCCCCCTGGGACACGTCTCCCCCGCACGGCCCATCTGGGCTCGGCTCCTTTCCCGCCGCACTGGGGCTCTGGGCCGAGCTCCGACCTGCCCCCCAGCAGGCTGCTCAGCCTCCGGCCCAGCACCCAAACCCCGCAGAGCCAGCAGGGAGGGGCAGGGACCGGCCCCAGCTGGGCTGGGCGGGAAGAGGCTGAACAAGGCGAGTCCTGCCCTGGGGGTGCCCAGGTGCCGTGTGGAGGGAACGGGGGTGTCTCTGTCCCAGCCATGGCAGGAGGCTGACTCAGGGGTGACAGAAGGAAGAGGGGCCCCAGGGAGCTGAGGGGGTCCCAGCGGGGGCTGGGCGGAGGGAGAGAGAAGCTGAGCTCAGGCAGGGGGAGAGAGGAAAAGGGGAACAGGACCAGAGCTCTGCTCTCAGCAGCTCCCCAGCTGCCTGCCATGGGCCCAGGGCTGCCCCTGTCTGTGCCCCAGGGCCTGGTGCTCTGGGGTCTGATCCATCCCTTCCCCTGGCAGAGCAGGGACCCTCCCATGGACTCTTGGGTCCTCTGCCGGGGGCAGGAGAAAGAGCAACGTTTCTTTATTTCTTTTCTCTTTCTTTCTCCTATAAATAAGCCAGTGCGTGTCAGGCTTCTGACTTGAACCCGTGCTGCTGTACCTGAACCGAACACAAACAAAAGAACTTCAGCCGGTCAAAGGGGACAGGTATAGGAAGAGCTTGGGCGTTTTGGATCGTGTCGCTTCCAGGGGACAGATCCATTGGGGCACCTCTCAGCCTCCCCAGGCTGCCCGCTGCGAAGGGATTTCAGTATCCTAGCAGCTAAAATCTGAGATGTTATAAGCTCTCCCTATAAACTCATTGGGGCGCCCGTCAACCTCCTCCAGGTTGCCCGCTGCAAGGGACCCCGGTCTCAGCAGTTGAAGTCTTGGGTGTATAGCGTGCACACACACCAGGGCATCTGAGAGCCTGTTGGCTGCCCTCTGCGACAGGATCCCGGTCCTAGCAGTAAAGTCACAGACGTTAAACTATTTTTCGGGGCACCCTCCAGCCTCCTAGGCTGCCCACTGCAACGAGACTTTGCGTCTCAGCAGTTGAAGACTTGGGTGTAACACACACGCACACACTGCCCTGACTGTCGGCTGACAGAATTGGCGTAGTCGGCAGGATTTGTGATATCGGTTCAAAATACAGCAGAATGAAGCCTGTCACTGATTTTAGCAAGGTAGAAAAGAGTTTCGCCCAGGAAGGTTGGGCTGACCCTAAATGGGATAAAGAAATGTTAGAAGAGGAGTGGGGAAACCCTGAGGAACTGTGGCTGCAGTTCTGTAACTGGAGAACTGCTTGTAAAATGAAAAGGGGAAAGGGGAAAGGAGCGTGTATTTGGCTATTTAAAGGTGCCCTGCAGACAGCATGTAAAAGCCATTTAAAATTGGAAATGAAGCTTGAAAGGGTACAGAAGGAAAGGGATGAGCTAGAGCGGCGCTGCCAGAACCTAGACACCCGGGCGCGCTTGCTGAGCAATGATGTGCACCAATTAGAACAACGTCTTGTTCCAATAATAAAAAGGGAGGGAGCAGAAAGGAGAGCGAGATTAGAGAGCAAGCCCCGAAAATTAATCAAGCCAAAGTAGAGGCTGCTCTCTGGGTAGATCCGGAGGATTGGGATGGAGACATCTGGGACTCCTCCGATGATGAGTGTCCCACCTCCCCTGAGTTAGGGAATCCCCCTGTCCACATGAGACCCATCATCACATACCAAAAGGACCTAACTGAGAAAGATGAGTGAGGTTGATGAAGATAACCCCTCCACTAGCAAAAGGACAGAACCCCGACCCACCCGAATTACTACTCGCAGTTATGAACCTGCAGAGTTGAGAAAGATCCAGGACGAATTTGCCAAGAGACCTGGGGAAGGGGTGATAGAGTGGCTAGTTAGGATATGGGACACAGGAGCTGGCCATACCCAACTGTCCTCCCGGGAGTGTGGCAGGGTAAATCTGGGTGCAGGAGTATTCCTTAGTCCCAGGAATCAGGAAGGTCCAAAGTCTATCTGGACCTTTGCCTGTAGATGGGCTCGGGGAATTCACCACGCTGACAGAGGTAAACCCACTAGCGTCCCATGGATTAATGGGGATGAACTTAAAGGAGCCCTACAAACTGTTGCTATAATAGCTATGCTCCGTCAAGGGGGTCCCCAAAATGGGAGGCAGGAAGAGAGCCCATGGGAACAACAGGTAGTGACAGGAGATTTAAGACCAGTGCTAAAAGGGGCTCCCGGATCCTATAAGGCTATAGCACTAGCCACAAGAAATCATGCTCAGGACCACCGCATGACCTATCAGGACTTATTTGATTTTATGCTGCGGGATCTCTGAGAATTTGGGGAAACTGAGGCACCGCAGGTTAAAGTTAAGGTGCGGAATTTAAAAGGAGATTATAGAAGCAAGCAGGAAGGCTTTAGGCCTAGACGCGAAGTAACACCACAGGAGAGGGAATTTAGGACTAAATTGTGGAAACAGTGCTTGGATCTAGGGTTCACCCGAGATCTATTACATGGGCTGGCAACCGATAAGCTAAAGCTTCCGGCTGCCTCAAAGGGGGTTGAGCAGGAGAAAGCAGCAGTAACTCCTAGTGCTCCCCGCTCCAGCTCCGACCCTCCTCATGCGCAGCTAAGGCAGCAATTACATGAGCTTCTGCCGCTTGTTGAAATTGACCAGGGAAACTAACAAGTGGGGGTCCAATCTCTCTGGCTGTGTCCAGACTCCATGCCTCCGTCGACGGAGGCATGTAGATTAGCCAGCTCGGAAGAGGGAAATGAAGCCGCGATTAAAATAATCGCGGCTTCATTTAAATTTAAATGGCTGCCCCGATCTGCCGATCAGCTGTTTGTCGGCAGATCGGGAGAGTCTGGACGCGATGCCCCGACAAAGAAGCCTTTCTTCATCGACACAGGTAAGCCTCGTGAAACCAGGTTTACCTGTGTCGATGAAGAAAGGCTTCTTTGTCGGGGCATCGCGTCCAGACTCTCCCGATCTGCCGACAAACAGCTGATCGGCAGATCGGGGCAGCCATTTAAATTTAAATGAAGCCGCGATTATTTTAATCGCGGCTTCATTTCCCTCTTCCGATCTGGCTAATCTACATGCCTCCGTCGACGGAGGCATGGAGTCTGGACACAGCCTCTCTGTATAAGTAAACTTGAGCAGGCAGAGAGAGAAAATCCTAACAACGACCCCCGGATTTTAGTAACAGTTAATGATAAGACTGTTGTCTCTTTCCTGGTAGATACTGGAGCCCAATTATCCATGATTAAAAGAGAAAACTTTCTCGGACCTCCACCTTCTGGCCGAAAGCAGGTTTTGGTTACAGGAGTAAACGGCACTATTGTGTCTTACCCGCTGGTCAAAGTAAAGCTGGATATCCCTTTAAACCCCTACCAGCAGCCCAGGAAACATGAGTTAATACTTGGGAATGCCAATATACTGGGCATGGACATCCTAAAGGGCAAGGAAGGAATCATTGGTGGGGAAAGGTGGGCATTCGGAGCTGGCTGCAAACCCAGCACAACAATCCTGGAGGAGGGGAAAGTTCCTCTCTATAGTGTCAGGTTACTAGCCCAAGCTCCTGCTCTCCCACCATCAGCTGTGACTCATGTAAAACAATACAATGTCCCAGCTGAAGCTGTAGTGCCTGTCACTGAGCTAATTAAAGATCTGGAAACAAGGGGAGTCTTAATTCGCACTCACTCCCCTTACAACTCCCCCGTATGGCCAGTAAAGAAACCTAATGGTAAATGGAGGCTCACAATTGATTACAGAAAATTAAACAGTAACACAGGACCCCTAACAGCAGCAGTCCCCAACATAGCAAGCATTGTAAATACCATACAGACTTGGAACAAGCAATGGCTAGCTGTGCTAGATATAAAGGACGTGTTTTTCATGGTCCCTTTACAGCCTGCAGACCAGAACAGATTTGCTTTTACATGGAAGGGTGTCCAATACACATTCACCCGTATGCCCCAAGGGTTCAAACATTCCTCCACTATTTGCCATGGGGCACTGTCAAAGGTCCTAGATGGTTTAACCAGGCCACCTAGTATCCAAATGCTGCAATATATAGATGATATCCTAATAGGAGGGGACACTACTGAAGAAGTGCAGCAAGCTGTGGACTTAGTAAAGACTGCCTTAGAAAATCTTGGGTTAGCTTTACCCCCAGATAAGTGCCAGGGTCCCTCTCATGAGGTGAAGTTCCTGGGTGCTGTCTGGATGGGAGGGCGGAGGTCTGTGCCTGATGACACTGTACAGGAACTGAGCCAGGCACCTTCACCTGGGGACAAGTCCCAACTAAGGCAAACTCTGGGAGTTTTAGGGTTTTGGCGAAAACATGTGCCCGGTTTTGCTGTAATTGCCCGACCATTGTATAACCTGCTAAAGAAAAGTGCTGTTTGGGAATGGACCCCTGTACATGAGGAAGCGCTGCGGCAGCTAATAAACGAAATACACACATACCAAGCTCTGGGTCCAATCCATCCCGATGCTCCATGTCACGTGTATCTCACTATAGGAGCTACAGGAATGTCTTATGCCCTATGGCAAGAGAGTGAAACTGCACGCCGACGCCCCATACAATTCGGCTCAAAGTCATGGCAGGGATCGCAAGCCAATTATACTCCCTATGAGAAAGTGCTCCTGGCAGCCTATACTGCTCTAAGGGAGACTGAGGAGCTAACACAAAATCACGCTATAACCATACACACTCCTCTTCCAATTATTAAGCCCATATTGGAAGGAAAGGAGCTGCCGCCAGGAGTAGCACAGAAAATGACCACCCAGAAATGGGCACTGTACATACACTACAGGGTGGATGGTGCAAACTCCGCACAGAACCCCACTATGATTAAGGAGTCTCTGTGGAGGGTAGGATTGCCCAATGAATATCACCTGCCCCCGCAGCCCTCTCCCATTCAAAATGCCGCTGCATTTGACCCATCTCACCCTGAGGGAGTGTGGTTCACAGACGGTAGTGCTAAATTGATTAAAGGGAGATGGAAAGGAAAGGCTGCAGCTGTCCCAGCAGACAATTCCACCACACCCTTAACCACCGATGTGGACGGATCAGCTCAGCTTGCAGAACTAGCAACAATAAAGCTGGCTTGTGAAGCAGGTGCCAGTACTATCTATACAGACTCCTATGCTGTATGGGCAGGAGCCACCCAGTGGATAACTAACTGGAAAAATAACCACTGGGAAATAGGAGGGAAATCCATATGGGGATTAGGGTACTGGAAGTGGATATACCACCATGCCACCCAGCAACCCCTAAGTATTGGACATGTGTCAGCACACCAAAAGAATAACACCCCGACTGCACAATTGAATAACCTAGCTGATGAAGCAGCACAGATCTCTGTTACCCAGGTGGACTGGGAACGCTTATACATCTGGCTGCATGAAAATCTGGGACACACGGGGAGTGAGGAGCTGGTGAAGCAGGCACATATCAGGGGGTGGCCCATCACCCACCAACAGGCTGGGGGTATGTCTACACTACCCCGCTAGTTCGAACTAGCGGGGTAATGTATGCATACCGCACTTGCTAATGAAGCCCGGGATTTGAATTTCCCGGGCTTCATTAGCATAAGCGGGGAGCCGCCATTTTTAAATCCCCGCTGCTTCGAACCCCGTGTAGCGCGGCTACACGGGGCTCGAACTAGGTAGTTCGGACTAGGGTCCTATTCCGAACTACCGGTACTCCTCGTGAAACGGGGTGTACCGGTAGTTCGGAATAGGCACCCTAGTCCGAACTACCTAGTTCGAGCCCCGTGTAGCCGCGCTACACGGGGTTCGAAGCAGCGGGGATTTAAAAATGGCGGCTCCCCGCTTATGCTAATGAAGCCCGGGAAATTCAAATCCCGGGCTTCATTAGCAAGTGCGGTATGCATACATTACCCTCCTAGTTCGAACTAGGAGGGTAGTGTAGACATACCCTAGGGATTTAGTGCAAGCCTGCACTACATGTGCTGAGACCAGGAGGCATATCACGGAAGGACAACGGTTTGCCAAACTAAGGGATGGGAAAACGCTATGGGGGACCTGGCAGGTCGATTATGTGGGTCCATTGTCCACCACCAGGCAAGGATGGAAATACATTCTCACAGGAGTGGAAGTTATCTCAGGTATAGGGTTCGCTTACCCTACTCGTTTAGCAACAGGACTGTCCACAATTATGGGACTGAATCGCTTAATTGCACTTGTCCCAACACCTCAGGAAATTCAATCTGACAATGGCTCACATTTTAAAAACAAGCCTGTCCAGGAGTGGGCTCTCCAGAATGGAGTCCAATGGACCTTTCACCTCCCATACCGACCTCAGTCCAATGGCATAATTGAGAGATGGAATGGACTGCTAAAATACCACCTTAAGCCTACGGAGGGAACCTGGGGAGGCAGACTGGATGCCGTGGTTCAACGGCTAAACAATCGGCAAACCCCTACGGGTAGCCCAATTAGCAAAGGATTTTTCCCTACAAGGAAAGCCTCTCTGGCTCCAGGGGCACCACTAACGGACTCCAAATATGCCCCTGGGGATACTGTTGTGGTCAAACACCCCAGCCTGGGCACACATACCTGTGTACTTCAGTCTTATAAAGACAAGGGCGTTTGGATTATTGCAAACCCCAACAAACTGCCACTAACCATTTCTGAGGCTTGGATTGTATCCAAGACCGGCTGACTTTTTGTTTTGTTGCAGGGGGAAGGAGTTAACAAGAGAACAATACCTCATTGCCTCGAGGGCTTTTCACTTATCAGCGTAAACCCAATTCAAGACGCAGCATGACTCCGGATCGAGCTGTGCTGTTTCTCCTAATCACTGCGATCTCCGCTGTACCAGAGCACCCTCTCAGGAATGCTATCCAGACTATTGCCTCTGCAGCCGATGCTACAAACTGCTGGATATGCACCCTGCTAGGTTCCCCCACAGGACTGGGAGTTGAATTTGTCCCTTTAAACTTAAATGACTGGTGGAACAAGAGCAACGTTTTCAAGTGGGGACCAGCCTGGTTTGATGACAGCAGCTCCAGCGACTACAAACTTTTAAATGACTCTGGGAAGGGAACTTGGGGGTGGCATGGACAATGGCAACCTACACTATGGGGTCAACCTCTGGAGTATATAACAGGAACCTCTAGGGAAGTATACCCCATCTGCTTTGAGAACAAAAATGGTACAGGACCTCACCTCGGGTGGTTAGGGAATCAGCAGTGCACCCACATTGTAAGTTTTAATAAGAAATTAAAGGTCTGGGATGTCTATCCCAGTGCAACCCACCAAAAACCCTTAAGGTGCAGGGGATATAATATCTCCCACGTTGGCACACCACTATCTAGCAATGTCACCATTATTCCCCTAAACTTCAGCCAATACCTGGAGGGGAAAGCCTGGTACAATCAGTCATTATTCATAATTCCTAACACCGGTCAAATATACAACCCCACACTGGTAACCAGTAATACCCTACTCCCAAATCAGTGCCCTAGGACAGAGCTTTTTGCAGCGGACCAGGTCCTACAGGACTTGCTGCTTGCCTTGCATTGCACAGCTGCTAATGATAGTTACTGTGCTACCCACCATACCCCAAAGAAAGGACCCACTGGAACAGGGTGGTATAAGGGACCCTACTCCCCCATTCTGAAGGAGGAGCCAGGACTCTTTTTCATTTGCAGGCAGAAAGCGTACAAGTATCTGCCACTGAATTGGATGGGGCGCTGCTCAATGGGGCACGCTGCCCCTGGGGGACTCACTGTACACCCTCACATTATGGCTCCTGGTATTACTAATCTTGGGAGCTTCTTACACCGGTCACCACGAAGGTCTTCCACTAATCCCCTTATAATACGTCCCACAGGCTTCCACCAGTTCGTCTGTACGCTCCTGCCCTGGCTTGGAGTAGCTGAGCTAGAGAAGGCAATAGTAAATGTATCTGGGCAAATAGAACAGGCACTCAACCACACTGCAGATGCTCTGGGCTTGCTTAACGAGCAAATTCAATCAGTAGCCCGTTTTGCCCTGCAGAACAGAATAGCCTTGGACGCAGTTTTGGCCCAACAGGGGGGAGTATGTGCGGTAATCAACCAATCTTGCTGCTTCTATGTAAATAAATCAGGACAAATTGAACAAGATGTACTTGCTATAAAGGGCGCTGTTAAGGTACTACATGCTGTAACTGAGGATGGAAAAGCCTCATGGCTAGATTGGCTAGCCCAACACCTAGGATTTTCATTAACTCCATTCCTTCACTCTATTGTAAATACTATATTAACCGTTTTACTTGTTGTAATTGCTTGCTGCATGCTTCTATGTATTGTTAAGCATTTGGTGTACACTGCTACCTCCTCTGTACAGGTCCAGTATATGGCGTTGGGAAGCGATCCTAATCAATCCCTTGATCCAAAATTATCTGATCAGACCCTGCCGATAGGGCGATTTTAGCTTCCTCCAAGAAGGGCAAAAGGTGCTGGCATCACCGCCATCTTGCGTTCTGAGACATAGTGAGGCGTGTCAAGGGGGTGGAATGTAGCCAGACACAAACCCCATCTTGTTTTTCCACGAACCCCATCTTGTTTTTCTCCTCCCCCAGAGAGCAAGAGAAAGGCAGTCAGCCTTTAATGCCCTGGGAACGCAGGTGTGGTGCCTGTCCCTGACTCTACCATAAACAGAAACCAGACAGTAAATGGGCTAGCTGACGACTGGGAGGCCTCCCGTCGCCGTGATGGCTAGTATCAGTAATTGACACGCCTGCACTGTCTCGGGAGAGGAATCTTCGCCCATCACATACCAGAGGTGCCCATTGTCTGCATCTTCCCAGGTGTGAATTATGCTTTGCACCCTTCGTGGGAAACTTGGCATTCAAAGCCATTTTTCCTAATTGGCCACTTGAGACCAGGAAGAAGCCCATGTGACCCAAGGGGTATAAAGAGGGTTGAGTTGCCTGCCCAATTTGAGCTCCAATCACCTACACCTGCTGGCAGGTATTGATTGTCTCCCGAGGTCCGTGGGACGCCCAACCTCGCCCTACTTCTTCCCGAGGGATTGAGAGAAAGACGCTGGCCACGCCAAGTCTGGAACGCAGGGGTGAGAATTGTACCTGCAATGTGTTTTCTTTATGTGTACACTCTAATTGTCTCTCTGTTGTAAGTTAGTTACTTTATTATAGTTTTCTTAAAGTCAAACTGCTTCATTTCTATTGTAAATCACCTTTGGTAAGGTGATTTAGCTATAAACTTTGGGAACAAGTAGGGTGCCCTCATTCACTTATAAAATATATATATATATACACTGAACCAAGTTTCTTTATTTCTTTTCTCTTTCTTTCTCCTATAAATAAGCCAGTGAGTGTCAAGCTTCTGACTTGAACCCGTGCTGCTGTACCCGAACCGAACACAAACAAAAGAACTTCAGCCGGTCATAAAGGGACAGTTATAGGAAGAGCTTGAGCGTTTGGATCTGTGTCACTCCCAGGTGACAGGGTTCACTGGGGCACTTCTCAGCCTTTCCTGGGCTGCCCGCTGCGAAGGAATTATGAATTCTAGCAGCTAAAATCTGAAGTGTAATAAGCTCTTCCTGTACACACTGGGGCGTCTGTTAGCCTGTTTGGCTACCCTCTGCGACGGGACCTCGGTCCTAGCAGTAAAGTCACGGACGTTAAACTATTTTTTTTGGGGCGCCCTCCAGCCTCCTAGGCTGCCTGCTGCAACGAGACTTTATGTCTCAGCAGTTGAAGACTTGGGTGTAACACACACGCACACACTGCCCTGACCGTCGGCTGACAGGGGTGTGAGGGTCAGTGAGAGCCTGGAATTGATCCTGCCACCACTGCACAGCCCAGACCTCCCTCTGGGGGCTCAGGCTGATCCATCCCTTCCTGCTCGCAGACTCTCTGGACACCCCCACAGCCCATTGGCCATCCCCCACCTCCACCTCCCAGTAATGACTCCCCAAGGTGAAGCCCTCTCGGCCCACAGGACCAAGTGTCAAATCTTGCCGGGGTGTTAGCCACTGGCTGCCATGTGTCTACCCATCTCACACGTTTCCCATCCTCAAACGGGACGAGCCGGGGATGCGCCATATCTGGATCCAGAGTCACGTTGGCTGGGGGGGGGGGGGGAGAATCAGAGCATGAGGAGCAGAGCTCAGCCTTGGGGGGGGTCGATGGCATCAGGGACAGAATCTGCCCCAGCTGGGCAGTGACTCAGGGACTCTCCTGCCTCCAGGGGTGCCCGGCTCTGAGTGGGGAGCAGCCCTGAGGTCTCGGCTTTCGCTCCTGAGGTTCATCCCACCGGCCAGTGACAGAGCGAAGAGATTTACTGCCCCGGATCTGAGACTGTCTTCCCCTCAGGCACCATCTGTCCCTGGGTGGGGATTAGTGGCCAGGGGCAGACTGGCAATCAAAATAGGCCCAGGAAATAGGCCCGGGAGAGGAGAAGAGAGGGTGGAGGTTGGGGGCGGGGGCACACAGGTGGGGGGGGAAAGCCAGGCAAGGGGGGGTTCACAGGCAGGGGCGTTGCAGGGGAGAGAACACAGGCGGGGGTGGCTGGCCGCGGGAGGGGGGGCCACGGGCAGGGAAGCACACGGGAGGGGTTGTGGCCGGCTGGAGGGGGCACACGGGCCAGGGTGTAGTAAAAACTAAGTGTGCTTCTTCCCCTCCATTGCTTAAGCTCGAAACGGCACGTATCATTTAGCTGATTGCGCACGTCTTAGAAGCTGCTAAACTTTCTGCCAGGGAACTGAGTAAACTTGCAGTGACCAATCACGTTGCGACATGCTGACCAGAAGGAATGTGAAATCTATAAAAGTTTCAGCTCAGGCGATGCTCAAGTTCGACCTTGCTTTGAGCACAGAGCTCCTCGGCCGAACTTGTTTGCAAACAATAAAATAGAGTTGGACCCAGCCTGAAAGTGTGACTCTCTTCTTGAAGCAAATTGAACTAGCCCCCAGGGGACGAAACTAGCAATTTATGCAACAGGTGTCCCCTTTGGGCCCCGCTCCCAGGTAGAGTCGGCAGCCACAAGAGCTGGGTCAGTGTCTGGGGGTTCCCCTGCTGCTGGGCCCCAGGTAGGTCTGGGCCTGGGGGCTCGGGCTGGGAAGTGGTGACCGGGCCATGGAAGATCCCAGCTACAGCAGGATTGGCTCCAGGGGGTGAGGGAAGTGGCATGTCCAGGCACCCACAGGTCCAGGTGTATTGGCTGCAGCTGGGTTCGGGCTGGGAGCCCCCGAGCCCGTCCTCTCTCCTCTCGCTCTGCCCAGCTAGGGGAGGGAGGAGACGCTCCCCTGGGAGCCAGAGTCCAGCCAGCCACCGACAGTCACTAGCTGAGCACCCGCTACAGCCCTCGCTCTGCTGGCCGGGCTATGGAAGGGCCTGCGGGGGCTGCCACTGAGCAGACAGCTCAGGTTTAAGCCTCAAGCCCCAGCACAAACCCTGCAGCCGGGCACCTTCACTTACCTCCGCAGAAGCTCAAAGGGGAGGGGGGGAGCCCTGTTAACTCTGGCTGGGGAAAGGAGACAGGAGGCCCCATCTCTCCCATCCTGGCTCTTTGCTTCTGTCACGGGCTGTGGGGGAGTCACCGGCCTGCACCCCCATCCGCAGCCAGACACGACTCTCACTGGCAAGTCAAACTGAAGGTTTATCGGTTCACAGGACACAGCGCAGCGCAGGATCTTTGTTAACACAGGGACCAGGAGCAGGCAGCAACATTCCTCTCTGGGAAAAGGGCTCTGGGCCCGGCTCCCCCCTTCCTGCTCAATCCCCCTCCCTCATCCTAACCCAACTAAGACTGACCCTTCCCCCCAGACCCTCGTCACCATCCTGGAGTCAGCCCCGTCCGCCCCTTTGTTCCCCTTCCTGGTCGAAGGTCTTGTCTGCGGCCCCCTGGTCCTCAGGACACGAGACTCAGGACAGGAGAGACACATTCACCTCCACAATGAGTCATGTCCAGCCTTCCCCTTCCTCAGCCAAGCCGTGTTGCAGTGCCCAGGGAAACTGAGGCACACACACAGAGTTATTACAGAACAGCACAGGACAGTAGACTCACATACAGCACCACCAGGCAAACAGAGTGAACACAGACCCCGCGACGTCGCAACTTCCCTGCAGGCATCACCGGTAGACATGGTAAGAATCCGCACTGAGAGCCCAAGGCTGGGAACCACGTTCCCTGGAGGGAGGGGGGATCTAGAAAGTTCTCAGGGGTGCAGGGGGGTAAACAGGCCGACACTGTAACATCTTAGGATGGGCTAAATCATCCTGCATCGGGAGGAGCAGGGACAGGGGCATCCAGAGGCCCCCAAACTGTGGCTGGATGCAGGAAAACCCACAAAAGTCTCTGCCTCACAGGATATTTTGCAAAGACAAGAAGAGGCAGCGAACAGCCTGGCAGAGGAGGGGAGACAGGAACTGAGGCTGGGGGGGAGAAGGGACTGAACATTGAGAGGGGAGGGAGAGATGATTTCTGGGTTCCTGCTGTGTGTGTGGGGTGGGGGCAGGGCTGAGGTTTCCATGCCCGTGATCAGGACAGCAGAGATTTCTCCCTGCCCGCTCCTCTTGGGAATGTCGGGGGAGATTTCGCTGGGGGTCGAGGTACCGGGAATTCCCCAGCCCCCCTAAGTGCGGCAGCTCCCCACGACCATGGCCCCCGACTCCACTTACTGTCCATGTTCTCCTGGGGGCTGCAGGGAGCGTCTGACCCCCCGGCTCAGCTCCGGCTCAGGGTGGAAGGACTCCAGCCGGGTGCGGCTCCCCCACGGCCTGCGGCTGGACAGGACACGGCAGGGAGCGGTGACCCCGTCGCCCATCACAGCCTGGCCCTGGGAGCCAGGTCTGATGTGGGAGGGTGCAGGGGAAGCCTCTCACCAACCATGGAGAGAAGCCAGGGGGGAGGGCAAATTAGCCATGAGCCTTGTACACCCTGTACCACCGGGTCTGGCAGGGGGGGCTCTGTCTGCGGGGCACAAACTTACAGATAGTCAGGGACATAGGGCAGAGGCTGGCAGAGAGGGGCTGTTTGTGGGGACAGACTGG
The DNA here is from genome assembly GCF_049634645.1 of Pelodiscus sinensis. Lineage (NCBI taxonomy): Eukaryota > Metazoa > Chordata > Testudines > Trionychidae > Pelodiscus > Pelodiscus sinensis. The sequence continues at coordinate 6,589,546 of NW_027465908.1, forward strand.
CCTGCCCCCCGAGGGAGCGGAGTAGAAAAGCCTCTGGAGCCGCTCAGGCCGGGCCGACTGCAGGAGGAGGAGGATGCGCAGGGAGCTCCGGGCCCAGGGGCGCCGAGGGGGCAGGAGCCTCCAGCAGCAGCCGTGGCCAGGGAGGCCCTCGGACGGGCCGTGCCCACAGGCCGTGTGAGGGGAGAGACGCCAGGGCTGCTAGGAAGGGGCCCAGGGCGGGGATTGTTCCTGGGGGCTCAGCGTGTGGTGGTCGGAGTCCCTGCTCCTCGGCCAGCAGGGCCCAGGGCTTGGGCCCAGGGACACGGGGGCTCAGGCGACGGGGCGGGAATGGGAGTGTTTGTGCTGCCAGCTCCCATCGGCGGCCCTTGGACTGACATGGGTGGGAGGAATTGGACCGGCTGCCCCGCGCTCCGCATAGGGAAACGTGGGCTCCCCGGTGCTGAGCTGCTCAGACAATTCTTTCCCCGCCGTGTGGCTGGGGGCTCCGGCCAGAACACGCCTGCTCCGACTGACCCCGTGTTGGGGGGGGAAGGGCTTGTCAAGGGGTCAGATGTGCAGAGCCCGTAGGGGTTGGGTGGATGCGGCTGCCCCCCTCTGCAGAGACCAAGTCGTGCAATGGGGGATTCTCCATCCCTTGCCATCACTGAGCCGTGATGTGAGGGCGTCAGTAACAGCCAGGGCAAGTGGGGCTGGAGGGCAAGTGGGGCTGGGGCCGGAGGGGTGGGGGAGGTTTTGAGGCCTGCAAGGTGCAGGGGGTCAGACCAGATGCTCATGATGGTTCCTTTGGCCGTTCAAGTCTGAGCCCATGAGACCGGCCTCTGGGCTGCTCTGGGACTCCTGACCCCAGCTCTGACCCACAGCCCCTGCTCTGACTCCTAGGCATGACTGCTCCAGCCAGGAGTCTGGGAGGGCTTTGCATGGGGAGGGGGCTGTGCCTGTGGGCTGCATCCCAGTGAGGGGCTCTGCTGGCACCGCTCTGCCCCACAGGCCCTGGGGTGTAGCCGCCCCCTCGGCTGTCATGGGAAAAGTGTTTCAAGTCCTTCGGTTTGCAGGGAATGGCTGAGACCCACCCGCGCGTGCGCTTAAGGCCCAGAAATCAAAGCTCATACAATCCATTATTGGTTGATTTCTCTTCAATCTCTTTATTTTAAACCAGTCTCACAATTTTTTTACTTGGCTCCTGCTGTTGCTACCCCTGAGGTGGGTGGAGATTTTGGCGTTGAAGGAGCATCTCTCGGACACCACGAATCACTTCTCCTCTTCCCGGCAATGCAGGAGAAGGCAGCAGGGACTCCAGAGTCAGCGGGAGGCTGGATACATCTGGGCTGGCCCCAGTGGCCAGCAGACACAGAGTTTTGGGCCTGGCTGAGCAGCAGGTTTCTTTTCACACCCGTCTGTTGCCAGGAGTCTCTGGCCACTCCCTGCCATGGGTGCTGCCGTGTGAGCCCTGCCCTGGCCCTGGGCGTTCCTGGCCAGGCCCTCCCTTTGCTCCTCCACTCTCCATCCAGGCAGATCTCTGAGTTGGGGAAACCTCCCCTGAGAACCTGCCGCCTCCTCCGTGGAAGTGGTGGGAAAGGGGCTGCCGGGAACTCCTGGCCGTGGGGGCCCTCGGGGTCGTAGAGGAATCCCCTAGTGCAGCGTTTCTCCCCCTGGGGGTCCCTGCCCAGAAGGGGGCGGCAAGGCGAGGGCAGGAGGGTCGCTCACGGGGGCACCGGACGTTTGGGCTTTCCCAGCCGTGGCCTCGTGTTCACTCCCCAGGTCCCCATCCCGGCGGAGTTTGGAAATAAGAAGAAATGTCCCTGATCTCTCCTGGCCTCCCCAGCTGGGCGGCTGGAGGGGCAGCTGCTCTCTGCCCCCAACCTGGCCAGCAGCGGCGCAGACGGACGGGTGGCAACGGCATCGCTGCCTCCACTTCTCCTGCGCTGCTGCTGCTGCTGGCACTGACCCCACAGCTGGGATCCCGCTCGCTCTGGCCACCCAGCTTGGAAGGGAGCGATGCCCCCAGCAGGGGGAAGAGGGAAGGATGCAATGGCAGCCACTCCCCCTTCCTTCTGCGCTGCTGCTGGGAGCGGAGCTGCCCTCCGAGCTGGGCACCTCCCCTGTGGCCCCTGCTCTGTGGTCCCCCAGCGGAGAAGGCAGCCCTGCCAGCAGCAGTGCGGAAGGAACGGTGGCAACAACATGCCAGGCCACCCTGCCTCTGCGCTGCTGCTGGGGCGGCGTTGACTTCTGAGCTGGGGGACCCGTCAGTGACCACCCCTCACTCGCTGCTAGTGGGGCCCCCTCCGATCTGGGCCCCACAACAGCAGCCGCTGCTCTGCTCCCGCCCAGGACCAAAGGCAGCGCCACCGCCTGCAGCAGCACAGAAGGAAGGGCTGAGATACCAGACCAGGCCTCCCTTCCTCCTGCGCTGCTGCTGGCGCTGACTTTGCAGCTGGGAGTCCTGCCAGCATGGGCCACTCGCAGGCCACTCAGGGTGTCTGTGTCTACACTGGGCCACTTATTCCAGAAAAGCAGCCGCTTTTCCGGAATAAGCTGCGAGCTGTCTACACTGGCCGCTTGCTTTTCCGGAAAAGCAATGACGATCTAATGTAAAATCGTCATTGTTTTTCCGGAAAAACTATGCTGCTCCCGCTCGGGCAAAAGTCCTTTTTCTGGAAAAACTGTTCCGGAAAAGGGCCAGAGTAGACAGCACAGTAGTCTTTTCCTCAAAAAAGCCCTGATCGCAAAAATGACGATCGGGGCTTTTTTCCGGAAAAGCGCATCTACATTGGCCACGGACGCTTTTCCGGAAAAAGGGCTTTTCCGGAAAAGCATCCTGCCAATGTAGACCCTCTTTTTCCGGAAATACTTATAATGGAAAACTGTTCCGTTTTAAGCATTTCCGGAAAAGGGTGCCAATGTAGACGTAGCCGGTGTGTTTAGACTACAGGGTTTTGTCGACAAATGTGGACTTCATCTACACTGCCGCTGAATTCTGTCGAAACAACGTTGACAGAACTCAGCAGTTTTGTCGAGGGCTGTAAACCTCATCTACGAGGAATAACGCCTTTTGTCGAGAGAGTTCTGTCACCAGAAGGCGCTATTGCATCTACACTGTCCTTTGCGTCTACACTGTCATGTTAACAAAGCGGCTTGCTTTGTCGACAGAACTAGATGTAGTCTAGACACTCTTTGTCGACAGATGCTTTCTCGACAGTATGGCTGTGTCTAGACTACATGCCTCCGTCGATGGAGGCATGTAGATTAGAAAGATCGGCAAAGGGAAATGAAGCCACGGCTTCATTTAAATTTACATGGCTGCAACGCTGAGCCGACAAACAGCTGATCAGCTGTTTGTCGGCTCAGCGCGCTAGTCTGGACGCTCCCCTGCCGACATCAAAGCCCTTTGTCGGCAGCCCCGTTGTTCCTCGTGGGATGAGGACAGAAGCCTGTAGTCTAGACGTACCCTCAGTGTGGCAGGCAGGGCTGCCCCCAGCAGTGGCACGAACGGGAGGGTGGCAGCCGCAGACCTTATGTGCGTTGGGTGGGGGCAGGCGGCCTTGTGCACATGGTGCCTGCGCTCTCTAGCTGCCAAGCTGAGAAGTGAGAGGCACGGCCAGCAGCGGCACAGCAGGGAGGGTGGCGATACCAGACCAGCTCCCCTCCCTCCTGCGTTGCTGCTGGCGATGGAGTTGCCATCCAGGTTGGGCACCTGACCCCTTATAACTGCCCCCAGCCTCCCCATTAGTAGGCAGAGCCGCTACCCGCAGCAGTGCAGAGGGAAGGGAGGCACCGCCACACCAGGCCGCCCTCCCTTCTGCGCTGCTGGTGGTGCTGGCGCTGCCTGCTCATGGGAAAAGGTGTGAAAAGGGGGTTCTCCAAAGGAGCAGCGCCACATGGACCTCGGGGATGCCAGGGGTCTGAGTCCCCTGCTGACTCCAGGCTCCATGCAGGTGCTTCCACTCAGAAATGCACAAGAGCCTCCAGGATCCTGAGCCTTTCAAAGCGGAAGGACCCTCGTAAAGCCGAGTCAGTGGGACTTCCTGCTGGCCCCGGGCTGCACACGGAGTTCCCGTTTTGAAGTGCACAGGAGGCCCTGCTGGGGCCCTTGTCCAGTTCAAAGTGCAGAAAGTGCCCATCGACTAGTCGAGTAGCCACTGGAAATTCCATCGACTCCTCAACTTGTCCATGAATCGTTATTTAACATCCTTACCCAGCAGCAGCGGCACGGAAGGCAGGGAGGCACAGACTGTCCAGCTGCCCGGCGGGAGTGGCGGCGCTGTTGCCAGCGATGGCAGAGAAGGACGAGGGGAGCACCGTCCAGGGCCCCCCTCCCTGTTTGCTGGGGATGTCAGACCGGGAGTCACTGAACAATCATGTCACTGCATCAAACTGTAGCAATTCCACGATTATTCGATAGTCCCTGGTGCCTGAGTCAGCAATGAGGGGCTGCACCGGCATCCCACACAGCAGACAGAGGCTGCACCGGCATCCCACACAGCAGCCTCTGTGCGACGGGATCTTTTGCCAGCCCCGGACAGAGGCTGCTCTGCAGCAGCCTCCTCTGGAGCGTGAGAGGCAGGAGCAGGCAGCTCCGCAGAACTGGTGCTCACGGAGAACTAGATTTTAAGTCAGCTCCCCTCGAGCAACCCCCCATCCCCCTCGCCTCTATGTGAGACAGCGAGGGAGGAAAGGGGGCTCCATGGAGCTGGCCTGTGTGGAGAGCCGGCTTAGAAGATAGTTCCCCGAACATCTCATCTCATGTCTGCCCTGCCCCCACGCTGATAGGGAGGCAGCAGTGGAGGGGGATGGGTGAGACGTGGTTCCACAGGAGCTGATACACATGGGGAGCTGTCTTAAAAGCTGCTTCCCGTGTGCACCAGCTCCTGCCTGACTCCCTCACCCTCCGTGTTGCTGCATCTCTATGAGAGGCAGCAGCCCATGGTGCGGGCCAGGCAGCTCCATGGGATCTGGTGCTCATGGGGAGGCAGCTTAAAAGCTGGATCCCCGCAGACACCAGCTCCCACCTTCCCCCCCTCTTGCTGCTTCTGTTCCTGAGGCAGCCGGGGGAGGGGCGTGTGGAGGCGACAGGATTAACCAATAAGCCCAGACGTATCGGTTAATCGTGTAGCCAGCTACACACGTTGACACCCCTAGTTTGTGCTGCTGCTGGTATCGGCGCTGCCCTCTGAGGTAGCCCCTGGCCAGTGGCACCCGCTCTCTGGTCACCCGGTGTGGGAGGCAGGGCTGACACCCGCCGCGGTGCTGAAGGAAGTGCTGCAATCCCGCCCCTCCTGCACTTCCTGCTGCACCGCTCTTGGGGCAGCACTGACGGCCGAGCGGGTGACCAGAGAGTCGTGGCTGCTCCTGGGGCGCCCAGCTCGGAGGACAGGGCCCCCGCCAGCAGTGGTGCAGAAGTAGGAGTGACACAACACGGAGCCACCCTGCTTCTGCGCTGCTGCTGGCAGGGACGCCGTCGTCTAAGCTGGGCCCCTGGCCAGCAGCCACTGCTCTCCAGCCACCCGGGTCAGAAGGCAGCCCCACACCCTGCAGCAGTGCAGAAGGGGAGGAGGCAAGACCTTATCATGCCCCCTTCCCTCTGCGCTGCAGCTGGTGCTGGCGCTGAATTCTGAGCTGGGTGACCTGCCAGGGGCCGCTGCTCTGCAGCCACCCAGATGGAAAGGCAGCCCCCCCGCCAGCAGCAGTGCAGAAGGAAGGGTGGCAACACCGGACCTGGCCTCCCTTCCTCCTGTGCTGCTGCTGTCAATGGGGCTGCCCCCAAGCCGGATGGCCAGACAGTAGCCGCTGCTCTCCAGCCACTCAGCTGGGAAAGCCGGGAGAAATCCGACAGTTTTTAATATTTCCAAACATCTGCCCAGAGGAAGATTTGGGGCCTGAAGACGAGGTCATGGCTGGGAAAACCCAGGCGGCCAGTGACCCTGCTCGCGAGCCCCCTCCCCTGGCCCTGGGACCCCCTTTTGGGTGGGGAGCCCCAGCTGGAGAAAGGCTGCACTAGGGGATTCCCCAATGACCCTGGAGACCAACAGGGCCAGGAGTTTCTGGCAGACCCTTTCCCACAACTTCCAGGGAATACGCCGGAACTAGGGCCCCATCGCGTCCCCCTGCAACCTCGCCCATTTCACAGCCAGACCGTGTCCACGCTGCTCCCTGGCACACTCCCGGGGGCTTCCCTGGGAAATTTCCCGGCTCTCTGACCGGCTGGGTCCTGGCCCAAACTAGGATAGTGTGCAGTGGGGGTGGGAGCGTCCCAAGAGTGCCAATTTCACTTCCCAGCAGCCTGTGGGGCAGAGCTAGAGCCGTTCCACCCTCACTTCTCCATGCCCCTCAGGGTGGCTCTGATCTGCCCCCTCCGCGAGTGCCCGTGTCGGGGCAGGACAACTCCTGTCCCATCCCGGCCGAGTTAGGCGAGCAGCTGGTGCCCCAGACCCCTCGCCACGTGGGGAACTCAGACTCCCCTCGCCACCCCCCCTCCTCCCCCCCCCCATTGCACGTCTCCTGGCTGTGAAATGGGTGGGGCCCTAGTCAGGTTCCCAGGGACCTTTACCCCCCCACAGAGCAGGGGTGGGGAACCTTTGCTGGGTCGGGGCTACTGACCCACAGAGAAATCTATGGGGGGCTGCACACTAGTGAGAAACAGCCCCCCTCCCCTCCCCAGAGTGGGCCCCCAATGCAGGGGGGAGCCTTGACCTTCAGGGGCAGGACACCCGCCAGCCGGGGCTGCATCCGGCCCCTGCGCCTGAGGTTCCCCACCCCCACCGTAGGGATCTGCACTGGATGGGAGTCTCCCTGGGAAGGGCCTGGCCAGGCCTCCAATGCCCAGGGCAGGGCTGCGAGGCGCCGGGTTCGCGGTGGCTTCTCTGCCCGGCGTCCTGGCTGAAGGGCACCGAGCTCGTCTTCTGGGAGAAGCGGCGCAACGGGGAGGCCCCTTCATCTGATCCAGGCTTCAGCAGGTCCCGAGGTGCAGCCCCCGTCTGGCCACTCTCCCCTGGCCGATCGGTTTCCTCCTCCGCTGCCCTGGTTCCGTGTGTGACCTCACCTGGTCCTGGCCTCTGGGTGAGTTCTTCAGCCTTCAGTCTGTGCCACGACACGCCCCGTCCCTGGGCTGGAATCGTCACCATCCGGCCCCTGGGTCCAACTCGCGCCTGGTGCCGAGGGGACGACAGCTTCTCTAGCCACAAAGCCTGCAGGCTCCCAGCTTCCCTCTGGCAGAGCCCGGCATAGGGCAGGGCAGCCCAGTGGGTGGAGTCCGTAACCGCAGTGTGGCCCGATGGCCAGTCAGTACCTTGCCCCTTTTCTAAGGGCAGTGTGGCCCAATGGCTGGAGTTAGCCCCTTGTCCCTCTCCTCTGGGCAGTGTGGCCCAATGGCCGGAGTTAGCCCCTTGCCCCTCTCCTCTGGGCAGTGTGGCCCAATGGCCAGTCAGTACCTTGCCCCTTTTCTAAGGGCAGTGTGGCCCAATGGCCAGTCAGTACCTTGCCCCTTTTCTAAGGGCAGTGTGGCCCGATGGCCAGTCAGTACCTTGCCCCTTTTCTAAGGGCAGTGTGGCCCAATGGCCAGTGTCAGTACCTTGCCCCTTTTCTAAGGGCAGTGTGGCCCAATGGCCAGTCAGTACCTTGCCCCTTTCCTAAGGGCAGTGTGGCCCAATGGCTGGAGTTAGCCCCTTGCCCCTCTCCTCTGGGCAGTGTGGCCCAATGGCCGGAGTTAGCCCCTTGCCCCTCTCCTCTGGGCAGTGTGGCCCAATGGCCGGAGTTAGCCCCTTGCCCCTCTCCTCTGGGCAGTGTGGCCCAATGGCCAGTCAGTACCTTGCCCCTTTTCTAAGGGCAGTGTGGCCCAATGGCCAGTGTCAGTACCTTGCCCCTTTCCTAAGGGCAGTGTGGCCCAATGGCTGGAGTTAGCCCCTTGCCCCTCTCCTCTGGGCAGTGTGGCCCAATGGCCGGAGTTAGCCCCTTGCCCCTCTCCTCTGGGCAGTGTGGCCCAATGGCCGGAGTTAGCCCCTTGCCCCTCTCCTCTGGGCAGTGTGGCCCAATGGCCGGAGTTAGCCCCTTGCCCCTCTCCTCTGGGCAGTGTGGCCCAATGGCCAGTCAGTACCTTGCCCCTTTTCTAAGGGCAGTGTGGCCCAATGGCCAGTCAATACCTTGCCCCTTTCCTAAGGGCAGTGTGGCCCAATGGCTGGAGTTAGCCCCTTGCCCCTCTCCTCTGGGCAGTGTGGCCCAATGGCCAGTCAGTACCTTGCCCCTTTTCTAAGGGCAGTGTGGCCCAATGGCCAGTGTCAGTACCTTGCCCCTTTTCTAAGGGCAGTATGGCCCAATGGCCGGAGTTAGCCCCTTGCCCCTCTCCTCTGGGCAGTGTGGCCCAATGGCCAGTCAGTACCTTGCCCCTTTTCTAAGGGCAGTGTGGCCCAATGGCCGGAGTTAGCCCCTTGCCCCTCTCCTCTGGGCAGTGTGGCCCAATGGCCGGAGTTAGCCCCTTGCCCCTCTCCTCTGGGCAGTGTGGCCCAATGGCCAGTCAGTACCTTGCCCCTTTTCTAAGGGCAGTGTGGCCCAATGGCCAGTGTCAGTACCTTGCCCCTTTTCTAAGGGCAGTGTGGCCCAATGGCCAGTCAATACCTTGCCCCTTTCCTAAGGGCAGTGTGGCCCAATGGCTGGAGTTAGCCCCTTGCCCCTCTCCTCTGGGCAGTGTGGCCCAATGGCCAGTCAGTACCTTGCCCCTTTTCTAAGGGCAGTGTGGCCCAATGGCCAGTGTCAGTACCTTGCCCCTTTTCTAAGGGCAGTATGGCCCAATGGCCGGAGTTAGCCCCTTGCCCCTCTCCTCTGGGCAGTGTGGCCCAATGGCCAGTCAGTACCTTGCCCCTTTTCTAAGGGCAGTGTGGCCCAATGGCCAGTGTCAGTACCTTGCCCCTTTCCTCTGGGCAGTGTGGCCCAATGGCCAGAGTTAGCCCCTTGCCCCTTTCCTCTGGGCAGTGTGGCCCAATGGCCAGTCAGTACCTTGCCCCTTTTCTAAGGGCAGTGTGGCCCAATGGCCAGTGTTTTGCCCCTTTAGTCAGGCAGTTCAGCCTAACGGCTGTAGTCCGTAAGCTGGCCTTGACTCACGAGGCTGTGCAGGTCCCTGTCCAGAGACAGGAGATGGGTGGGTGGTTCTATCCCCAGCGGTGGGGGGGGGGGAGCCCCTCCCTCTCCCCGGTGCCTGGCCGCGGCTGCGGCTCCACTCCCAGCGTGAGCAGGGAAAGCGAGGTGCTGATATCGCAGGCGGCTCCGTCCCCAGCTGTCGTCACCTGCCCTGGGGCAGCCCCTGCCGAGCTGCAGGCACCTGGGGCCAGGGTCAGCCCAGGGGAGCTGGCGTGTCCCTGTGGCCGGGCTCCTCCTGTCCCAAGAGAGCAAGGGCCTGTCAGACGCGGTGCCTGGGAACCAGGGGGTAGGGGGAGCTGGCCCTGGGATGGGCGTAGCACCTCTCTAGTGCCCCCCAGGGCCAGACCCCTCCGGGGCTATCAGTGCAGGAGCTGGTGATGCCCCTCTCCCCCGAGCTGTTCCCCTGCAGCGTCCAGCTGCCCTAGGGCCCTGGCTGGGGCTGGGTTCCCAGCGGGCTGCATCCCTGGCCCCACAAAGAGCAGGTGCCTTGGGGCCTGGGGAGGGGCTGGTCCTACATGGAGTGTGGGGGAGGGGAGAGAGACAGACTCACCCTCCGTGGGGCTGGTCCCAGAGGGTCTGGTGTGTAGCAACCAGGCTCCCATTCCCGGGGGGGGGGGGCAGGATCAGGGGGCTACACTTCAGCAGGGCCCCCGGCCTGGCGTCTGTCGGTGTCAGTGCTTGGGGGCCCGTTGCCCAGCGGGGTCCCTCACCTCTGGTGCAGCAGCAGTGGGCACAGGGGTCAGGACCCACCCTGGCCGGCCGGCCGGTGTCCTCGGCTGGGCCCCTGAGGGACAGTCCCAGCTGGGCCCCAAGCTCCCTAGTGGGGGCTGTGCTGAGCTGGGATGGAAGGGAGGAGACGGGCCCCATCAGTGTCCTGCTGCCAGCTAGGGATGGCAGGTGTCCAGTTTTCTACTGGAGAGTCTGGTTTCTGGCAGTCCTGCTGCCAGCTCCCAACCCCCCTGGGCCAGGTGCCTCCCTCCCCACATCCCTCTGCTGAAGCCACTGGGGAGAGGAGCTAACGAGACCCCCAGCTCCTGGGGCAAAGAGCGGTGGGCAAGGCCCTCCAGGGGGATTTGCACCCCCAGATGCTCCAGGGGGACAAGGAGGGACCCAGGTCGGGGCAGGAGTCTGGCTGGAACATGGGCCCCTAACGTCCCAGGGTCTCCCCTGAACTGGGCCTAAGTCTGGCTCAGGCCTGGGGTTGCCAGATGGTCTCAACAAAACTACTGGACACACTTGACATGACATCACAATCGACATTCCGTCTCCCCAGGGAAATCCCGCCCATTCCCATTGTCTCATTTCTATTGTCTCCATTTCTTTCCCACACAGAAACCTCAGATTCTGGCCTGTCCGGTTCCAAACCGGACACTGGCCACCTTGCTCAGGCCCGGCTCGGATTTGGCCCTCCCCAGGGGTTGCTGCCAGCCCGCAGCCCTACCGCTGCCAGCCCTGCGGGAGCCTCCTGCCCACCCCAGGGTCCGGGGCCGGCTCAGAGGTCACTCGCCTCCCATGCAGGAAATGGGGGGGGGAGGTTACAACCGGCTCTGTTGTTCCCTGGGCCTTGGCTCTCCCCTAGGACACCGTGGGCGTGATGCAGGAGCTGACGTGCTGCGGGGGAGAGAGGTAGAGCCGGGTCAATAGACCAGTGCCCAGGCTGTGCCAACAAGCCCCTCCCCCCCCCCGCCAGGTGTATGGGATTTGAGGGTCCCTATCCCAAAGCCAGCCAGGCCCTGACTTCAACTTCCATCCCCTTCACCTGTCCCGGATGGAGAAAAGGCCCAACACAGCCCTGTCTTGCCGGCCCTGCCCCAGGGTCCCCATGCCCCCCTACCCCAGTGCTAAGGGAAAACTGCCCCCACACCCCTGCTCATGCTCACCTACCAGCTCTCCTGGCACCTGTGTGGGGCTGTGCCTGCCGGTCCCCCTGCAGGGCCAGCTGGAGGCCTGGACCCCGGCCGTGCAGAGCCTGCAAAGGAAGGGCAGGGGGGTCACACCCGGGAAACCTCCTCCCTGTCCGTGGCCCCCGGCTCAGCCAATCAGCAGCGAGATTGGGAGAGGGGGGCGGGCGAGAGGTCTCCGGGGACGTCCCAAGGGCTGGCCCAGGTCACCCCCAGCAGGGTCGGTCTCAGAGCGATTCCAGCCCCGCCTCTTTGGGGGGCTCCCACACAGCCAGAAAGTGCTGGGGGGTGTCTCTGAGGCTGCCCTGCCGTGCAGCTGTCAGGGGATCTCCATGAGCTCAGCCCTTCCCTAGCCCCTCCCTTCCATAGGCCTTTGTGGTGTCATTGCCCCCCCAACCCCAGTCAGGCTGATGTCCTGCCCCCAAGCACCCCCTTAGGACACAGAGAGGCCTTCCAACCGGCCACAGCCCAGCCACCACTAATGGGCACCAGCCATCAGGGATCCTTGGGTCCAGCCCCCTACCCTTCCGGCAGGACCAAGCACCGTTAGAGCATCCCTGACAGGTGTCTGCTCTGAAATATCTCCCGAGTGTAACCCCCCTCACAGGAAGTTTTTCCTCATGTCCAGCCTAAACCTCCCTTGCTGCAGTTAAGCCCATTGCTTCTTGTCCTCTCCTCGGAGGCCAAGGAGAGCAATTTATCTCCTCCTCCCTATAACCCCATTTTAGGCACTTGAAAACTGCTCTCGTGTCCCCTCTCAGGCCTGGTATATACTGCTGTATCCCAGAAACACGCCCCCCCCACACACACACACCTGCCCATCCCCGCCCCCGCTACATCCAGGGAACATGTTTGCTCAGCTGGAAGTGGAAACCTACTCTTTTGGAAGCCCAGTCTTCCTCCTCCCATCAGGAAGAAGGGAGCTTCCGAAAGAGGGCTTTTTGTGACATTTGGCCCCAGAAATGCCTCTTCAAAAAACAAAACAAAAACAAAACCCTGCCCCGGAAGAAAGGTATTCAAATTACGGTTCACAGTTTCCTTTTTTTCCCCTGGAAGTAGAACACGCTCTCTTGAAATGCAGTGCCCAGAACTGCAACAAAACTCCAACAGAGGCCTAATCAGCAGCGAGACTCCAACTGAGGATTAATCAGTGCACAGTAGAGCAGAAGAATGACTTCTCCAATCCTGCTCACGACATGCCTGTTAACGCCTCCCAGAATCATGTTTGCTTTTCTTGCAACAGTGTCACACTGTTGACTCCTGTTTCGCTTGTGGTCCACTCTGACGCCCTAGATCCCTTCCTGCAGGACTCCTTCCTAGCCATTCAGCATGTGTGAAATGGGTGGTTCCTTTCTAAGTGGAGCGCTTTGCATTTCTCCTCATTAAACTTCATCCTGTTTACTTCAGCCCATGTCTCCAGTTTGTCCAAATCAGTTTGAAGTATGACCCTGTCCTCCAAAGCACTTGCCACCCTTCCCAGCTTGGGGTCATCTGCAAACTTAATAAGCAGACCCCTGTGGAACCCCAGGTGTTAGGCACTTCCCGCATGGCTGGGAACTGTTAATAATGACTCCCCGAAATCGGTTTGAAAGAGAACAAAAGGCTGCAAGTGTCCTCCGTCAGTAACCACCCGCTTGGCCATTCGGGAGCAAGACTCTGGGAGCTAGGAGGTGGGGGGTGGGTCTCAGCACACGTCCAAATGGAGGGCCAGGTCGCCTGCTCCGAGAACTCTGCCAGTCTGAGTTCTGTGTGAGGCTTCCCACTGTCCCAACTCCCCAACACTTCCTCCTGCTTGGTGGGGCAGGGAAAGGGGAAAAGACGCAGGAGAAGGCGAGACAGAGAGAGGGAATGGGGCAAAGGGGAACCAGACTGAGCAGGCTCCAAACCTTTCCGAGGCTCCTACCTTGTCACCTGGGACGACAGGACCAGCTGCAGGGAAGGAGAAAATGTCGACAAGGCTCCTGCCCCCGCCCTCAGTCCCACTTCTCCATCCGGCCCCTGCAGAGACCCTGAGAAGGGGCCATGCTGCTGCCAAGCCGCAGGAAACTCGGCGTTTGCCCCGGCCGTGCACCTCTGTCCTGAGTGCTTGTTGCCAGAGACTCTTTGTGAGGTCATCACTGTCCCCCAATAGGCCCTTTGTGATGTCACTGCCACCTCCCACCCATCCTCTGCTAGGCTGGTGTCCTGGGCCTGGCACCCCAGAGGCTGCTCCCCATCCAGCTTTATTTCCCGAAAGATCCCGTCTAGACTGGCGCTTTTTTCTGGCAAAGCCCCGAGCAGGAAAAAAGCGGCAGCCATGTTCATGCAAATGCCAAGGGAAAATTTAAATCCCTGCAGCATTTGCAATTCGGAAGTTTCTCATTAGCATCCCTTTTCCAGAAAAGGGTGCCAATGTAGACACAGCCTATATGTGTCTGTAACCCCAAGGAGATGACCTAGATTCCTGGGGCTCTGTCTGCTGGCAGCTCAGGGACAGGCGCACGGAGTTTGCCTTGGCTCCCCCTCCCTACCAGGGACAGAGTCTGCCCAGCAACCCATAGGGAGTGAGATGCCCTTCCCAGGGAGTTCAGGAGGGGAAGGAGGAGCCATTGGTGGGAGAGTCTGGAGCCAGCCAGGGAAGGGGAAGCTGGCTGTGTGGGAGCTAGTGAACCCCAGGCCTGCATGCAGGGTTCCCCCCGAGAACTAGCCTCTAGGGACCGGAAGGCAGGATCCCTCAGCTGGGTGTTATGTCTCCACTGTTGATTCCCAGTTTGTGGAGTTTGCTGGGAGGCTTCCCCAGCGAGGCAGAGCTGGCTCTCCCGCTCCCTGGGTGAGACCAGCCACCATGGTCAGCTCTTTCCCGTCTGCTGGTTCGGGGCTGCTGCCTGCTGTGTGTGTGTCTGAATGCTGGGCTAGGAGATTATAGTTTGAATTTTGGTGCAGTTGTGTGGCCTGCACCTTGAGCCCGGCACGCCTTTGTGGTGAGGGGAAATTCCGGGATTGAAGCAGCCTGATTCTTGCCTGAAGAGGATCCCTGCCAGAAGAGACCAGCCCCTCTGCAGTGACCAAGTCATCTCTGAACCTGAGCCTCATCCATGGAGTGTGTGAGTGCAGCATCTTTTAGTTAGTAAGGCAGGGTACGTCTACACTACAACGTTAGTTCGAACTAACTTAGTTCGAATCAGTTAATTCGAACTAACGGATCCAGACTAAAAAACTAGTTCGAATTAGCATTTTGCTCATTCGAACTAGCATGTCCACATTAAGTAGACCCTGAACCAGGCTTAAGGATGGCCGGAAGCAGTGCCGGCAGGGCATCAGAGGAGGACTTAGAGCGTGGAGATGCTGTCTCAGGCTAGCTGAGGGCTGTGCTTAAAGGGTCCCGACCTCACCATGGACAGACAGTTCTCAGGGGTGCCCCGCTAGCAAAGCAGTCCTGGCTTGGATTGCCCGGACTGCCCACACTGGGCACATCACAGCACTCGGCCATCAGCCCGGCTGCACTTGCCGCAGGCTGCCATCTGCGGAGAGGAGGCAATTGGGGGGCTGCAGGAGAGCTTCCACACCCAGAAGCCCGCAGAGCCAGCCCAGTCCTCCCCATCAGGGGCTCGTACCCCATTCCTCCCTCATCTCCTTCCACTTACCCTTCCCTAGCCCCCCTTCCTGATGTACAAAATAAAGGACAATTGTGTTCAAAAATAGAATCTGTCTTTATTGAACAAAATTGGGGGAGACTGGGAAAAGGAGGTGGGAGAGGGGAAGAGAGAGGATGGGAGAGGGGAGGGCAACTACAGTGATCAGGGGTTGGGAACAGGTCCCATATGAAGAGAGGCTAAAGAGACTGGGACTTCTCAGCTTAGAAAAGAGGAGACGGAGGGGGTACAGGATAGAGGTCTCTAAAAGCAGGAGTTGGGTGGAGAGGGTGCATCCAGAAAAGTTCTTCATTAGTTCCCATAAAGAAGGACTAGAGGACACCAAAGGAAAGGAATGGGTAGCAGGCTTCAAACTAGTAAGAGAAAGTTGTTCTTCACAAAGCAAAGAGTCAACCTGTGGAACTCCTTGCTGCAGGAGGCTGTGAAGGCTAGAACTAGAACAGAGTTTAAAGGGAAGTGAGATCAAGTCATGGAGGTTGGGTCCATGGAGTGGTATTAGCCAGGGTGTAGGAGTGGTGTCCCTGCCCAAGGTTTGTGGAAGGCTGGAGAGGGATGGCACGAGACAAATGGCTTGGTCAGTATCTTCAGTCCATCCCCTCCAGGGTCCCTAGGGTTGGCTGCTGTCGGCAGTAAGCTCAGGGTCGGGGGTCTCACTGGTCTCCCTTGATTTTCATGCACACCTGCTCCTAGGTGGCCAGGCTGGCAGCTCTCCTGCCCTAGACGGCCACCTTCCTGTGCCTAGTGCGGAGGTCGTGGACAAGGTCCACGATGTCCGCACTAGCCCAGGAGGGTGCCCGCCTCTTGCAGTCCCGGGCAAGCTCCCAGGAGCCGCCAGCCTGGTCTCGGGAAGAGGGGGAAGGCTGGGGGTTATCGGGTGGGTGGCTCGATCCGTGCCAGGTGCAGGGTCTGCTGGCTGGGTGCTGGCAGGCTTGCACCTGGCCCGGGCACCGTAGCCAGCCCGTGCCCCTTTAAGGAACCCGGGGCCGGGAGGGGGGCAGACGAGTTTCCCTGGTGTTGGCCAGAGTGGCCACCAGGGAAAGCTGGGGAGGGCTAGCCTCCCACTAGTTCGAATTAAGGGTCTACACAGCCCTTAATTCGAACTAGTAAGTTCGAACTAGGCTTAATCCTCATGGAATGAGGATTACCTAGTTCGAACTAAGTGCTCCGTTAGTTCGAATTAAATTCGAACTAACGGAGCGCTAGTGTAGCGCCTATGAAAGTTAGTTCGAACTAACGTCCGTTAGTTCGAACTAACTTTGTAGTGTAGACATACCCTTAGTTAGTAAGTCAGGGAATTTGCTTGGGGATTTTATTACCTGCTGCATATTAAACCTGTGCGGGATTTACCACCTTCTCCCGCTTCTGAGTCCTTTGGGCTGTACTGGACCCCGTCAGCCCTACTGCTAAACCACTGCAGAGAAGAATTTTGTGGTCAAAAGTCATCAAGGGCCCCAGCAAAGTGCACGTACCAACGGGACACTAACCTTACAGTTGTTGGGCACCGGTGAACTTAAAAATAGTGTTTTACCCTGTTCTGTTATATTTGTCTCCTGTTTAATATAACTGTGTTTATTATAGTGCATGGCTACGTCTACACTGGCATGATTTTCCGGAAATGCTTAAAACGGAACAGTTTTCCATTATAAGTATTTCCGGAAAAAGAGCATCTACATTGGCAGGATGCTTTTCCGGAAAAGCCCTTTTTCCGGAAAAGCGTCTGTGGCCAATGTAGACGCGCTTTTCCGGAAAAAAGCCCTGATCAACATTTTCCCGATCGGGGCTTTTTTGCAGAAAAGACTACTGTGCTCTCTACACTGGCCCTTTTCCAGAACAGTTTTCCGGAAAAAGGACTTTTGCCCGAGCGGGAGCAGCATAGTTTTTCTGGAAAAGCAGCTTATTTCTTACATTAGATCGTCAGTGCTTTTCCGGAAATTCAAGGGGCAGCTCGCAGCTTATTCCAGAAAAGCAGCTGATTTTCCGGAATAAGTGGCCCAGTGTAGGCACAGCCTATGTGTTTCTGGGAGTCTCCAACTATCTGGCAAATACATGGGGATTACCCTGGGTTAGAATTTTTCTCCCAAGCTGCCCTGGTGACCCTGCCAGGAAGGAGTGAGGGGGGTGGAGGCACCGCCAAATAAATCCATTGGAAAAAATAAAGTTGAGTGGGTGGCGGAATCCAGAAGAACCCAGACCTCTCCATCAAAACCTGTAAGCAGATTGGCCTTAAAGAAAGTAACCAGGTGGAGAGGGGCACTACATGTATATTTAGTACTAAGCAATTAAAACAACAATACAAGGCATCACAAGCATTAAAAGGCATTAAAAGCAATATTTGAATGGAATAACAATCTACATCTACTCCTTAACCCAATTTAGCAGCTTAATTCTTAATTCAGTTTAACACACTCACACACACTCACCCTCTGGGGCTGGCCAGACCCCAGGGAATGTTGGGTAATTTGGTTGAGGTGGAAGTCCAATGTGCACATCACCCCAATATGCCGAATCGATGGACTCCAACTCCTGGGGGGAAATGGTGTGGTACATATCCCCTCGGCAGGGGCCAGGCCGGTGGGATGCATCCACTGGCTGCTCACAGTCCAGGTGGGGTGATGTCCGTTAGTGACACCCCCTTCTTCTTACTGGTGTGTCCACGACCGATCCAGAAATATCCGGTTTTTGCACCACTTGCCTCACCACTAGTGAGAAACAATGGTCTGTCCTTGGTTAGACTCTTCTCTTGTTACTTTTCTTATCTGGCAATGCTGGAAACGCTGCCTCAGCCACATACACAGAGTTCTTTTATTTCCCACGGTCCTTCTTCTTAAAGTTGTAAACACGTCCATGATCCTCCAGGGGTTTTGTCCAGAACAAACAAGTCCATAATTCTCTGGGGCGCTTGCCTGGACCTCAGCATGGCCTCTCTTCAGCTCACTTACTGTTGATTCACTCATGCACTCGTGCTAACCATTCACACTACCCATGATTCATGACACAGGTGACAGAGGAAGGCTGGTTCAGTGGTTAGAGAACTGAGCTGGGTTCAGCTCCCTGCTCTGGCCTGGTTCCTGGGACACTCGGGGTAAGTCACTGGGCTGGGATTCCCAACCCAACTCCCCTTAAGGTCAGTCAGTGTCAGGCACCTACACAGCTCTGTGAATCCCATAGTCGCTTCGTGCTTCGGTTCCCCCCACCTGTAGCACGGGGCTAATAGCCCTGCCCTGCCTCACAGGCAGGTGAGAGGATCAGTACAGCGATGCCCAGGAGGTGATCACTATGGCAGTGGGGGCCAAGGCAGCACCCTGAGCCTGGTCCGCACCAGGAAGTGTTGCTGGGGCAGTGGAAACCCCCCAGTGTGGACACAGCTCTAGCCCTGTGTAAGTGATTCTCCTCCCCTGGCACCACTGATGATGTCGAGTGAAATAATCCCATTGGCACTGGACAAAGCAGCCGCAGCATTTACCTGGCACCCACCACCTGACACGGACAGAGATGAAAACTGGCTGAGGAGTTGGGGGGACAGTAGATCACTGCTCCTGCACCTGAAGCATCACAGCCCGTTAAACAGCTTCTCAGCCACTAAAACCATCGCCCCAGTGTCTGAACTTGGCTTTCCTGGGGCAGGCAGGAGGAGACCCGGCTGAGAAAAAAACGGCCTTTCTTCAACATGAAATTCTTCCCGGAACAAGCTTTGAATTTCAGCTATTCTAGGTGTTGTTGGAATCACCTTCTGCCTCCAGAGCCCTGTGACTGGAACAGGAGCATTTACTTCTCGCATTGGCCCCCTGCACACTGTGTGGCCATTTGTCGTCTTTTTCTCATGCATCCTGTGAACTTTGTCATTTGCTTTTCAGCCCCAGCTCCCAGAGTCAAGGGATTCAATGAGCCTCTCAGTTTCGTTATTAGTTCTCTCCAACCTTTTTACACCGAAGATCCCTTCTTCAATGTCAGGGCAAGCCAAGATCTACTCCAAGCACCCACCACCTTTCCCAAGTACCCATCCCTTCTCTGAGGCCCCATCCTCTCCGTTCCCCTCCTCTCCATCACTTGCTGTCCCCGGCCCTTACGCACTCTCCCTGGGTTGAGACAGGAGGTGCGGGCTCTGAGGTGGGAATGGGGGATTTGGGTGTGGGAAGGGATGAGAGATGTAAACTCTGGGAGGGAATTCAGGTGCAGTAGGAGCTTGAAAACGGATAGATGTCTCAGGAAGGGGGGTGTGACATACTGGACCGGCCTGGGCACAGTTAAAGGTGTCCACTCAGGACAAATTGCTCAACTTTGGGGCTCCTTACAGACCCCAGACTGGAGACCTTCCCAAACAGGCCACAAACCAGTCCCACAGAGCGCTTCAGCTGCTTGCCCTGAAGCCTCATGAGCAAAACCCCTCCAATCCCCAGCAATATCCATGCCCCAGATGGCCCCGGGCCTCATATTCAGGTGAGGGGTCTTAGAACCCAATTTCACCTACCCCGAACAAGTTCTGTCCGGTTCCAAGAAACCAGCCACAGATGCCCGGTCAATTTACCTTCTGGAGCTTACCCACGAATCACACTGAGCCAATCCTTTAACATCTAACTTCTAAAGGTTTATTGCTACCAGAAAGAAAAGCACGAGAGTAAGGGTGCTAAAGTATCATAGACTACATGCATTGCATCTCCCAGCTCTCAATGCAGGCTCTGGCAGAGATGTTATAGCTGCTGGCTTGGAAGTCCTTGTACATCCTAGGTTAAAACGGGTCCTCAGTTCTTTCCAGCTCTTCGATCCCTGCACTGCTGCCTCTGGGATGAAGTGCTGAGCTGATTACCAAGATGGAGTCAGCTACATGGCATCTTTATACATCCTTCCTGGTCTCTTCTTGGCTGCAGCAGGTCACCTGGCCAGTGGCCTATCACTGTGTTCCCTGCTGGTAGCCCTTAGGTGTCGGTCACCATTCCCGAGCCGTGTCCTTGGCCCATTGAGTGCTATTGTCCCACAGGGCCTCACTAATCAGCATGTCCATAGGCCGGGCTCTGCCCACTGCTCAACCACATTCAGAGAGACTTCCAGTCTCCACACAGATTACAGATTCCTATTACACACACAGACATTATACAGATATGTGAAGAGCAGATACAGAATCAGAAGAAAGCAAGCTTTTGTTTGCCCTCTCATATGGCCCCCTTTGTGCCACGTTTGGGGCGAACACCCCCCCATGGGTGCAGCAGTGACCCGGCTGCTCCCCTCACAATCCAATAATGTGACACTTCTGAGGTGCGACTGTGCAGCCGGCTGACTTCCTAGGAGGAACAGGCATTGAGTGGGGGGAGCACAGGGAATGGCTCAAACATCCCGAGGGGTGGCCAGAGGCAGGACACTCATCCTGCAGCGTGGGGGGAGGGGGCGGCAGTGACATCACACAGGCCTTTGGCAGGCCCTCCCCATATTAGGCAAAGATGGTGGGGAGGTGGTGACCTCACAGAGATGGTGACATCAGCCAGGCACAAGAGGGGTAAGGCCGGGATGACCTCGCAGACCCCTGTGGCATTTGCTAAGGCAAGTCTCTGTCTCGCGATGTCTCTCTGAGGACTCAGAGCTTCCTGGTTCCTGCACGTGAGCGCCTAGAGGAACCTCTGTCGAGCTTCCTCCTCCTTCTCCTGATTTGCCTATGACCCAGACATCCCTGTGGAGAAGGTAAGAGCCTCCGAGGGGGTGGGAACTGCTCAGTCTGATCCACCTGGTCCCGGCTGGATTCTAGGCACGGAACACTGGGTGAAAGGGTCGGAATTTTATTCCCCACCTGGGGCTTTGTCCCTTAGAACCACTGGGGCCGTGGGGGTTTCTCCTGTTTGGTTTCTCTTTCCCTCCGTCCCGCCCGCATTTCTCTTCTTTTCTTGTCTCTTTTGTCCTCTTCTGCTCCCCACCCCACATGAAGAGCTGGTCTCCCAGGAGTCAAACCAGAAAGGTGGGGCATAAATAGTGCTCTGACTGGGATCGCCCCCATGATGTGGCCAACCTTTGGGCTCTTTGGTGAGAACGTTCCACCGCCCTCCCTCAGTCTCTCCGATTGGCAGGACAGAGGCATTGATGGGGAGGAGTCTCAGGTCCTTGTCCTTGTGCAAGTCTGAGCCAGTACGTCAGACCCAAGGAGATGTTTAGCTAAGGTTGGTGGTTCTCTGTGTTCACTGTCTTGGGCCCAGACCCACTTCTCAGATGATATTCCAGAAGACAGTTGGCATTACCATGTACACCAAAGGGTGCGTCTACACTGGGCCACTTATTCCGGAAAATCAGCCGCTTTTCCGGAATAAGCCGCGAGCTGTCTACACTGGCCCTTGAATTTCCGAAAAAGCAACGATGCTGTACTGTACAAAATCAGCCGCTATTCCGGAAACCGTACGATGCTCCCGCTCGGGCATAAGTCCATTTTCCGGAAAAGCTTTTCCGGAAAAGGGCCAGTGTAGACAGCTTTTCCGGAAAAGCAGAAAAAACGAAAAAAAGCGGTTTGGACGCTGGGAGACCCCGTAGGAGCCGCGGACTTCCTGGTAAGCCCGAGCTGTTAAAGGGCTCTCAGGCTGCTGGGCGCACGTGCCAGGAGCCTGTCTGGGTCAGCTCTGCCGCCTGCTGTGCTGCCCAACACTTTTTTCCTTTCGGCTCACCGCACCATGGCAGCTCCTGCTGGAGAGCCCCCTGGACCCCCAGCGGAGGAGGCCCCCAGGGGCCGCAAAAGGCGGGCCCCATCCTGGAGCCCCAGGGAGCTGGAGGCCCTCATCGAATTATGGAAGGAGGAGGAGGGTCTCCACGACCTCCATTCCCGGTGCCGGAACGCTGATCTGTACACTCGGCTTGCGCAGAACCTGGCCCAGCAGGGACACCCCAGCCGCAACTGTGAGCAGGTCCGCTCCAAAGTCAAGGAGCTGCGGCTGGGGTATGTCAGGGCCACTGAGGGCAGGGGGGCAGGACCCGACGCCTGCCCATATTTTGCGGAGCTCCACTCCTTTCTGGGAGAGCCCGCCCCTCAAGCCCCACCGGTCCCCGTGGACACCTGCCAGCGGCCACCTATTAACCGTCCCACCGAGCCGGAGGAGGCAGACGACAGCGGCAGTGCATCTGGGGAGGAGGCCAGCGTTGCCACCCAGCAGGCCCCCTCCAGCAACTCCTCCGAGGACGGGGAGGAACCCACTGGTGAGTCTGTGCAGTTTGCACTCCCAAGGGTGGGGGGCGGAGGGCGGGAGGTGGGGAGCCAGGTGCCCGGAGGGGGGAGGGGGAGAGCATGTCACTCAGGCCACGTGAGCTGCACGCTGCATAGCATGAGGACAGCAAGCAGCAGGTGCAACCACGTGCAGCCTGGTGACCGAGCGGCACGTGACCACGGCAGGCAGCTGCAGGCCACGCCTGGGACCCTGCTGCTCACACACATTTGGCGGGACCAGGGGGAAGGGTGGATGCCGGACGGAACTGGCCAGGGCCCCAGGGACTCAGCCCAGAGCCCGCAGCTCCAGCAAGGGTGCAGACCAGAGAACGGCACACTGTCCCATGCCTGGCTGTGAGGCACAGCCAGCTTCTAATTGGGTAGACCGCAGCATCACGGTCCTGTGACCGTGGCCCCCACCGAGCCCCTCACCTGCTCCCGGTGCCTTGGCTGGTTCCCCAAGGGAAGTCCCCACTGGGGCCTCACATGTTCCTGGGCTACCGGGCTTGCGGGAGGGATCGTGGGAGGGAGAAGGGCCCCTGAGTTGTGCCGCAAGGATGGGACATCCCCCCACCCCCCAGTCACCCTTCTGGTTCCGTCCAGGAGATATCCCACACGAGGGGATCTGAGAGCCCAGACCGCCTCTGCCAGATGTGCTCCCAGGCACTGCGTGGGGATGCATCTCGCTCCCTGTCAAACAGCAGTGATTAACCCAAAAGCTTTTCACAGTCTCCACCGGCAGGGAGTTCCACAGGTGAACGCTGCACTAGCACCCTCCCGCCCTGCATGGGGCCAGGATACAGAGCGGTGCTTACAATACCCTGGAGGGAGGACCCTACTCCAGGGGCAGGCAGGAGGGGAACCGAGTGGGCCCAAGCCACACAACTGTGGGGTCACCTGGGTTCAGGGGTGGAGGGCATGCGGTGTGGGGACAGTGGACGGCCTGCCTGACTGACCCGTCCTTTCTTCTCTTCCTTGCAGCGGGACCCAGCACCAGACCCTCCATTGCGGCAGCAGCGCCACCCCCAGCAGGCCAACCCCGGAGGCACAGGCTCCGCCAGAGGGACCAGCTGCTTCGGCGCCACGTCCATGCTGTGGAGGCAATCCAGGCCTCCATCGAGGAGCGGGTGCAGGGGGACCTGCAGTGGCGGCAGGATGCCTGGGCTGCCTTTCTGGCCGAATGCAGAGGGATGCGCACCACCATGGACACTCTCACGGCACATATTGTGCATGCCATTCACTATGGCATGGGTGGAGCCCAGGCCCCCGCCATCCCTCCCGTAGCACAGGTCATGCCCCCTCCCATCTCAGCTCCTGGCCCTGTTCCTGCCCCTCCTCCTATCCCAGCTCCTGGCCCTGTTCCTGCCCCTCCTCC
Organism: Pelodiscus sinensis; assembly: GCF_049634645.1. NCBI lineage: Eukaryota > Metazoa > Chordata > Testudines > Trionychidae > Pelodiscus > Pelodiscus sinensis. Next base: position 6,612,745 of record NW_027465908.1, read on the forward strand.
TATCCCAGCTCCTGGCCCTGTTCCTGCCCCTCCTCCTGACCCTGTTCCTGCCCCTGTTCCTGCCCCTGTTCCTGCCCCTGTTCCTGGCCGTGCCCCTGTTCCTGGCCGTGTCCATGCTCCTGGCCACCTCCGCGTGCAGCCTGCCCCGACGCGGTCTGCCCAGCGTGGGCAGGCTGGCCCCCGGAGGAGCGTTCGCAGGGGCCGCCCATCCCAGTAACTGCCTCCCCCCGTCCCAGTTGAAGGTCTCCCCCTCTCCTGTCTCAGTTGAAGGTCTCCCCCTCTCCTGTCCCAGTTGAAGGTCTCCCCCCTCTCCTGTCCCAGTTGAAGGTCTCCCCCCCCCCCCTTGTAAATAAACAGATCTCTACTTTGCTGTTCATTCGTGTGTTGGGTATTGTGTAACTCTAGGGTAGTGTACAAAATGATGTGAGATGCCAAGTAGCCACTTAAATGTAACATGGTGGCAAACTGTGGAGAACGAAATCTGTACTCTATTCACTGGGGGGGGGGGGGCCTTCGTAAGTGGTCAGTAGTTTGTGGCGCAGAAATAAATGATGACACTTTTCAGTAACAGGTAAACCACAAAATATTATTAACATAGATTACAAACTAGCAAGAACAGTTACAAGATGCACACAACAGAGATTATTAAACAAACTCTAGGCACAGGGAGGACGATTGTGGTGTTGCTGGCCACCTCGATCCTTTGGTCCTTCCGGGCCTCAGGAGAGGAACAGCCAGGAGATCCCTCGACGGATGATCGTGCTGTTCCTGGCCATGTCAGTCCTTTGGGCCTTCCGGGCCTCAGGAGAGGAACAGCCAGGAGATCCCTCGACGGATGATCGTGCTGTTCCTGGCCATGTCAGTCCTTTGGGCCTTCCGGGCCTCAGGAGAGGAACAGCCAGGAGATCCATTGAAGATGGCACTGATGTAAGCCTTCCACACAAGTCCCAAATCCTGTTGGCTGTTCCTCAGGACGGCGATGGTGGCCTAAACCCCAGCCTAACTTAAAAGAAAAACCCTAACTACACCCGACGCACCCGACGAACAGACTCGATGACGGCCGCGATGTGCTGTGACCCGACGCTTTACTATACTATGGGGGGGGGGGGAGGTAAGGGGAGGAGGTGGGGAAGGGTAGGAGCTGGGACGGAGTACTCTGGGGTGACCCAAGCGACCCTGCTACGGGGCTTGGGCAAACATGTCCACCAGGGCCTCTCTAATGCGCACCGCCTCCTGGCGCGCCTGGCGGATGGCAGCTGTGTCGGGCTGGTCCAAGGTCTGTGCCTCAGCTGCCACCCATGCAGGGAGGAAGGCCTCCCCACTGCGCTCCACAATATTGTGGAGCACGCAGCACGCGGCCAGCACTTCCGTTGCATTCTGCTCACCCATGTCGAGACGGGTGAGCAAACAACGGAAGCGGCCTTTTAAGCGACCAAATGCCAGCTCCACTGGGTTTCGGGCCCGGTTGAGGCGGTCGTTGAACCGGGCCTGGTTCTGGTCCGGCTGCCCCGTGTAGGGCCGCATGAGCCAGGGCATCAGGGGGTAGGCTGCATCCCCGACAATGCAGATGGGCATCGGTACATCCCCAACAGTCAAGTCCCGCCGGGGAAAGTAGGTGCCCGCCTCCAACCTCTGAAACAGTCCAGAGTTCCGGAGGATGCGGGCGTCGTGTGCCCGGCCGGACCAGCCGCCGTAGATGTCCAGGAAGCGGCCCCGGTGATCCACGAGGGCCTGCAGGACGATGGAGCAGTACCCCTTTCTGTTCATAAAGTGGGCTGCTCGATGCTCCGGGGCCCGGATGGCGATGTGGGTGGCGTCCAGGGCTCCCCCGCAGTTGGGGAACCCGAGGGCAGCGAAGCCGGCCATGGTCTCATCGACGTCGCGCAGGCGGATGATTCTTGGCAGCAGGACGTCGTTGATGGCGTGGACGACCTGCAGAAGGGTGCAGAGAAACACAAGGGAACACATTACATACAGCCAGGGGTGAGTGTGCGCTCCCTTGGGTCCCCCCCTTGATTCCCTCTGTCCACACACACACACACACACACACACACACCAGGGCCCCCCATGTCCCCCCCCCACCAGTGGGCCTGTGCAAGGGAGGGATGGCCGAAACCCCTGGGCGACCCAGCCTGGAGTCTTGGCTGTCCCTGGGCCTGGAGTGGAGCACCCTCCCCCCATCCCACTCCCCCTGGGACTTACCTGGATGACGATCACGCCAACGGTGGATCTTCCCACCCCGAACTGGTGTGCCACCGAGCAGTAGCTGTCCGGTGTGGCCAGCTTCCACAGCGCGATGGCAACCCTCTTGTTGACGGGGATGGGTGCCCGCAGCCGGGTGGCGGTTCTCTGTAGCGCGGGGGTGAGCCAGGTGCACAGGGTCAAGAAGGTCTGTTTTCTCATCCGGAAATTCCGGACCCACTGCTGGTCGTCCCATAGTCCGAGGACCACACGGTCCCACCAGTCGGTGCTGATGTCCAAACTCCAGAGTGGCCGGTATACGGTGGGGTGCTGATGAGACAGAGTTGCCAGGGCCTCCCTGGTGAGGGCGTCCAAGGCGATCTCTGCCTCCTGGTCCATGAACAGCATGGCACCGGCCTGCAGCACGAGCTGCAGCCAGCGGAACAGCACCAAGAGGGGCCCGACCAGGCACATGGCCACCCGTGGCTCCATAGTACACAGAGCTGGGCAAAAAAATAAACCGCAGAGAAAAGCAGTTGGGGGCCAAAGGGGGGGTGTCCCCAAAAGTCAAAGGGCACCCACAGACCTGCGAAGGGTGTCAGTCCCTGGAAGAGGCCCCAAGGCACGGGAGCAGGAGACCAACGGCTGCCCGGCGAGACCCCTTTAAGCACGTGTCTGAACGGCGCTCTGGCCCCGCCCCCAGAAAGGGCTGGTGGCCTTTGCCCTCTTCAAAATGGCTCCGGGCTTTCTGCTTTTCCGGAAAAGCGCACCGCCAATGTAGACGCGCTTTTCCGGAAAAGCGCATCGTTATCGCGGAAACTCCGTGGCCAATGTAGACGCTCCTTTTCCGGAAAAGCTGAAAACGGAATGTATTCCGTTTTAAGCATTTCCGGAAATTCATGCCAGTGTAGACGTAGCCCAAAGGAATAAAATGAAAAAAAGTGAACACATTATTAACCTGACAAATTAGATTAAGACAGAAGGTGGGGTGAGGGAGAGGTAGGGAGGGAATAGCTGTTAATGAATGGCTAATCAGGGGCTGATGAGTGGGGAAGCTATCATTGTAATGGGCAAGGGAATTAGCATCTTTGTATCTTTGGCACATCTCTTATTTTGAGTTCAGGGAGCTGTGTAGACACACCCTAAGGTGCTACAGGACAAGTCCTTGTCTTTTAAAGTTACAGACTCCCAGGGCTGCCCCTCTGAAACTAGTTCTGTGACATCCTTTGGAAGCCCTTCCCACTCTGCTGTTGCTGTCAATGATGTGTTAAATGGGAGGGAGGGAGATGCTCTCTTATAACCTCAGCCCCTGATTTCCCCTCCTCTCCTCCAGCCAGGGCAGAGCAGGGCAAGGGCCCGGCCGGCCACAGGGATGGAGTCAGCTCCCTGCTGGGCACGGGGCTGTCCCTGCCTCCTGAGAGGAGATGCCCAGGCCCAGCCCCTGAGGAGCCAGCTGCACTGCAGGGGTAGGACCAGGCTATGGGGAGCATCTCTGAGTCATGAGCTCTAGCTGCTCCTTATCGAGTGAGGCTGAGTCTAGGCTGCAAGTTTTTGCAGCAGAGAGTATGCTAATGACTCATTAGCATGAGTTGCGATGTCATTAGCATATTTCGTGCTGATGCTTTTTGCACAAGGGGTTTTTGCGCAAAAAGGAACAGCGTAGCCACTTCCGTTTTTCGCCATAAAGCCCTTTTGCACCAGATCCGGAGAGGCATAAGGATCTTGTGCAAAAAGGAGGTTTTGAGCAAAACAGAAACGACTACCCTGCTTCTTTTTGTGCAAACACCCCCTTGCGCAAAAAACATCAGTCCCTCATTAGCATACTTTCTGCTGCAAAAACCTCTCAGTGTAGACAAGCCCGAGAGCAGTAAAACCAGCAGCAAAAGAAGAACAGAAGCAGCAGCAGAAACAGCAGCAGCAGAAGGCGGCGGAGCAGCGGAAGGAGCAGAAGTAGCATCAGCAGAAGAATCAAAAGAGAAAGAAGCAGAAGAAGTAACAACAACAGAAGGTACAGCAGAAAGAGGAACAACAGGAAAAGAAGCTGCAGTAGCACAAACAAAAGAAGAAGAAGCATGAAAAAATCAGGGGCAGAAGAAGTAGTAGAAAAAGAATAGTAGAAGAAACAGGACGTAGTAGCAGAAGAAGAAGAAGAATTAAAAGAAGCAGCAGTGGCACAAGAAGAAAAGTAGCAGCAGCAGGAGAAAAAGCAGAAGAAGAAGGAACAGAAAAAGCATCAGTAGCAGAAGAATCAGTAACAGATTGAAAGGAAGCAGAAACAGGACAGAAACAGCCAAAGAATCAGCAGCAGCAGCAGCAGCAGCAGCAGCAGCAGAAGAGACAGCAACAGATTGAGGCAAAAGTGGCAGCAGCCAGGGGCAGATGACCGTTTTGCGGGGCCCCAGGCAGCATAATTTCACGGGGCCCCCCCTTTGCCACAGCGCATGCGCAGTAATGCCATGCGCATGCGCGGTGGCGCCACGGCGCATGCGCGGGGCTTTTTGAAGCGCGGGGCCCAGGGCGGCCGCCCCGTTCGCCCTGCCCTATATCCGCCCTTGGCAGCAGCAGTAGCAATACTAGAAGAAGCAACAAAAAGGATAGAGGAGCAGAAGCAGATGAAGCATCAGGAGAAATATAAGAAGAAGCAGTGGCAGCAACAGAAAAGCAGCAGCAGTAGAAGTTGCAGCGGAATAAGAAACAGAAGTAGCAGCCTGAAAAGAAGTTGGGGCAGGGAAAGGTGCAGGAACAGAAGCTGATGAAGCAGCAGCAGAAACATTGGGAGAAGTAGCAGAAGAAATGTGGCAGGAGGAGAAGAAGAAATAGCAGCAGAAGGAGAAACAGCAGCACAGGAAAAGAGCAGAAGAAATAGGTGGTAGCAGCTACATCAGTAGAAGAAACTCAGCAGAAGAAGCCGTGGCAGAAGAAGAAAACTAGCAGCAGAATAAGTAGTAGCAACAAAGGAAGGAGGAGCAAAAGCAGCAGCAGAAGAATCAACAAAAGAAACAACAGAAGAAACAGCAGCAGCAGAAGAAGAAAAACCAGCAGCAACAGAAGAAAAGAAACAGATGAACAAGAAGCAGAAGCAGAAGAAGCAGACACAGTGGAAGAAGCAGCAGCAGAAGTACCATGAGCATCAGAAGAAGAGCAGCAGCAGGAGAAGAAGGCAGAGCAGCGGAAGGAGCAAAGAAGCAGCAGCAGAAGAATCGAAAGAGGAAGAAGCAGAACGGCTGTGTCTAGACTGCATCCCTTTTTCGTAAAAGGGATGCAAATTAGACATATCGCAATTGCAAATGAAACAGGGATTTAAATCTCCCCCGCTTCATTAGCATAAAAATGGCTGCTGCTTTTTTCCGGCTCGGAGCTTTGCCGGAAAAAAGCGCCAGTCTAGACGCGGATCTTTCGGAAAATAAAGCCTTTTCCGAAAGATCCTTTATCCCTCTTCTCCATTTTCTGGCAAAGCTCCGAGGGAGAAGGGATCTTTCAGTGTCTTCTTTATGACTCGGCCGTGGCACAATCTAGTTATTTCACGGGGAGGGGCAGGTATCTCACAATATCGCAAGCCCCAGGCCCCCCGCCACTCTGGGTCCCAGTCCAGGCTATTGGATTCTGCACCTGCTGCCTAACTCTCTTCTCCATTATTAAGGGCAAAGCAGCAGAGACAACACCAACAGCTGCCCTTCATAGCTCAGCTGGCAGCGTGGAGAGCGGTAGTGGGGTCACAGCAAGTTATCCTGACGTGGCTGGTTCAGCTTGAAGGAGAGTTTCTTTCCCCTCCCCTGGCTGAGGCAGGGCAGGGGAAGGAAGGCAGGGCATGCTGGGCCCTAGGGGGAGCAGCAGGGCAGGCAAGGTGCATCCAGAGAGCTGCTGAAGGGCAGGAATTCTCAGCAGGCCAGGGGCACAGCTGTGATGCTGTAAAGAGCCCAGCCCTAGAGGGTCAGGGGAGAAAGAGCCCAGCCAAGCCCTGGGACTTAAGCAGGGGCCTTTTGCTCTTCTAACATGGGCCCAACTGAGCTACCTCAGCAGGAGCTTCCCAGGTGCTTTGGTCACCACCTCAGGTGACTGGGGGAGTCTCTCCACCGTAGCACACAAGGAAGAAGCTGTTGCAAGGGGCCCTGTGAGGCAAGATGAGTTTTGCCTGCTTCCCTCAGCTTGACTCGCTTCCTGCCTCATTCCTGCCTGGGGTCACCGGACCTGGAGATCATGGGTTTAATTCCACCTGGAGTAAAGACCTGCATTTCCCCCTGTCTACGGCAAAGTAAAGTGACGATTGAAGTGTGTGAAGCATGTTCCCCGAAAAGCAGAGAGTCCGGAGCCCACAGCAGCCAGCTTAGCAAAAATCACCCCCCCCCCCCCACCTCTGTGGATTTCTGTTGTCACCCGCTGGTACCCAGCACGCATGGAGGAGAAGGGACAGAGCTAGGTCAAGGGAAGGTTCTGCCTCCTGCCTCCCTTCCCAGTAGCTTTCCAGTATGAACCAGCTGTGGGTGTTAGCGCTGCCCCCTGCCTGGCTGTGCGATGGGATGAGTTACCTGGGCGGGGGGTGTCTCTGTGTGGAGGCCTGAGTGTATTGTGATGTCATGTGTGACAACAACAAAGAATGTGGCTGCAGCATTCTTGTCCTGCCTCCAGTCCAACTGGTTGGCAACGGCTGGTGCCCAAGGATCTGAGAGACGTGAACTGAGCCTCTGTCAAGAACCTCAGGAAGCCGCTGTCCCCGCGGGCGTGAGAGAGGATGAGTCTGTACAGAAGGTAATTCCCGGAGTCTTTCCCTGCCCCCGAGAGCCCACCTTGGAGATTGGAGCCTCCTCGGCCTAGGACGGGTGGGGGCAGAGGCTGCAACAGTCAGTTCCCAACACTCCGTTTTGATTTGACTCGGGGCATCTTCCCCTCTCCTTCTGCTTCAGCCTTTCCCGTGCTCCTGAGGCAGATGGGGATGATTTTCCCTCCCTGCCGACCAGTGGGGGTGAATTTCCATGTTTCTTACTTAAAGGGAACGTAGCAAAACTTGAGTAGAATTTGTGTTTATTTCTCCATGGAGCTTATTCCTCTTGGAGGTGCCCCTAAGGCATCCCCTGCCTTCAGGATGGGTAGAGAAATGTTTGGTGTCAAGTAATGATTGTCCAATATCGATGTGTTCAGACAACATCCAGCTCAGAATGTACAGAATTAGAATAACAAAGTGCTATTTGAATTATATTGAAAGTGCTACAGCTCCATAGCCAGTCCCAAGCTCTCATGTGGGTGCTTCTCTCAGAAACTCAAAGCCCCATAGGAATTCTCCTGTACCCCCTCCAGCCTATAAAATATCTGTGTAAATTCCCTCTGACATTCCATTCCAGGTAACGGGTTGAAATAAACTGCTACCTCATTTTGTCACGAGTCTCGGTGTGTTTTCTTTGTAATTTTTTGGTGACCTCAGTTCTGATTCGATCTTCTAAATAGTGTGTAAAACTCTTCATTGAATGCTCACTGGTTCTTTTCCCCCTGCTAGCAAAATCCAGATTTTGAAATACTTGACAGGAATTAAACACATTTGCAGCTGATACTCTGTCCTTCCAGTGCTTCAACCCCACTACTTAACAATCTTTTATTCCTTTTACTGGGTTTGATGGGAACAGAGGGTTCCTCATTTTCAGCTTGGCCCCTATCTGTAGCCAGAGTCCCAACATTCTGAGCACAAAGCTGTGGGGTTTGAGAGAAGGCCCAGCTGAGAATCATAGAAAATAGATGGGACCAGTGATCCCTCTTAAGATTCTCCATCCACGAGTTTTGTCTTGTGCACCAAGAATGAGGTCGTGTGCGCTTATTGACTCATAGACTTTAAGGTCAGAAGGGACCATTATGATCATCTAGTCTGACCCCCTGCACAGTGCAGACCACAGAATCTCACCCACCCCTCTTAGAATAATCCTCTCACCTATGTCTCAGATATTGAAGCTTGTTTGGATTTGTGCCACTGTGGCACCAGCAGTTACTAACAAATACCTTAGAGCAGGCATGTCCAAAGTCCGGCCCGCGGGCCAATTGCGGCCCGTGTTCCGGTTTAATACGGCCCCACAGGTAATTTGGCAATATCTATCTTTTATGGCCCCCAACGAATCCATATGTATTGAGATGAACACATTGTAAAATCTCAGTTAATGTCAGTTGGTCTAAATCAGTTATAAATATATTTGGACACAACATGTATACTTGGTGTTATGTTCCTGTTCATATTTTTTGAACTTAAAAGTTGACAGACAACCTTTATTACCAATAATATGTAATGTACTTTACAATGTTCCTGACATATATTTCAGCTTCTTGGATTTTTTTTTCATCTGGCCTTCAGATATGAAAGGCAGAGTGATTTAACACCTGTTTAGATTTGTCATCCATGTGACGAAATGAAAAGTATGCTCTTTGCATAAAATATTTAATTTGCATTTAATTTTAATGGTTCAAAGAATGTCAGGCAAAATGGTCGGCCCTCACGCATGTTCACTTCATCAAATCTGGCCCTCTTTGAAAAAAGTTTGGACACCCCTGCCTTAGATATATTTAAAATGTTATGGAAGAAAGAATACTACAACAAGGGATCGTTGGCAAGGTGCCTGACTTTAAATGTTTGTTTACTATGAAATCAAATACGTTGTTTTCAGCAGCCATTTGGTATCTTACAGGTGTCCTGTTCCTCTGAGGCATAACGCAAAACTGCTATTTCTTGGCATAGCAAACAAAATCTGTTATCATTTGTACTGACATATTAAATGAAAAATGTGTTACAGTTTATGCTTGAAATTAAAGATTATGTCTCTTGGCTTGATGCACATGAAAAAAACTTTCTACAGGCAAAAGTGTTAGAGAGTCTCTGTTGTTGTGACTTGTGAAACAAAAACTAAATCATTTGGTTTTAACACAAAAAATCACTTCATTTATTTGCTGTATGTAGAAGAGCACTAATCACAGTTCTTGTCTGTCTGTCACATGATTTTCAATTGGACCCTCATGAGCACGTGCCGACCGCCCCCACCAGCTCCTGCAGCAGCTCCTGCAGGCATGTGCATGTGTGTGTGTGTATATGTGTGTGTGTGAGAGAGAGAGAGAGAGAGAGAGAGAGAGCTCACCGTGAGTTCTGGGTGTGTGAGTGACACCACTGTGGCCTGCAGAGTGTGTGTGTTGGGGGGCTGCCCTAGACTAACTGCCACCAACTGGCGCCCTAGGCGATCAATGCAGTAGGCGCCCCCCCCCCACCCCAAAGGCAGATATTGACTGAGGGTTTTGGTTCTGTGCTGGGGAGAGGGGGGTTGGGGATGGAGTTCTGTGGCTGGGGGCCTGGAGGTTGGGGTTGGGGGGTTGGGGATGGAGTTGGAGTGCTGGGGCTGGTGGCTGCAGGCCTGGGGATGGAGTTTGGGACCTGGGGGCCGGGGAGAAGGAACAGGGTGCCAGCCGGGGGACAGAGTCCCCTGCACTCGCCTCCTCCCAAGATCCCACCCCCCCCAGAGAGAAACCCCCCATGTTCCTCCTCCCCCGGGACCGACCCCCCCGCATCCCTTCTCCCCTGGGGATGACCCTTTCTGCGGCACAGGGGAACCCCCCGCCCCCACGCGTTCCTCCTCCTCCTCCACCCTTCCACGGCACAGGGGAAACACCCCCACCCCACCCGTGCACTCCCACTCCCAGGACTTTCCCCTCCTGGCCGCAGGGCAGCCATGCTCCAGGTAAGGCACAGCAAAGGGAATGGGAAATGGAAGGGGCAGAGTTTAGAATTTGGCGCTCCATGCAACTTGGCACCCTAGGCAGCTGCCTAGTATGCCTATAGGCACGGGCTGTGTGTGTGTATGTGTGAGTGAGTGAGTGAGAGAGAGAGATCATGGTGTCCTGCAATGTGTGTGTATGTCAGTATGCTTGTGAGATCACTGTGGCTTGTAGAGAATGTGTGTATGTGATCACTGTGTGTGTGTGACAGATATCGATCCCTGTGCGGGGTGTGGGTGTGTGTGTAAGTGATCACCGAGGCACACTTAAGACCAAAATGACAAAAGTTTATGCAGAGATAGTTTGGATATTCTAGAGAAGACTAAAGCCAGGCTCACAGACAACACTGGAAGTTTGAAATGTTGCCCGTGTATCCACTAGTTGTGACACTGCATTGCATTGTGTGACGTAGTGGGGGTACCTGGCTGGTTTCTATGCTGCTGGCTCTGGGGTAACCCCCATTGGCTGCCGTGGGTACCACGACCCAGCAAAACAGGATGAGTCACTATGCAAACCAGTGGCCAGACACCCCCCATTGAGAGGAACAAAGGAAGGTGGAATGCTGCCCTGGCTGGGGGGCAGGGCTGGAAGGGAGTTAGCTGCTGGCTGGCTGGGAGCATGGAGGAGACAGCCTAGGGAAAGGGGCTGGAGTTTAGGGGCCCAGTCTCCCCCATCTCAAGGGGGCCTGAGGCATCCTAGCCCAGCTCTGTGACCAGATTCCATCTGTGCTGTGCTGTATCCTGGAGAGGCAATAAACTTCCTCTATTCCACCGGCTGGTGCAGTCTGTTTGTGCCATTTCGGGGTGCAGGAGACGGGGGACCCCCAACGCGCCATCACACATTGTCCTACATTCTGTCACCATAAAGTCCCCATTTCCTGCAAATTTGTCATGAGCTTTGCGTCATTATGTCTCTGCAATGATTTATTTGTAACCCTTGTTCTGATTTGCAATGATCTTCTCCTCCTCTGTGGTCTTTCGGCTGATGATTTCACTTGACTACTGCCCCAAATTGTTCTGTATTTGTTAGCTCGCTTGCTAATGATTTCAGTGCCAAATTCATCCCTGAATTGATGTGTGGAAAGTGAGGCAAAGCTGCCCGTTCATTTAGTCCATTCTCTGGAAACCTCTTATGCAGAGGCTTACACAGCAGGGAGATGAAACATAGAACAGGTTCACTGCTGAATGTTCATGGGTTGTGCTTGATTTGGTTCGATTTTTCACACTGTTGCTCCAAGAGACTGTTTTACCGAGATCCTGCCCTCTCATCCTGTGGATCTGAGCCCTTGCTAATTTTACAGCTTCACTTGTTGTTAAAGCTTCACTTCTGCCAGCGTCTGGTCAGTTCTGCTAATTTGCATGAGACATCATTTAATACAGCTGCAGTGACGTGGCAATTAGTGTCAGAGATCTTATTCAGGCAGCACTTTGTTAATGGGTCATTATTTTCTCAGATTTCTTGTTCCAAATATTTAAGAAGGGGCTCATAATTACACAGCAAAATGTCTAGATAGCCACCGAACTTCAGTTAGAGGTTTCAACGATGCAGTCTCATTTTCTGTGACATTTGCTCTTTCCTCAAATTGTCCTCTGGACTGAGGAGCTGCAAAAGACCCTATAAACGGTCTTAAAAAGGGTCTCTCCTTTCTTCAGCATTGGCACTTGGTTCCACGCATCCGCTAAAGCCAGGTCTTCTCGATGTGCCACGCAGGGTTGTGCTGTTAAATATGGGATGCCCTGCTTGAGTTGTGTGGCAACACCATTGTTTTTCCCTAGTATGACTGAAGTGAACATCACCGATTTCATCAGATCCCGCTTATTCAGGCTGTCAGAGGCTTAGACAGCAGCTGTAACAGCTTGTGCATTACAAGCAGATCATTGACTAATTCCACCAAACACAGTCTTCTGCCCTGCCCATGCTACACCTCTGAACTTGAAGCAAATGATAAGCAAGTTGGTGACAGGAATCGCTGCGCTTTCATCAGTAATAAGCGTATGGTAGGAAGACAGGTGAATAGCTGTCACGATTCTGAATGGACAATGATGTCAATTGACTCCAAAACCTCAAAAGCAGAGTTTTTTCTGTGCCAGCTTGTACATGCTGGTGCGTTCCCATGTGGAGCTGTTCATTTGTATTGGAAGCAGAAAATTATCCATGAGAATTTTTATTTCTTCTGGCTTTAAATGTTTTCTTTCCTTCAGTTAGAGCAGGGGTCTCCAAACTACGGCCCGCGGGCCGGATGCGGCCCGCGAGGCCCTCTCATCCGGCCCGTGGAGACCGTCCCTGGGGCGCCGCCGAACGGGCCCTTCTTGCCGTGGGGGGGGGCCCCTGTCAGGGGTGTGCGGCGTGTACTCACGCCGCGCCGGGGCAGGAGAAGCGGGCCGCTCTGCTGACAAGCGGCCGCGCGGCGGCAAATGGCGCAGGGGGCGGGGGTTAGCACGGGCGGCGTTCCCCCTCCCAGACTGACAGGGCAGCCGGCCAATCAGGGGGCAGGATGGACGGTGGTGGTAACGCCCGCCCGGCGACGTGCGGGGGAACGTGAACCCCGGCGGGAACTTTAAAAAGGTGACCCCTTCCGCCCGGGGGGGGGAAGGAGTGAGCGGTGGCAAGCAGGAGGGGAGGACAGCGTGCAGAGGAAGGGGAGAGCAGGGGGAAAAGCCCCCCCCCCCTTCCGGGAGAAACGGATTCGCAAAGCCAGAAATGTCTGCTATTTTGGCATCCAGGAAACAATTTCACCATTCACACTAATACAGGTGTTCATGTGTAGTGTATCAATGTGTTATTAAATAATAACTGAATAAAATAATATTAAATAAATAATTTAAAACAACATCCATGTTTTGATTGTTTTTTATTTGGACCTCAAGTGTGTAGTCGGCCCCCGAACTGCTGTTTGATAGTTAATGCGGCCCTCGGGCTGAAAAGTTTGGAGACCCCTGAGTTAGAGTCTCTTCTGTTTCTCATTCGAGGTTTCTAAGAGCATACTTCACAGGTCAAATCCCAGGGGATGAGAATTTCTGCTCCTAATAATATGTACAGCAGATTCACGACTTTGGCTTGCAAAATCCTCCTCTTGTAGTTCAACGGCCTCTCCATTCCCATTTGTGGCCTGGGGAGAAGAAGCTGGATATTGTAGCCTTAGCACAAGTTTAGAAGGTCAAGTCCACATCAGCACTGTACAGGAACATGTCTCTCCTCTGTACACAGATCTTGCCTTTAGATCATTGAGATTCTGCTTCATCTCTTTCATTCAGCCATTCTCCTTTGAGTGTGGGGCAGCATTTCTTAGGGTTTCCCGCTGTGTTGGTTGATGCTCTTTGTGTGGCGGGTTTTACGGGTGCGAGCTCCGCACCCCCAAATCCCCCGGGCTGGGCCAGCGGGGTGGGGTGGGGCTCCGCGAACCCACCGCCTTTCGAACGCCCAGTTACCCTGTCCTCCGGGGTTCACGGGCGAGTCCGGCCCCAGGTGCGATCACCCCTCGCCCCGAGTAGGGCCGAGGGGGCTCGGCGGACCCGGACCTGTAACCTTCCAGGCGGTCCCCGGCCGGGGGCCCGACCGGGGCTCTTGAGCCGTCCCTCTAAGTTTTGCCCCCTTGTCCCTCTCCGCGGGGAAGGGGAGGGGGGGGTGTGCGACCGTCGCCGCCTTGTGGACCTACGCTGAGGTCGGGGCATGGGGGAGTGGGGGACCCGGGCCCGCCCTCACCACCGGGTCCCAGCCCGAGGCCCTAAGTGAGGTGGGTGCTTTAAAGCGCTCCCCTCACGGCAGGCGGGGCAGCCGCCCGAAACTCGCCTGCCCACGGGTGCCAGAATGGCCCCGCCTCGGGCTCCTTCCACTCCCGCTGCGCCGGCCCCCCGGGCCGGTGCAGAGTCAAGTCACTTACCCCGTCGCAGACGCCGGGCTCGTCCCAGGGCGAGCCTCCAGTTGCCGGGGTCGTCTCCCTTGGTCGCCCGGAAAGCCGGGTGCTTGGGGTGCCGGGAAGCCAGGGTGGCTGCCCGCTCGCTTCCCCCGGCCTGGGCGTCCCGGCGCCCCTGTTATGGGCGCGGATGGGTGACGTCAGGGGCGTCAGCCCCGCCCCCTCCAGGGGGTTCCCGCGCGGCCCCTGCCGAAGCGCGCCCGCAGTTTCCGCCCTGGGCGCAAACTGGGGTGCCCTTGCCGGACGCCTCCCGGGCTCCCGGGGTCTCCCCCGTCTCCTCTGGCGTGCGCCCGCCCCCGCCTTTGGCCACGGCGGAGCCGGCGGCGCCGCGCCGAGCGGCTTCTGGCCGTCCCTGGCCGCCGCTTCCCGCTGGGGAGGGGGGGCCTCCCCCGCTCCTAGTGCGGACCCTGCTGGGTCCGTCACACACTTCCCCCCTTTAAAAGGGTCACCGTCCGGGGGGGGTCCTCCTATTCGGGAAAAGAAGTCTGCGTTAAGGTGGGTGGCCCCGGGTCGGTGCACTATTTTGAAGCAATAGGGCTGTAGGGCCAGGTACCACCGCATGATACGCGCATTGGTCTCTTTCATTGAGTTAAGCCAGACCAGCGGGGCGTGGTCCGTCACCAATTTGAATTTATTCCCCCACAAATAGTAACGTAAGGAGTCCACCGCCCATTTTACCGCCAATGCCTCCTTCTCAATAGTTGCGTAGGCTTGCTCCCGGGGCAGCAACTTGCGGCTAAGGTATAAGATGGGGTGGTCCCCATCTGGTCCCTCCTGCGTCAATACGGCGCCAAGTCCCACCTCGGAGGCATCTGTATAAAGAATGAAGGGTTCATCAAAGTTTGGCTGCCTTAACACGGGGGCGGAGGCTAGTTTTTCTTTTACCGTATAAAAAGCCCGCTCCGCCTGCGGGTTCCAACGTACCTTGGTGGGCTCTGAATTTCGTATCAGTTCAGTTAGGGGGGTCGCCACCGACGCGAACTGAGGTACGAACTTCCTGTAATACCCCGCCAGTCCCAAGAACTGGCGGACCTGTTTCTTGGTCGCCGGGATGGGGTATTCCCGCAACGCCTGCACTTTGCTGAAAATAGGTTTTAGCCTCCCCCGCCCCACCGCGTACCCCAAGTAAGAAACCTCATGCTGCGCAAAGCGGCATTTTTTTGGGTTGGCGGTGAGGCCGGCCTTCTGTAAGGCTGATAATACCGTTCGTAGATGTTCCAGGTGCTCTTCCCATGTCCGGCTATAGATGACGATATCGTCGATGTAGGCGGCGGTGAAGTCGGCGTAGGGGGCCAACACCCGGTCCATCACTCTTTGGAAGGTCGCCGCCGCCCCATGGAGTCCGAACGGCATAGTTCGGAACTGGAACAAGCCGAACGCCGTTGAAAAGGCGGTCTTCTCTTGGGCCTGGGGGTCTAACGGTATTTGCCAATACCCCTTGGACAAGTCCAATGTCGATTTGTAGACCGCTTGTCCCAGCCGTTCCAATAGTTCGTCCACCCTTGGCATGGGGTATGCGTCGAACCGGGATATAGCGTTGACCTTCCGGAAGTCTATGCAGAAGCGTGTGGAGCCATCCGCCTTGGGGACTAGTACAATGGGGCTGCGCCATTCGCTCACTGATTCCTCTATAACCCCCCATTGCCGCATTAGCTGAATTTCCCGCCTCACGGTGTCCCATGCTTTCCGGGGGAGGGGACGCAGAGGTTCCCGCACGGTTCGGCCCACCTCCGTGACGATCTGATGTATCCCCATCGTGGTTCGGCCCGGGCGTGACGTGAGTGTCTCCTGGTACTGGTGGAGGAGGCCCCGCAGTTGCCCCTGCTGGACAGGAGTCAGGTCGGGGTTCAGGCTGGCCTCGACGGGCCCCGTCTCTGTTCCTCCCCATGGTCCTAGGTCCTCCTCCTCGGACGGGGGTGCAATCAGCAGGGTGTCACGGGGTACCCATTTCTTCAATAAGTTAACGTGAAAGAGTTGGGTCCCCTGGCGTCGGCCCGACAGCCTGATCTCGTAATCGACCTCCCCTACCTTCTTGATAACCTTGAAGGCTCCTTGCCATTGCGCCAAGAGCTTCAACTCTTTTGTGGGTAGGAGTAGCATAACCCGGTCGCCCGGTTGGAACTCCCGACGTCGCGCGTTAGCGTCGTAGTACCTGGCTTGGCGATGTTGGGCGTCTTCAAGGTTCCGCCGGGCGTACGCCCCCAGTTGGCTCAGCTTCTCCCGGAGCTGCGTGATGTACTGCACTGTCCCTCGTCCGGTAGAAGCCTGGCTCTCCCATCCTTCCTTCAGGAGGTCAAGAATCCCACGGCACCGGCGGCCGTACAGCAGTTCAAAGGGGGAGAAACCCGTGGAGGCTTGTGGGACCTCTCGCACTGCAAACATAAGGCTAGGTAGCATCAAGTCCCACCCCCGGGGGTCCTCCAGCATGAATCGTCGCAACATCCCCTTGAGCGTTTTGTTGAACCACTCAACTAATCCGTCCGTTTGGGGGTGGTAGACTGAGGTTCGCAGCCGCTGGATCTTTAACATTTTACACAATTCCTTAATGACCCTTGAGGTTACGTTCGGGCCCTGATCCGTAAGGATTGCCTGGGGTAGCCCTACCCTAGAGAAGATCCGAAGCAGCTCCCGCGCTAGCGTCGGGGCTTTTGTGTTCCTTAACGGGATCGCCTCCGGGTACCGGGTGGCATAATCGACGACTACCATGATGTAGCGGTGCCCCCGCCCCGAGGGTTCCAGCGGGCCTACCAGGTCCATGGCAATCCGTTCAAACGGTACCGCCACTATTGGCATGGGGACCAGGGGGGCTTTTGGTACTCTGGCTGGGGCCGTCCTCTGGCATTCCGGGCATGAGTCACAAAAGTCTCGCACGGCCCTGAAAACGCTGGGCCAGAAAAACCGCTGCAGGACCTGGTCTAAGGTTTTCTCCCGGCCGAGGTGCCCTGCCTAGGGGACGGCGTGCCCCAGCTCCAGGACTTCCCGACGGAAGCGGGTGGGGACCACGAGTTGTTTCCGTACCCCCCCTTCTGCCTCCCTCGTGACCCTGTATAGGCGGTCGCCCCATACCTGGAACTGCGGTCCCTGCGGTGCTCTCTCTTCGCCCTGCCTTTGCTCGTCAGGGGTGCCCGCTTGGTCCCAGGCATGTTGGAGGGTGGGGTCCATCCTCTGCTCGGTCAGGAAGTCCGGCGCCATCTCGAGCTCCAGGCAGATCGCTCTCTCGTTCCCTGCTCCTGCCGGCGTCGGGTCGCCAGCCACCCCCCCTCGGCCTCCTTCGTCCGCCGGAGGGTCCTGTCCTTTCAGGAACAGCTCGAATCCGGGCCAGTCACGGCCGATGAGGACGGCATACGGCAAGGTTTTGGCCTTCCCTATCGGCCAGACCCGGTCCTGTCCCCCTCTGGTCAGGCGGAGTTGGACCGTGGGGTATGCCTTCACGTCCCCGTGGATGCACCTTATCCACACGGGTTCGCCTTCTGGGTGCCCGGGTGGGACGAGGTCAGCCCTCACGAGGGTGACCGTGGAGCCCGAATCCACCAATGCCTGAACGGGCGGCCCTCGAGCCATACTCGATGAACCAAGGGGCCCCCTCTGGTTCCCCCGTCCTCCCAGGGCCCGGCTGTCGCCCCTTGGCTTAGAGTGCAGTCCATTAAGGGGCAGTCCCGCTTAAAATGCCCCTCCTGCCCGCACTGGAAGCAGGGCCCTCTTCCTCCCTGACGGATCTCCCGTGGCCCCCCTTCGGGTCGTCGCTCGGCGTCTGCCTTCTCGGGCGTGGGCCGGGACCAGACCGGGGCCAACCGGGGAGGGGGGTGTCACGCCCCCTGCGCCCCCCTGTCGAGGGTTCTCCCCCCGGAGGCTTCCCCTCGGGTCGGGGCCCCCCTACCTTCGGGGCGGGTGGGGCGGCTCTTCCGCCGCCGCCCTCCTCCCTCTCCGCGAGGAGGTGGGCTTCCATCAACGTCACAGCTTCGTTGAGTGTTGTGGGTTGGTTCCGGCGGACCCACCTTTGCCCGTCCCTCGGTAGAATGTGGATGAACTGCTCCATCACCACCATTTCCGATACCTGGCTGCCCGTCTTGTGCTTGGGCTCTAGCCATCGGTTGGCCCACTCTTTTAGTCGCTGGGCTACCGCCCGAGGCCGGTCGCCCCCTCTGAACACTTCCTGCCGAAACTTCTGCCTGCAAATCTCGGGGGAGTGCCCCACCTGGTCTAGAATCGCCTCGCGGACCTTCTGGTAATTCAAGGCATCCGCTACTGCCAGGCTGCGGTAGGCGAGTTGGGAGGGTCCGCTTAAGTAGGGGGCCAACAGTGTCGGCCATTGGTCCGGCGGCCACCGGGCAGCCGTCGCCACCCTTTCGAAAGTCGTTAAAAACGCCTCTGGGTCGTCCTGGGGTCCCAGCTTCGTCAGGCGCAGGGGTAGGTTGGGTCCTTCGCCCGACGTCCCGGGTGCTCCGACCGGGGTTCCCCATCGCCTCTCCACTGTCTGCCGCCACCGCTCCTGTTGGGCTGCTAATTCTTGGATCAGCAGCCTCTGATGTTCCTGGAACTGTGTGGTCAGCTGTTGGACTAGTTGGGCCTGTTGCTCTTGCTGGACCTGGCGTTGCTGCTGCTGGTTCTCGCTGAACCACTCGAGGAACGATCGGGGTTCCATCGGGTCGCCCGTTCCTTCTGCGCCCACCGCGGGCTCTATCGGCCGGTTGGCCTGTTCACGTTCGTCTATGGGGAGGGAACTATCTCGTCACCCACATTCTCCACCAGTGTGGCGGGTTTTACGGGTGTGAGCTCCGCACCCCCAAATCCCCCGGGCTGGGCCAGCGGGGTGGGGTGGGGCTCCGCGAACCCACCGCCTTTCGAACACCCAGTTACCCTGTCCTCCTGGGGTTCACGGGCGAGTCCAGCCCCAGGTGCGATCACCCCTCGCCCCGAGTAGGGCCGAGGGGGCTCGGCGGACCCGGACCTGTAACCTCCCAGGCGGCCCCCGGCCGGGGGCCCGACCGGGGCTCTTGAGCCGTCCCTCTAAGTTTTGCCCCCTTGTCCCTCTCCGCGGGGAAGGGGAGGGGGGGTGTGCGACCGTCGCCGCCTTGTGGACCTATGCTGAGGTCGGGGCGTGGGGGAGTGGGGGACCCGGGCCCGCCCTCACCACCGGGTCCCAGCCCGAGGCCCTAAGTGAGGTGGGTGCTTTAAAGCGCTCCCCTCACGGCAGGCGGGGCAGCCGCCCGAAACTCGCCTGCCCACGGGCGCCAGAACGGCCCCGCCTCGGGCTCCTTCCACTCCCGCTGCGCCGGCCCCCCGGGCCGGTGCAGAGTCAAGTCACTTACCCCGTCGCAGATGCCGGGCTCGTCCCAGGGCGAGCCTCCAGTTGCCGGGGTCGTCTCCCTTGGTCGCCCGGAAAGCCGGGTGCTTGGGGTGCCGGGAAGCCAGGGTGGCTGCCCGCTCGCTTCCCCCGGCCTGGGCGTCCCGGCGCCCCTGTTATGGGTGCGGACGGGTGACGTCAGGGGCGTCAGCCCCGCCCCCTCCAGGGGGTTCCCGCGCGGCCCCTGCCGAAGCGCGCCCGCGGCTTCCGCCCTGGGCGCGAACCGGGGCACCCTCGCCGGACGCCTCCCGGGCTCCCGGGGTCTCCCCCGTCTCCTCTGGCGCGCGCCCGCCCCCGCCTTTGGCCGCGGCGGAGCCGGCGGCGCCGCGCCGAGTGGCTTCTGGCCGTCCCTGGCCGCCGCTTCCCGCTGGGGAGGGGGGGCCTCCCCCGCTCCTAGTGCGGACCCTGCTGGGTCCGTCACACTTTGCCTTCATTTACAAATGACTGTTATATGCTCCATTATATTTCCTGGCATAGAAGTTAAGCCGAGTGGTCTCCACTTTCTTGGGTTGTTCCTATTTCCCCTTTTATAGATAGACACTGTATTTGCCCATTTCCAGTCTTCTGGTATCTCTCCCAACCTTAATGACCTTTCAAAGACGATAGCTAAAGGCTCAGATACCTCCTCTATCAACTCCTTGAGCATTCTAGGATGCGTTTCATCCATCCCTGGTTACCTGAAGACATTTAATTTTTCTTACTAATTTTTCATTTCTAATGTTTTGTAGTTTAACTTCTAAACCTCCCCCATTCCCACTAGCATCCACTACCTTAGGCATCTCGTGGTCATCACACTTGTTGGTGAAAACTGAAACAAAGTGTCAGTAAGCACCTCTGCCATTTCCAGGTTTCCTGTTATTGTTTCTCCCTCCTCACTGAGCAATGGGCCTACCCTGACCTTTGTCTTCCTCTTGCTTCTCACATATTTGTAAAATCTCTTTTTGTTACCCTGTATGTCTCTATCAGAGGGGTAGCCGTGTTAGTCTGAATCTGCAAAAGCGACGAGGAGTCCTGTGGCACCTTATAGACTAACTGAAGTGTAGGAGCATAAGCTTTCGTGGGCAAAGACCCACTTCGTCAGATGCATGTGCCACAGGACTCCTCGTCGCTTTTGCAGATTCAGACTAACACGGCTACCCCTCTGATACTTGACACCATGCAAGGCACTGCATTTAGCCGTATGGAGTGGAAATCTATCAACCTCATGAAGAAACTTGCACAAGTACAAACAGATATCATCTTTCTCTCCAAATGCAAACGGATCGACATTATACCAAATGGACTGAAGGTGAAAAATCCATTGCAATCAACATACTGCACAGACTACAGTGAGAGATTATGCCATATACTATCCAAAAAACTGAGGAACCACCTGATCAGCATCCTGTACAGCAAACAGGAAAACATCAAAAACGAGCTCTCAAATCTGGAGTCTCTCATAAAACACCAACCTTCTGCACAAGTGGACTTTACTAAAATAAGACAGGAGATCTACATTACACACTTCACTTCTCTACAGAGGAAAAAGGACTGTAAGCTGTCTAAAATCCTACCCGCCACATGGGGCCACAACAATGGTACCCCTAACTCACCCAGCAATTGACCTTGGTGAAGTAGTTTGGGATCTTGGGGGGATGTTCTCCAAGAGCAAAGGAGTGACCCAACCCTCCAAGGCCTGGCAGCAAGGGGCAGACACAAGCCAGGGAGATGGTCAATCTCAGTGCTGGCCCCAGAGGTCCTGGTTTGAGATCAGCAAGGAACTTAGATCTGGTGGCACCCTTCTAGAAGAGCAGCACAAGCCATTAGTCTACCCTCCTGCTAGTGGGCTATGCTGTTATGCTTAAACGAAGCACACGAGATCTTTTATGGGGGGAATACAACAGTTGCTTATGCTTTTCAAACACACACCTACACACAAAACATCATGCATACACAGTTCTGCCAGATGATATAGTTACCAGTCCAGAGTCTGTGTCCATCTACATTACACACTTCACTTCTCTACAGAGGAAAAAGGACTGTAAGCTGTCTAAAATCCTACCTGCCACATGGAGCCACAACAATGGTACCCCTAACTCACCCAGCAATATCGTCAATCTCTCCAACTACACACTCAGCTCGGCAGAAGAATCTGTTCTATCTCGGGGACTCTCTTTTTGCCCCACCACACCCACTAACATGATTCAGTTCTGCGGTGATCTGGAAGCCTACTTTCTCCGTCTCCGTCTCAAGGAATACTTCCAACACGACACTGAACTGTGCACTGACACACAGATACCTTCCCACCAACAGCACAAGAAGAAGAACTCCACATGGACTCCTCCTGAGGGCCGAAATGGCAGTCTGGACCTCTACATAGAATGCTTCCGCCGACGTGCACAGGCAGAAATTGTGGAAAAACAGCATCGCTTGCCTGGTAACCTCAGTCGTGCAGAATGCAATGCCATCCACAGCCTCCGGAACAGCTCTGACATTATAATCAAAGAGGCTGACAAAGGAGGTGCTGTTGTCATCATGAACAGGCCTGACTACCTAAAGGAGGCTGCCAGACAACTCTCCAATACCAAATTCTACAGGCCTCTTTCCTCAGATCCCACTAAGGAATACACTAAGAAACTGCACCATCTGCTCAGGACACTCCCTAAACAAACACAGGAACAAATCGACACACCTTTAGAGCCCCGACCAGGGTTGTTCTATCTATTACCCAAGATCCACAAACCTGGAAATCCCGGACGCCCCATCATCTCGGGCATTGGCACTCTTACTGAAGGATTGTCTGGCTATGTGGACTCTCTGCTCAGACCCTACGCCACCAGCACTCCCAGTTACCTTCGTGACACTACGGATTTCCTGAGAAAACTACAATGCATAGGTGATCTTCCAGAAAACACCATCCTAGCCACCATGGATGTAGAGGCTCTCTACACAAACATCCCACATGCAGATGGAGTACAAGCTGTCAGGAACAGTATTCCTGATGATGCCACAGCACAACTGGTGGCTGAACTCTGTGAATTTATCCTCACACACAACTATTTCAGATTTGGTGACAACATATACCTCCAGACCAGTGGCACTGCTATGGGCACCCGCATGGCCCCACAATACGCCAACATTTTTATGGCTGACCTGGAACAACGCTTCCTCAGCTCTCGTCCACTTACACCCCTTCTCTACCTACGCTACATCGATGACATCTTCATCATCTGGACCCATGGGAAGGAGACTCTGGAAGAATTTCACCATGATTTCAACAGCTTCCACCCCACCATCAACCTCAGCATGGACCACATGCATCTGACGAAGTGGGTCTTTGCCCACGAAAGCTTATGCTCCTACACTTCAGTTAGTCTATAAGGTGCCACAGGACTCCTCGTCGTTTATGTCTCTAGTTAGACTGAGTTAGTTTTGTGCATTCGCCTTTCTCATGTGGCTCCTGCCTAGCTGTGTTGTTTTCTTGTATTCGTCCTTTGTTATTTGACCTAGTTTCTACTTTTTATACAACTCCTTTTTAATTTTTGGATCGTGTAAGAGCTCCTGGTGAAGCCAAGGTGGACTCTTCCTGTACTTTCCATCTTTCCTGCTCAGTGGAATAGTTTGCTTTTGGGCCCTAATAATGTCCCTTGGACAAACTGCCAGTTGTCTTCCGCTCTTTTTCCTCTTCATCTTGCTTCCCATGCGAAACTTACATACCAGCTCTCCGAGATTACTAAAATCTGCCTTCCTGAAATCCACTGTCTCTATTTTGCTTTTCTCTCTTCTACCTTAGAATCGGGACCTCTATGATTTCATGATCTCTATCACCCAAGCTGCCTTCCACTTTCAAATTTCAACCAGTTCCTCTCTATTTGTTGAAATCAAATCTAGAGCAGCTTTCTCAGCCTTCTGAAATAAAAAATTGTCTCCAATGCAGTCCAGGAATGTATTGGCTAATCTGTGCCTTGCTGTGTTAGTCTCCCAACATGTGTATGGATCGTTGAAGTCCCCCATCACCACCAAATCCTGTGCTTTGGGATGTTTTTGTGAATTCTTTTAAAACAGCCTCATCCACCTAGAATCATCGAATCCTAGGGCTGGAAGAGACTTTAGGAGGTTATTGAGTCCAGCCCCCTGCCCAATACAGGAGCAACCCCAACTCAATCATCTCAGCCAGGGCTTTGTCAAACCAGGGCTTACAAAGCTCTAGGGATGGAGATTCCACCCCCTCCCGAGGTAACGGATTCCAGTGCTTCACAACTCTCCTAGTAAAATAGTTTTTCCTAATAGCCAACGTAGACCTGCCCCACTGTAACTTGAGACCATTGCTCCTTGTTCAGTCTTCCATCGCTACTGAGAACAGCCTCTCTCCATCCACTTTGGAATCTCTCTACAGGAAGTTGCAGGCTGCTACCAAATCCCCCCTCACTCTTCTCTTCTGTAGCCTAAATAAGCCCAAATCCCTCAGTCTCTCCTCATAGGCCATGTGCTCCAGCCCCCTCATCATTTTGGTTGCCCTTGGCTGGATCCTCTCCAATGTGTCCACATCCTTTCTGTAGTGGGTGGCACAGAACTGGATGCAATACTCCAGATGTGGCCTCACCAGGGTCGAATAAAGAGGAATACAGGCTCTCGCCCCAGAGCTCACAGGCGGCGGGACCGCCCAGAGCGCAGCGGTCCCGCCACCTCGACTTCCGGGGCAAGAAAAGCTGCTCCCGGTGCCCCTGGTCTGCTGGGGACCGTCTCCAGCAGACCAGGGCCACTGGGAGCGAAGCCGCAGCCACGGCGGGGTACAGCGCTTCTGAGGCTTTGCCAGAGCAAAGCCTCAGAAGCGCGGCAACCCGCCGCGGCTGCGGCTTCGCTCCCGGTGCCCCTGGTCTGCTGGGGACCGTCCCCAGCAGACCAGGGGCACCGGAAGCGAAGCGGCAGCCACGGCGGGGTACTGGGCTTCTGGGGCAGAGCAGCTGGGGCGCTGCTGGTTGGTCCCGCATCGCCGCTCTGGGCACTGCGGGACCAACCCGGCAGCACCCCAGCTGCTCTGCCCCAGGCGTCCTGATTCAGCTACTGCTGGTCAGTTTCAGCAGCAGCTGAATCAGGACGCCTGGGGCAGAGCAGCTGGGGTGCTGCTGGGTTTGTCCAGTAACGCCGAGGAGTGGCGCTACTGGAGCAACCCAGCAGAACCCCAGCTGCTTTTCCCCAGGCGTCCCCAAGTCAGCCGCTGCTGAAACTGACCAGCACTGACTACAGGAAGCCCAAGGCAGAGTTGCTCTGCCCCAGGCTTCCTGGAATCAGCCGCTGATCAGTTTCAGCAGCAGCTGACTTGGGGACACTTGGGGTTCTTAAGTTGAATCTGTATGTAAGTCAGAAATGGCGGTCAGTTTCAGCAGCAGCTGAATCTGGACGCCAGTTCCGACTTACATACAGATTCAACTTAAGAACAAACCTACAGTCCCTATCTTGTACGTAACCCGGGGACTGCCTGTAATCGCTTCTCTAGATCTGCTGGCAATGCTCCTCCTAATGCTCCCTAAGAGGCCATTAGCCTCTTGGCTCCAAGAGCAAATTGTTAACTCATACGCAGCTTCTCATCCACTGTAATGCCCAGGTCCTTTTCTGCCAAACTGCTACTTAGCCAGTCGGTCCCCAGCCTGTAACAGTGCTCTGGATTCTTCCTTCCCAAGTGAAGGACTCTACAGTCGTCCTTGTTGAACCTCATTAGATTTGTTTTGGCCCAATCTTCCAATTTGTGTAGGTCAGTCTGGACCCTATCCCTGTCCTCTAGTGTATCTACCTCTCCTCCTAGCTTAGTGTCATCTGCAAACTTGCAATCCATCCCCACATCCAAGTCATTAATAAGGATGTTGAAAAAATCCGGCTCTAGAACCAATGCTTGGGGCTTTCCTCTTGAAATTTATCGCCATCCAGACATCAAGCAATTTATCACTAGCTATTGGGCCCGACAATCTAGCTCACTTTATATCCACATTACAGTCCATATGTTCAATCCATACTTCCTTAACTGCTGGCAAGAATATTGTGGGAGATCAAATGAAAAGTTTTGGTAAGTCAAGGTATATCACATCCACTGACTTCCCCATGTCCACGGAGCCAGTTACCTCATCATAGAAGCTAATCAGATTGGTGACGCACGACTTGCCCTTCGGGAATCCATGTTGACTATTCCTGATCACTTTCCTCTTTTTTAAGTACTTCAAAATGGATTCCTTGAGGATGCCTGCCATGCTTTTTCTGGGGACTGAGATAAGGCAAACAGGTCTGTAGTTCACTGGATTGTCCTTTTCCCCTTTTAAAAGATAGACACTGCATTTGCTTTTTTCCATTCATCCAGGATCACTTCAAATCTCTATGAGTTTTCAAAAATAATGGCCAGTTCTGCAATGACATTTGCCAACTCCCTCAGTATCCTCGGATGTGTTAAATCCAGATCCATCAATTTGTGTATGTTTAGCTTTTCTAAATATTTCTTAACCTGTTCATTTTCCACGGAGGGCTGCCCATCTCCTTTCCATACTGTCTTGCCTAGTGCAATAATCTATGAGCTGACTTTCTTTGGAAAGACAGAGGCAAAGAAAGCATTGAGTACTTCAGCTTTTCCCACATCACCTGTCATTAGGTTACCTCCCTCATCCAGTAAGTGCCCCACGCCATCTCTGAGCACCTTCTAATTGCTAACATGCTGTGACGGACTGGGCCATGTCTGGGCACAGCTGAAGGCATCTGCTCAGGGTGAATTGCTCAAATTCGGTGCTCCTTACAGCCCCCAGACTGGAGACCTTCCCAAACAGTCCACAAACCAGTCCCACAGAGCGCTTCAGCAGCCTGCCAGAAGCCTCACGAGCAAAACTCCTCCGACACCCCAGCAATATCCGTGCCCCACATGGCCCCGGGCCTCGTACACAGGTGAGGGGTCTTAGAACCCAATCCCACCTACCCTGAACAAGTTCTGTCCAGTTCCAATAAACCAGCCACAGATCCCTGGTCAATTTATCCTCTGGACCTTACCCACAAATCACACTGAGCCAAACCTTTAGCATCTAACATCTAAAGGTTTATTGCTACCAGAAAGAAAAGCATGAGAGTGAGGT
The DNA here is from genome assembly GCF_049634645.1 of Pelodiscus sinensis. Classification (NCBI taxonomy): domain Eukaryota; kingdom Metazoa; phylum Chordata; order Testudines; family Trionychidae; genus Pelodiscus; species Pelodiscus sinensis. The sequence goes on from NW_027465908.1 coordinate 6,639,002, forward strand.
TGCTAAAGTATCATACGTTCCATGCATCGAATCTCCCAGTTTTCGATGCAGGCTCTAGCAGAGATTAGAAGTCCTTGTTGCACATCATAGGTTAGGACGGGTCCACATTTCTCTCCGGCTCTTCAATCCCTGCACTGCTGCCTCTGGGATGAAGTGCTGAGCTGAGTACCAAGATGGAGTGGACCACATGTCATATTTATATACCTCCTTCCTGGGCTCTTCTTGGCTGCAGCAGCTCACCTGGCACAGTGTCCCTGTTGTGTTCTCTGCTGGCAGCCCTTAGGTGTCAGGCCTCATTCCTGAGGTGTATCCTTGGCCTATTGAGTGCCATTGTTCCACACAGCCTCGCTAATTAGCATGTCCATAGGCCAGGCTCTGCCCAATGCTCAAGCACATTCAGAGAAATAGTCAGTATCCATACAAAGTACAGTAAAACTCCATTGGTCCGGCATTTGATGGTCCGGCACTCCTGATGGTCCGGCACCATCAGGAACCCGGAAGTGCTCCGGGCAGCCGGACCATTGGAACTGGTCTGCCCCCGGCTTCCCTGATTCAGACGCTGCTGAAACTGACCAGCGGCTGAATCGGGGAAGCTGGGGGCAGAGCAGTTGGAGTGCTGCCCGGTAGGTCCCATAGCGCTGCCCCTTGGGGCTGCGGGACCAACCGGCAGCACCCCAGCTGCTCTGCCCCAGGCATCCCCCAGAGCAGCTGGGGTGCTGCCGGGTTGGTCTCGCAGCGCCAAGGGGCAGCGCTACCCGACCAACCCGGCAGCACCCCGGCTGCTCTGCTGCAGGGGTCCCAATTCAGCAGCTGCTGAAACTGACCAGCAGTGGCTGAATCGGGGATGCCTGGAGCAGAGCCGGACCATGGGAAGGGGGGGCTAAGACGGGTCTGGGGTGGCATTTCCCCCCATCCGACCCCTCATAGCCCCCCCTTCCAATAGTCCGGTATAGCTGATAATCCGGCATCCCCTGGGTCCTAAAGGTACCGTATTATCAGAAGTTTACTGTACATGCTTATAATTTCACACAAAGACATTGTACAATCACATGAATAGCGTACATAGGATTAGCAGACAGTAAGCTTCTATTCAACACCTCACATGGCCCCCTTTATACCACTTTTGGGGCAAACACACCCCCATGGGTGCAGCAGTGATCTGGCTGCTCCCCTCAAAATCCAGGAACGTGACACATGCCTGTAGAAACCTTTCTAGTTACCCGTCACATCCCTTGCTAGCTACAAATCCAATTGTGCTTTTTCCTTCAGGACGACTCCCTTGTATTCTCAAGTATATTTAGACTCCTCCCAAGTCATCTCTCCAAGTTTCCACTTCTTATAAACTTCCTGTTTGTGTTTAAGATCACGAAGGATTTCCCTGCTAAGCCCATCTGGTTGTCCACCATATTTGCTTTTGTTACTGTGCATCGGGATGCTTTGGTCTTGTGCCTTCATTAAGGCTTCTTTAAAATCCTGCCAGCTCTCCTGGACTCCTTTCCCCTTCATGTTAGCACCTCAGGGAATCCTGCCCATCACTTCCCTGAGGGAGCCAAGTCTGCTTTTCTGAAGGCCAGTCCCCTCTTCTGCCTGGGTTGGTGGGCTGGAGTGGACCCCTAGCATGACATCACCCTTCTTTTTACCTCTTTTAACCTAACCCAGACACTCTTAACAAGTCTGTCTTCTACGCCTATCTCCACCTCAGCCCCGTGTACATTCTTAATAGATACGGCAACACCTCCTCCCTTTTATCCCTGCCTGTCAGTCCTGGGCAAGCTGTACCCTTCGGTATCAATATTCCAATTGTGTGTATTATCCCACCAAGTCTCTGGGATACCAACTGGGTCATCCTTGTGTTTCTTTATTAGCACTTCAAGTGCTTCCTGCCTATTCCCCGTCCTCCTTGCCTTTGTACACCGGCATCTAAGATACCGATTGGATTTTGCCCCCCTCACTTCTGCCTTGTCCCTCCTTTCTCTCTGCTGTTAAAGCCCATGCTCCCTCCCATTTCCAACCCATCTCCCAGGTCTCCATGTTTTTCACTTGCCTATGGGCTTTGGCCACCTGTCCCCATCAAAACTAGTTTAAAGCCCTTCTCACTAGGTTAGCCACTTTGTGACCAAATACTCTCTTCCCCTTCTTCGAAAGGTGAACCCCATCTCTGCTTAGCAGTCCTTCTTCTTGGAACAGCGTTCTGTGGTCAAGGAGGCCAAAGCCCTCTTGGTGGCACCATCTTTACTGCCAGGCACTCACCTCCAGGATGTACCTGTCTCTACCTGGGCCCCGAAAATTGACAGGAAAGACTAAGGAGAACGCCACCTGTGCACCAAACTCCTTCCCCTGTGCTCCCACAGCCCCGTAATCACCCTAGCTCCTCTCAAGGTCACACCTTGCAGTGTCATTAGGGCCCACATGGATGAGAAGCAGGGGGTAGTAGTCAGGAGGTTGGATATTCCTCAGCAATGTCTCTGTAATGTCTGGGATATGGGCCCCTGGAAGGCGGCATACCTCCCCAGATGACATGTCAGGGCAACAGATGGGTGCCTCAGGGGTGATTCCTTCTCTCCCTTATTCAAAACAACATAACAGTTCTCTGGAGCGATAGTGGAAGGGTTAGTAGCACATGATGCAAAACACCAGCCTGAAAAGGAGGAAATAGCTCATTGAGTTTTGCCACCAAAGGCAAATCAAGTATAAAACACTCCGGAGGATTTCACAAAAGCGTGTTGCAAGACTGTACAAAGCAAAATTGACTCCAAATGGATCAGTTTCTGAGGCCCAGTGAGATTCAGAACTGCTTAAGAACAATCTATAATACATCTGATTTCACTGAACAATTACTATTTGCTGTGGTAGCTTCTAAAAGATAGTAACTATCTGGATTCCATCTGCTGAAGCCCAGAAAGGCACTACCCAGTGAATCACAGCTAGAATCCTAAATAATTCCAGTTAGATAAGCACGTTTCTTCTGCCTCTTTGTCAACTTCCCAAAATAAGAAATACAAATCCTGTACAGTTTAGAGTAGGAATAATGTTAATTTAGTTAACCCACATGGCCCCTCCCTGGGAGCAGCTCAGAAGCCACCATGCCACCCGGGCCCCACAACCAGCACTGGGGACAGCAGAGAGATGCCAGGCTCAGTCTCCTACCCCCACTGAACCCACAACTAGCAACAGCTTCCCTTCCACCAGTAGGACGGCGACTGCAGGCCCAAAGCCGTTAAGAGCAAATGGAGGATGAACTTCAGCCACTTCTATAGCTTGAGGGTCATCAGCCCCTAGAGTCCCAGGCTGTAAGGCCAGAAGGCACAGCCCTGCTCCCCGAGTCTGAGCTCCTGCACCACACAGGCCCTAGAAATTCCCCATAAGAATTCCTGTCACCCACAGCCCCATGTGTCTTCACCTTTGACTGGGTTCTATGGACCAGTTCTGGCTGTTAGAGAAGCGGATGGTTTCAATAGAGCGCTCTTGTATCTGAATCCTGGCAGATTAATGTCTTGCCTTTCCAGGGCAGAAAAACCCATTGGCTCCTTCTTTTTCTTCCAGGCTGTGTTCCTTCTTTGAAAGACTCACCTCAAGGGAGCACAGACACAGCCGAGTGCTCCGGGTGGTGGTCCAACCTGCAGCAGCCGAGGCATGCGCCGGCCTCAGCCAGCAGGAGCAGGCCTTGCCAGAGGAGCCCAAGAGAACCAGAGGCTCCTGGAAGATCCTGTCAGGCATAAGAAGACTCTGTGCCTGCAGCCAGTGTGGCAGCTCCCTGGCAGAGGCTGAGGAGGAGAGAAGAGCTTCCTCTCCCAGGCGGTGGACACACTTCTCCCTGAAGAAGAGGATGAAGAGGAAGAAGAACTCAGCAGAGAAGCAGGAGGAGCCAGAGGAGGAGAAGCCACCGGAGAGCCCAGACAAAGACCAACTGGATCTCACAGGTGAGGATACAAACCACCCGGTGAGAGGGGAGCATGTGAGGGACACTGACCCCAGTCACTGTACAAGCCTTGAGCGTTAGGGCCGTCTCCTGGGACAGCGATGGGCTCCTCAGAGGCTGGAATCCATTGAGTGCCAGACGCTCTGGTACAGGGGGGCAGGTTCCTCCCTGAAGTGGGAAGAACAGACAATGGCAGGGCACAGCTCTCTGGGGGTCTGGCATCCCCAACCTAATCCGGCACCTCCCTCCCTTCCAGGTACCCTACCCCAGCCGGCTCCTGCACCTTCCCTCCTGTTCAGACCTCACCGCCTCCAGCACCCAAAGTCCCAGGCCACTCCAGCACCCTACCCCCCACCCACACTCCCACCCTTACTCCCTCCTGCGCCACTATCCTTATCCCATGCCCTGGCAGCCACCTCCCGCACACCGAACCCCTCATCTTGGCCTCACCCCAAAAGCTAGGGCAGGTCATACAAATCTACTGTACGGAAATCTGGCCCTTAGGAATTCTTGAACTCTGGTCCTCTCTTGTCTCCCTCTGCTCTCCATGCAGCTGGAGCAGCGGAGGGGTGAATCCTAACACCAAATCCCCCCCCAGCCGCTTTGCTTAATTATTTTGATTTTGACTAATAATGTTTCCTTTCTTACTGATTATACACCTCCCAGCCCCGTGTTATAGCTCCAGTCATCTTTCTCTGCCTGGATCCTCTATTTTGGGAGCTGGGCCCAGCAGGCTCAAGCAAATCCCCACCCCGCCCTTCGATCTCCCCAGAAGGCCACCCAGCCTCTCCTGGAAATGGCTTGGGGAGCCACAATACAAATTTTGACTCAGGCATAGTCTGTGGGTGTGGAAGAAAATATATTGGGTGTGAATTGTGGAGAGCAGGGGCAAAGGAGCAGGCAGAGAATAAACAGAACTGAATGATCATCTGGGGAGTGTAACGGGAGAAAACAGGATCCCTGCTGGGCCAATTCCCCAGCGGGAGGCAGGGGAGGAGGAGGATGCGAGGGAGGCTGCTGCCCTGTTCGCAGTTCACCAGGCAGGGAAGCAAAGTAGAGAAGTTGGCCTGATCTAAAGGCGCCTGTAACCTCCCCAGCTTTCCCATGTGGGCGGTGGCAGCCAATGCAGCACAATTGATCCCTCCTCCCCTTCAGCATGGTCTGGGTCACATGATCACCCAAGTACGTCCTGGCTCCCTGATTTGCTCCCCCAGCCAGTACGGACCCTGCAGGGGGCTGGGAGGGACCGGGGTGGAGGCAGGAGGCAGGACACCCTCCTCCACCACAAGGGTATGTCTACACTAGAAAGTTAGTTCGAACTAACTTTCCTAGGCGCTACACTAGCGCTCCGTTAGTTCGAACTTCATTCGAACTAACGGAGCGCTTAGTTCGAACTAGGTAAACCTCATTTTACGAGGACTAACGCCTAGTTCGAACTAGCTAGTTCGAACTAAGGGCTGTGTAGCCCTTTAGTTCGAACTAGTGGGAGGCTAAGGCTTCCCAGGTTTCCCTGGTGGCCACTCTGGCCAACACCAGGGAAACTCTATTGCCCCCCTCCCGGCCCCGGAGCCCTTAAAGGGCCACAGGCTGGCTACTCACTTTGTGCCAGTTGCAAGGCTGCAAGCACCCGTGCCTGCACAGCCTGCACCTGCCACAGGATGAGCCAGCCATCCGAGGGCTCCCAGCCCTCCACTGCTCCCCAGGACCAGCCTGGCGGCTCCCGGGAGCCTGCCCGGGGGCGCAAAAGGCGGGCGCCCGCCTGGTCAAGTGCGGAGATCGTGGACCTCATCGAGGTTTGGGGGGAAGCCTCCAATGTCCACGATCTCCGCACTAGCCACCGGAACGTGGCCGTCTACGGACACATGGCTGCCAGCCTGGCCGCCAGGGGCCACCAGCGCAGCCGGGAGCAGGTGCGCTGCAAAATAAAGGACTTGCGGCAGTCCTACTCCCGGGCCTGCCTGCCAGGGGCCGACCCGCAGGCCTGCCCCCACTTCCATGCCCTGGACCTCATCCTGGGGCCTCATGCCGTCCCTACCCCCCGGGACGTGATTGACCCCGGGGCAGAGGGACCGCTCCTGGACACCGAGGAGGAGGAAGAGGGCTCTGAGAGCCAGGAGCCTGCCGCCAGCCTGCCCAGGACCCGGGACCCCCGAGGCACGCCACAGAGCCGCTCGCCTGCATCGTCAGAGGCCGGGGAGGCATCCACCTGTGAGTACCCTCGTGTTCCCCTTATGTGTACGGGGAGCTGGGGTGAGAGGGAGCCCCGGGACCGTGCGCCTGGGCCTTGCCCACCACGGAGCAGCAGCTGGGGATCCTGCAGGGGCCCTGGCCTTGCAGAGGGGAGCTGGGTTTCACACACCTGGGCCCCTGGGGAAATTGACAGCTGGTCTTCTTGCACCACAGCTGCAGCACCGGGGCCTGCAGGGCGCACCACACCGCCTGCAGCAGCCGCCCGCGCCCGGGCAAGCAGGACAGCCAGGAACCAGGAGGAATACCAGAGGCGGCATCTCCGGTTCCTGGACCGACAGCTCCGTCTCCAGGACCACTGGGCCCAGGAGGACCTCAGGCTGCGCCGGAGGAGTCTGGAGGCCCTGGAGGAGCAGGGCCATGCCCTGCGAGGCCACCTCCAGAGCCTGCTGGACCGCTTTCCATTTCCTCCTCCCCCTGCTCCCACTCTTGCTCCCCCTGCTCCCCCTGCTCCCCCTGCTCCTCCTGCTTCCGCTCCTGCTTCCTCCACACCCCCTGTCCCCTGTGCCCCCCCCTCCACAACCATTCCCCACCGAAGCCCCCGGACCCGCAGTGTGGCGAGACGGGAGAGGCAGCCGGACTCCCACCCCTGAGCTTTCCTTTCCCTTCCTCCCTTCCCTCCCCTCCCCTTCCAGCTCCCTCGTCCCAGGTTTCCCCCTCCCTTCTCCCACCTTCATTCCTCCCTCCCCCCACCCCAGTTCTGTGAAATAAACAGACGTTTTTGTTTGAAAAACAGGTGTCTTTATTTGACAGTAGGTAGGGAGGGGAAAGGGGAAGGGGGGGGGTAGGGTGGAAGAAGGCCCCAGTGGGGCATGCAGGGAGAGGTCAGTCCTCCTCCTCCTCCACCTGGAAGCTCTCCCGCAGGGCTTCCCGGATCCGGATGGTCCCCCGCTGGGCTTCCCGGATGGCGGCGGTGCGGGGCTGACCGTAGTGTCCAGCCATGCGGTCAGCCTCAGCCATCCAGGCTGGCAGGAAAGCCTCCCCCTTCCGCTCACACAAATTCTGGAGCACACAACATGTCGCCACCACGGGAGGGATATTGTGCTCAGCCAGGTCCAGACGGGTGAGGAGGCATCGAAAGCGGGCTTTCAGTCGCCCGAAGGCCCCCTCCACCACGATGCGGGCCCTGGTCAACCTGGCATTGAAGGCCTGGCGGGAGGGATTGAGGTGCCCCGTGTAGGGCTTCATGAGCCACGGCTGCAGTGGGTAGGCAGCATCCCCCACCAGGCAGACGGGCATGTCCACGTCCCCGACCCTGATGTGGCGGTCGGGGAAGAAGGTCCCGTCCTGCAGCCGCTGGCACACGGAGGAGTTCTGGTACACCCGTATGTCGTGTGCTTTGCCGGACCAGCCCACATTTATGTCGGCCTGCAGGATGACGGAGAAGTACCCCTTGCGGTTCACGTAACGGGACGCCTGGTGTTCCGGGGCACGGATGGGGATGTGCGTCCCGTCGATGGCCCCCCCGCAGTTGGGGAAGCTGAGGGCGCCGAATCCCCGGATGACGGCGTCTGGGTCGGCGAGGCGGACCACCCTGCAGAGCAGCACCCGGTTGATGGCCTTGACCACCTGCAGAGAGAGACACAGCAAAGCGCCAATCAGTGGGGCGCCCGGGTGGCTGGGAGCGTGCATGTCCTGGAAGTGCCCCGCACCCCACTCCCGGAAGCAACCCCCCTGGCGGCGTGTAGTACGGCCGGGACAGCCCGACCCCTCCGGGGCGGGGCGCTTTCGCCTCCTCCCGCCCCCCCTTTGTCCCTGGGGCGGCCCATCCCCTCCTCGCAGCCCCCCTCCCCCCCGGCTCGGTGGCCGACAAGCGCCGTACCTGCATGAGCACCGCTCCGACGGTGGATCTCCCCACGCCGAACTGGTTCCCGACGGATCGGTAGCTGTCCGGCGTGGAGAGCTTCCATAGGGTGATGGCCACCCGCTTCTGGAGGGGGATGGCGGGTCTCATGTGAGTGTCCCTTCTTTGCAGGGCAGGGGCGAGCCACTCGCAGAGCTCCAGGAAGGTGTCCCTCCTCATCCTAAAGTTCTGGGTCCACTGTCGGTCGTCCCAGCGCTCCAGGACGATGCGGTCCCACCAGTCGCTGCTGGTGTCCAGATGCCAGACGCGGCGGGGCACGCCAGTGCCAGGGCTCCGCCGCGGCTCCTCCACGGCCCCCAGGGCGGCCAGGTGGAGAGGCAGGGGGCTGACGTTCCCCAGGTGGTGCCAGGCAGCCTCGAGCCATTGCTGGCAGGCTTGCAGCAGCAAGTCCAGAACATGCACCAGAAGGTGCAGGGCGAGCCGTGGCTCCATGTTGCCACCAGCTGCGGTCCCCCCCGAAGGGAAGCACCGACACAGACGGGCACAGAGACCGACGCGTTGCTGTCCCTCGGCGAGGTTGGCAAGCAAGCAGGAAAAGCTGAGAACCGGCTGTCCAGGGGGGGTCCCTTTAAGCACGAGCCTCAGATAGCCTCAGACAGCAGCCACACAAAGCAACTGCTGACCTGATGCCCTGCCAGAACCGGTTTCAGCTGCCCTTAAATGCCCCCCTGCGTCCAATCAGTGTGGACGCGCTAGTTCGAACTAGCAAAACGCTAATTCGAACTAGTTTTTAGTTCTAGATGCGTTAGTTCGAACTAGCGTAGTTTGAATTAACTAATTCGAACTAAGTTAGTTCGAACTAGCGCTGTAGTGTAGACGTACCCCAAGAGAGCGAGTGCCCCATTGTCCTTCCCCAGCCAATCAGGAAAGGGATTCGCGCGCAGCTTCCAGGGAACCTTGGATGGGAGCCGAGGGGCAGCTCCAACCCCCTGCGCCAGCAGCAGCTGCTGGAGAGGAGGGAACAGAACCGTTAAAAAGGGACCAGGGGTCACCCCGTCCAAAGGTCACAGCAGCTCTCAACTGAGAACTGGGCTGGGCTGGGCCATCACTTCCTGGGGTGTCACACGGGAAACGAGGCCTGTTCCCATCACTGCAGGAAGGGGGCGAGGGCCGGGGAGAGGAGAATGCACCGTGGGAGAGACTCTGCCCCTAGGGGAGAGAAGCCCAGTGGGGAGAGCCCCCAGCTGAGAGTCATGGGAGCGGCGCTCTCTGCTCGGCCCTGCAAGCACCTTGCTGTGTGACCCTGGGCAAGTCACGTCAGGGCTCTGGGCCCCGTGTCCTGCTGTCGCCCAGGGTAACACATTCAAACCAGCGCGTCTCCTCTGCTCCAGGGGTGGAGAACGAGCTCTCCCATAAGACACCCAACGGGGCAGAAGGGAGCGAAGAGGAGGAGGAACCAGACCGCCGGCCCACCCCATTAGCACAGAGCAGCGCCCACATGACTATGGTAATGAGGCTTGTGACTGAGCCAATGGGAAGCATCCCCTGCGGGGCGCGTGACTATGTGCCGGAGCCGGTGTCTCAGAGGAGAACGCCCCCCCCCCCCCCCCCTCCGGCTCAGGGACCAAAGGAAACACTCCTACGTGTGACCAGCTCCCTGGAGCAAAGCCGTGTAATATGGGGGCTTTCTGGGAGCACCACGCCGAGGGTGGAAGCAGGGCTCTGCAAGAGCTCTCCAAACCCTTGCCTGGCACCGGGCGAGGCTGCTCAATCAAAGGTCTCAGCAGGCTCCTCCATGCTCACTAGGCCCTGCCAGCCCCCAGGGAGCGAGTGTCCCAGGGCAGCTGCCCAGTGGAAATGCTCAGTCCCTACAGGCTCTGCCCCTGTTCATTGCAGACCCTCGGGGAGCCCCCTGCCTCAGCCCAGCCCACAGCCCTGCTGCTGGCAGCCGTGAAGGCTCTGACGGCCCCCGCCCTGGAGAGCTTTCGGGCGGCGGAGGAGGCGCTGAGAGCCACCGTGTCCCAGCACAGCGCCCGCATGGAGCGAGTAAGAGACGCCCGGCGAGGGGCAGAGGCGTGTGGGGAGAGGGGCTGGGAGAACTGGCTCTGAGGAAACCGGCCCTGGGGCACAGGGTCCCGGTCTGGCAGGTCGGCTCAGCCCCTTTCCATTCGGTGCTGGGGTGGGCAGGTGTTTCCAGAGCTCTGCGCGCTGGAGCTCGGACATGTCCCTGGGGCCAGCCCAGCCCCACAGCAGGTGGGTCACAGCCCCACCCTGGAGCGCGGCACTGACAGAGTCTGCCGAGGGGCCGCCACGCTGGGCTCCCGGAGCGGACGGGGTTTCCTCACGTGCCCTGCAGGGCCCTCGTGTGACCCACCGGTGCAGCAGGAACCATTTGGCTTTGCACTTTGCCCCGGTGCCTGTGACGTGTGATCCTGCTGCCCGGCCCCACCGGCTCCGGTGCCCCCCCCAGAAATTAGACTTGTGCAGGGAGGGCTCTGCCCGAGTCCATTTCTACAGCCCCTTCCTAGGAGGTGTGAGCATCAGTCACTGCCCTGATCAGTTGAGCTCCATCGCCCTCTGGGGAGGCAGGAATTCTACCCGCGTGACACGGGGACCTGGGACCAAGAGCGGCTCATTGACTTGGTGACGTTCCTGCCCTTCTCCGAGCGCCGTCTGCCAGGAGGGGTGACCTGGCAGGAGGCCGCTCTTGAGCAATCCCCCCCCTCAGCTTTCTGGCTGCCTCCAGGTGGGAGACGTCGTGGGAGAGATTTTCACCTGGCTGGACGACGTCGAGGACCCCAGAGCCAGAAGAGCCGCGCTGGGAACCATCGCCCTGCTGGCTCGCGCCCACCCCCGGGACGTGGTTCCAGCCTGTGTGGCCCACGCGCTGCCATGGGAGAGGTAGGGAGAGGCTGTTATCACCTCAGCCTGATTTCCCCTCCCCTCCTCCTCCAGGGCAGAGCGCGGGAAAGGCCTGGCAGGCCACAGCGATGGAGCAAGCTCCCTGCTGGGCACGGGGCTGTCCCTGCCTCCTGAGAGGAGATGCCCAGGCCCAGCCCCTTGGAAACCAGCCCCTCCCCCTTCCCTGCCCAGAGTGCAGACGTGACAGGTCCCTGGAGAGTTCCAGCAGGCTCCTGATTTCTGTGGTCACCCCCCTTCCCGCCAGCTCCACCAGAGGGGCAGGACCAGGCTCTGGGGAGCATCCCTGGGCCGTGACTCCAGCGTAAATGCAGTGCAGCCCGCCTGAGTCTGCAGCCAGCCGGCAATAGGAGCTCTGAGCAGAGCGAGCACCTCTTGTCATCTCACTGAGCTGTTAACGCTGTGTCCAGCTGGGTATTACTGAGTACTGGGGAGAGCCGCCCAGCTGAGGCGTTTGTAGCACGAACCCCACGGCTGCGTCTAGACTGGGATGATTTTCCACAAATGTTTTTCCATTAAAAGCATTTGCAGAAAAGAGCTTCTAGATTGGCACGGATGGTTTTGCGCACAAGTGCTTTTGCACAAAAGCATCCATGGCCAGTTTAGACGCGATTTTGCGCAAGAAAGCTCCGGTGGCCATTTTCGCCATCGGGCCTTTTTTCAGCAAAAAATGAAGTGCAAGGGGGCTTATCCCAGAGTGGGAGCGTCAAAGTATTTGCGCAAGAAGCACTGATTTGTACATTACAACGTCAGTGCTCTTGCGCAAATTGAAGCGGCCAGTGTAGACTTGCCAGTCTAGACGCAGCCCACATGCCTGGGCACCCAATGGAGCCCTCGCCAGGTGTCAAATCTTCCACCTCCCCCACCCTGGGCAGCACAATCTCCAGGGCCAAGCTCCTGAACCTCCCGCTTTGGTCCCATTCGGTGTCTTACCCGCTCTCCGCACTGCAGGAGGAGCAGAGCCTCAGCACGGAGCTGCTACAAGACACTGGGCCCAAGCTGGGCTCGTCCAGGCAGAGGGACTCCACTGGCGTCAGGCAGATTCCTCTGAGCCTGGTGTCACCGAGCAGCCTTTGGTGCAGGCTGGGCTGGGTGGTGTCACGCTGTGCGCAGCCCCAGGGCAGTTACTGGAAGCAGCGGCACAGGCTGCAGGAGCAATGAGGTCTCTGGGGAAGGGAATAAATGAAGAGCTCGCGGAAGGGACTCACCTGCCTCAGCCTCCCAGCCCCCGGGGGTCTCCTCTAAGGCCCCCTTTCCCGCCGGCCTTCCCAGCCTCTCCCTGGGGAGACAAGGGGGGGCAAGCAGAAAATGATTTCAGTTTCTGACCTTGCAGAGGTGCCAGGGAGCTGTGGAAGGCCTTGGGGGAAGAAGCACAGCTCTCCCGGCACGTGCTGCACCAGCTGCTGGACAAGCTCCGGAAGAGCCACCGGGAGGAGAGGAGCCGCAGCGTGTCTCTGGCCGTAAGTGAGACTGGCGCTGTCACGTAGCGAACTCGCCACCGAACACGGAGGCCCCTCACTTGGAGCTCAACCCCGTGTGCGTCCCAATGCTCCAAATCAACCCTGCAGCTCCCTGCACACAGGGCTTAACTCCCTGTGCTCCAAATCAACAGGGCAGCTCCCTTCACACAGGCCTAGCAGCCAGAGGTGTGTTAGAACTCCTGGTGGGATTGGTGTGGAGGGGCAGGGGGACCCAGGCCACCCTCTCCACCGGGTCCCAGTGCACCCTGTCAGCGTTGGAGTGGGGCACCACTAGCTGGGTGGGGAATCCAGCCGAAAGACGCCAAGCACCCGGGGTTCAACTACCCGCCCTGGGCTGCTTCCTGCCAGCTTCTCTCCCATCCTGAGCGCCGTCTCTTTCCTCCAAACCGGGGCTTCTGCTGAGGTTCCCTGCTGACTGGTGACGGCGTCCGGGTGCACATGCGCTTCTCCTCGGGAGCCCCAGCGGCACCTCTGCCCCCGTAGGCGTCTGCCCTTTCTGAGCTGCTCCACCGGCCTTTCTAGCTACCTCCAGCTGGAGCCCGCCCAGCACGCTTGTGGGGGTGCGACCTTCTCTGCTAGGCAGCCAGGCTTCACCTCTGCAGCCCCAGTGCAGGGTCGGGACACCATGTGTCAGGGCTGATCTCCACCCTGAGCACAGAACGTTAGGGTAAGGGTTAGGGTTAGTGTTAGGGTTAGGGTTACAAATTTACTAACTTTGCGGGGAGCTTCCTCCGTCAAATGACTTATTCTTAAACACGGAGGAGGGCACTTGAATTCTCCCCGGGGGTACCCCAAGCTCTGTTAGCACAATAGAGCTTGGAAAACAAGAGAAGAGAAAAACAAACTGCAGTCTCTGGTAGCTGACTTCTTAGTCTGAGGCTTGCAGACAGAGGCAGATAGACCCGCTGACCTTCCAGGACACAAGAATCGAATCATCACCTTCAAAAAGTGATTTTCATTACAAAACAAAAGCTCTACTTGATAAAGCATACGTGGCTGCTAGCTGTGACAGAGCAACTAAAGAAAACAAATTCAATCACAGAAACAATCTCAGGGAACAATGTTTAGATGGTGCATGGTGGAGAGGAAGCATAGACTCACACAGAGCAATTCAAACCAGCCGAAAAATAAAGAAAAATAGCCACCTGACGACTAGATTCCATTTCCCCCTTCATTTACTCATGATCCTTACTTACTTCATTTCGCTTCCATACCCAAAGTGCAAAGGGTGGTGTCTGAGCAGGCAATTTTCCATAGAAGGTGGAGAGAGTGTTCCAAGTTCCCATCCACAGTGATTTTTATGAACCCCAGCGAAGTGAGCTGCCCCTGTGTCTGTGCCTGGCATTGCACTCCCCGGAGAGAGAGCCAGAGACCCCAGGGAAAAGACCTGCCCTTGCTGGGAGGTTTAACCCAAATAAGAACAGTTGGAGGATGAGTTTGTAAGAGGCTCGAGTGTGTGTTAAAACTACGGATGCGTTTCTTCTTATTTGACATTTGTAATTCACTTTGCTCTGCCCTTTCTCACTTGCAAACACGTAAATCCCACAGCTTGTGCTTAATAAAATCACTTTTGTTTACTATCAAGCGTTGTGTAAACAGTTGTGACCTCAGACCAGAATAGACTCAATGTCTGTATAGCTCTGGGGGCGGGGGAGGGTCTCTGCTCTGTGCCTCGGCTGGGGGAGACCAGGAGACCTGGCCCAGCAGGACAGTGTAGCGAGAAGCTCTTGAGTGCCAAGAAGTAGTTTGGGATCTTGGGGGGATGTTCTCCAAGAGCAAAGGAGTGACCCAACCCTCCAAGGCCTGGCAGCAAGGGGCAGACACAAGCCAGGGAGATGGTCAACCTCAGTGCTGGCTCCAGGGTCCCGGTTTGAGATCAGCAAGGACCTTCTTAATCGCCAGGTCCAGCACCCACTGACCAAGACCGACATCTGCCAACTACTGCTCCTGTGACTGCTCTGCCAGGAGTTGTTGTGCCTGGGACGTGCAGTGCCCTGGGCCAGACCCTTCGGGAGAGAGAAAACTCTACAGAGAGTAGCCCGGCAGGTTTTCTGGCTGGGGAGGAAGCACGTGCCCCGAGTGCCAGAAAAGCAGCCCAATAGTGATCAATGCAGGACCACTGATGCCCTTATCCCTGGCAGGGACACCTTGTGAGAAGATTGGCTTAGATCTTGTAGGACCCTTCTAGAAGAGCAGCACAAGCCATTAGTCTACCCTCCTGCTAGTGGGCTATGCTGTTATGCTTAAACGAAGCACACGAGATCTTTTATGGGGGGAAGGCAGTACGCCGCATTGACTGAGAATACAACAGTTGCATATGCTTTTCAAACACACACCTACACACAAAACATCATGCATACACAGTTCTGCCAGATGATATAGTTACCAGTCCAGAGTCTGTGTCCATCTAGTGGCCAGGTAGATTGAACACAGGGGGGAGCAGGGCCTTGTCGGTCGATCGATCCGATACTCCTCTCCAGATAGTGTGGCAGACGAACTCAAAGTTCCATAGCAAAGCACCCTGCTTTATATATTCCTTCTTCTTGTTAAAATCCATGGATCTCGCTCTGTCCGCTTGTGACCGGAATGTTATCTTTTGATGTGAGTGTTCCCAGAACATCTCTCGAAGGTTCATCCTCTAGTCAGTCGTCCTTTCGGGGGGCTTGCTCCGCTCTAAGGCTCATCAATCTGCCAATTATCCCATCTTCTCATGAGTAGGGGTACTCATTGACAATTATGGATGACTCCTCTGCAGTCAGGTTGTCTCATCCTCTGTATCGAGCTTAAGCAATGGAGGGGAAGAAGCACACTTAGGGTATGTCTACACTAGAAAGTTAGTTCGAACTAACTTTCCTAGGCGCTACACTAGCACTCCGTTAGTTCGAACTTCATTCGAACTAACGGAGCGCTTAGTTCGAACTAGGTAAACCTCATTTTACGAGGACTAACGCCTAGTTCGAACTAGCTAGTTCGAACTAAGGGCTGTGTAGCCCTTTAGTTCGAACTAGTGGGAGGCTAAGGCTTCCCAGGTTTCCCTGGTGGCCACTCTGGCCAACACCAGGGAAACTCTATTGCCCCCCTCCCGGCCCCGGAGCCCTTAAAGGGCCACGGACTGGCTACTCACTTTGTGCCAGTTGCAAGGCTGCAAGCACCCGTGCCTGCACAGCCTGCACCTGCCACAGGATGAGCCAGCCATCCGAGGGCTCCCAGCCCTCCACTGCTCCCCACGACCAGCCTGGCGGCTCCCGGGAGCCTGCCCGGGGGCGCAAAAGGCGGGCGCCCGCCTGGTCAAGTGCGGAGATCGTGGACCTCATCGAGGTTTGGGGGGAAGCCTCCAATGTCCACGATCTCCGCACTAGCCACCGGAACGTGGCCGTCTACGGACGCATGGCTGCCAGCCTGGCCGCCAGGGGCCACCAGCGCAGCCGGGAGCAGGTGCGCTGCAAAATAAAGGACTTGCGGCAGTCCTACTCCCGGGCCTGCCTGCCAGGGGCCGACCCGCAGGCCTGCCCCCACTTCCATGCCCTGGACCTCATCCTGGGGCCTCATGCCGTCCCTACCCCCCGGGACGTGATTGACCCCGGGGCAGAGGGACCGCTCCTGGACACCGAGGAGGAGGAAGAGGGCTCTGAGAGCCAGGAGCCTGCCGCCAGCCTGTCCAGGACCCGGGACCCCCGAGGCACCCCACAGAGCCGCTCGCCTGCATCGTCAGAGGCCGGGGAGGCGTCCACCTGTGAGTACCCTCGTGTTCCCCTTATGTGTACGGGGGGCTGGGGCGAGAGGGAGCCCCGGGACCATGCGCCTGGGCCTTGCCCACCACGGAGCAGCAGCTGGGGATCCTGCAGGGGCCCTGGCCTTGCAGAGGGGAGCTGGGTTTCACACACCTGGGCCCCTGGGGAAATTGACCGCTGGTCTTCTTGCACCACAGCTGCAGCACCTGGGCCTGCAGGGCGCACCACACCGCCTGCAGCAGCCGCCCGCGCCCGGGCAAGCAGGACAGCCAGGAACCAGGAGGACTACCAGAGGCGGCATCTCCAGTTCCTGGACCGACAGCTCCGTCTCCAGGACCACTGGGTCCAGGAGGACCTCAGGCTGCACCGGAGGAGTCTGGAGGCCCTGGAGGAGCAGGGCCATGCCCTGCGAGGCCACCTCCAGAGCCTGCTGGACCGCTTTCCATTTCCTCCTCCCCCTGCTCCCCCTCTTGCTCCCCCTGCTCCCCCTGCTCCCCCTGCTCCCCCTGCTCCTCCTGCTTCCGCTCCTGCTTCCTCCACACCCCCTGTCCCCTGTGCCCCCCCTCCACAACCATTCCCCACCGACACCCCCAGACCCGCAGTGTGGCGAGACGGGAGAGGCAGCCAGACTCCCACCCCTGAGCTTTCCTTTCCCTTCCTTCCTTCCCTCCCCTCCCCTTCCAGCTCCCTCGTCCCAGGTTTCCCCCTCCCTTCTCCCACCTTCATTCCTCCCTCCCCCCACCCCAGTTCTGTGAAATAAACAGACGTTTTTGTTTGAAAAACAGGTGTCTTTATTTGACAGTAGGTAGGGAGGGGAAAGGGGAAGGGGGGGGGTAGGGTGGAAGAAGGCCCCAGTGGGGCATGCAGGGAGAGGTCAGTCCTCCTCCTCCTCCACCTGGAAGCTCTCTCGCAGGGCTTCCCGGATCCGGATGGCCCCCCGCTGGGCTTCCCGGACGGCGGCGGTGCGGGGCTGACCGTAGTGTCCAGCCATGCGGTCAGCCTCAGCCATCCAGGCTGGCAGGAAAGCCTCCCCCTTCCGCTCACACAAATTGTGGAGCACACAACATGCCGCCACCACGGGAGGGATGCTGTGCTCGGCCAGGTCCAGACGGGTGAGGAGGCATCGAAAGCAGGCTTTCAGTCACCCGAAGGCCCCCTCCACCATGATGCGGGCCCTGGTCAGCCTGGCATTGAAGGCCTGGCGGGAGGGATTGAGGTGCCCCGTGTAGGGCTTCATGAGCCACGGCTACAGTGGGTAGGCGGCATCCCCCACCAGGCAGACGGGCATGTCCACGTCCCCGACCCTGATGTGGCGGTCGGGGAAGAAGGTCCCGTCCTGCAGCCACTGGCACACGGAGGAGTTCCGGTACACCCGTGCGTCGTGTGCTTTGCCGGACCAGCCCACATTTATGTCCGTGAACTGTCCCCGGTGGTCACACACGGCCTGCAGGATGACGGAGAAGTACCCGTTGCGGTTCACGTAACGGGACGCCTGGTGTTCCGGGGCACGGATGGGGATGTGCGTCCCATCGATGGCCCCCCCGCAGTTGGGGAAGCCGAGGGCGCCGAATCCCCGGATGACGGCGTCCGGGTCGGCGAGGCGGACCACCCTGCAGAGCAGCACCCAGTTGATGGCCTTGACCACCTGCGGAGAGAGACACAGCAAAGCGCCAATCAGTGGGGCGCCCGGGTGGCTGGGAGCGTGCGTGTCCTGGCAGTGCCCCGCGCCCCACTCCCGGAAGCAACCCCCCTGGCGGCGTGTAGTACGGCCGGGACAGCCCGACCCCTCCGGTGCGGGGCGCTTTCGCTTCCTCCCACCCCCCCTTTGTCCCTGGGGCGGCCCATCCCCTCCTCGCAGCCCCCCTCCCCCCCGGCTCGGTGGCCGACGAGCGCCGTACCTGCATGAGCACCGCTCCGACGGTGGATCTCCCCACGCCGAACTGGTTCCCGACGGATCGGTAGCTGTCCGGCGTGGAGAGCTTCCATAGGGCGATGGCCACCCGCTTCTGGAGGGGGATGGCGGGTCTCATGCGAGTGTCCCTTCTTTGCAGGGCAGGGGCGAGCCACTCGCAGAGCTCCAGGAAGGTGTCCCTCCTCATCCTAAAGTTCTGGGTCCACTGTCGGTCGTCCCAGCGCTCCAGGACGATGCGGTCCCACCAGTCGCTGCTGGTGTCCAGACGCCAGATGCGGCGGGGCACGCCAGTGCCGGGGCGCCGCCGCGGCTCCTCCACGGCCCCCAGGGCGGCCAGGCGGAGAGGCAGGGGGCTGACGTTCCCCAGGTGGTGCCAGGCAGCCTCGAGCCATTGCTGGCAGGCTTGCAGCAGCAAGTCCAGAACGTGCACCAGAAGGTGCAGGGCGAGCCGTGGCTCCATGTTGCCACCTGCGGCGGTCCCCCCCGAAGGGAAGCACCGACACAGACGGGCACAGAGACCGACGCGTTGCTGTCCCTCGGTGAGGTTGGCAAGCAAGCAGGAAAAGCTGAGAACCGGCTGTCCAGGGGGGTCCCTTTAAATACGAGCCTCAGATAGCCTCAGACAGCAGCCACACAAAGCAACTGCTGACCTGATGCCCTGCCAGAACCGGTTTCAGCTGCCCTTAAATGCCCCCCTGCGTCCAATCAGTGTGGACGCGCTAGTTCGAACTAGCAAAACGCTAA